>NW_012105487.1:420766-539646 GCF_000951045.1 Mandrillus leucophaeus | reverse complement strand
TAACTTGCAAGACAACTTTCCATCGTCATCTGCTGGATCAGGTAATCTTTTTTTTTTTTTTTTTCCTTTTTGAGAGGGAGTCTTGCACTGTCACCAAGGCTGGAGTACAGTGGTGCTATCTCGGCTCACTGCAACCTCCACCACCTCCTGGGTTCAAGTGATCCTCCTGCCTCAGCCTCCCGAGTAAATGGGATTACAGGTGCGTGTCACCACACCAGGCTAATTTTATATTTTTAGTAGAGATGGGGTTTCACCATGTTGGCCAGGCCGGTCTCAAACTCCTGACCTCAAGTGATCCACGCACTTCGGCCTCCCAAAGTGTTGGGATTACACTGCTCCTGGCCTACCCTTCAGACTCTTGTGCTATGTGAAGACAGAGCCTTCAAGGCATCATCTTGGAAGCCAAGACTGGGGCCCTCGCCAGACAGTGAACCTGCTGGTATTTTGAACTTGGACTACCCAGCTCTCAGAACTGTGAGAAATGATTTTCCATTGTTTATAAATTACCCTGTCGGTAGTATTTTGTTATATCAGCACAAATCGACCAAGAGAGGAAGGGTTACAGTTTTGGGTAAAGATATATTTAGAAGAGCAAGAATTAGGAAAAGCGAAAACAGTAGTCAAAGAAGAGAAGGAAGAAACAAGAACTGCAGAGCAGACAAGTGATAAGAGTTTCTCAAAAGTGGGAGCCAGAAGAGTAGTCAAAAAAGCAAGAAAGATGAGAATTATGTGTATCCTTCAACCATAAAAAGGAAGGAATTTCAAAAAGGAAGAGGTCAACAGTATAAAAATCCAAGGCTCTCTAACCCCAAATTCTTGTCAATTCTTAGTATAGTAAGTCCAGCATCCTTCCTGCTATTTTGCTGCTCTTTGCTTGTTAGCCACAACCTTGAGAATCCTGGAACAATCTTTTGGATTTAATCTAATGGTGATGCAAGTTTATTTCTTACCTTGATGATGGAAATAGAATGTGAGTAGAGCTGTTGTGGGGTGCAGTGGTGATAAGGCCTGTCTCTTTTTCCGTTTGGATTTTCATTTCCTCAGGTTTTATTTAAGTCGTTGCCAGGACCCTAGAAAGCAGTTTAAACGTAATTATTTCTTTGCAATGATAGGTGCTTGCAATTAATAGTGGACAAAAGAATTGTGTTGAAAAAGACTTGCAGACACAACAGAGCAAGAACCCATCTCTGAAAGAAAAAAGCAATTCAAATAGTACTAAACTACCACTCCTATTCTACTATTCCAGTGCCCATATAATTAGCAAGAATTAGGAAAAGCGAAAACAGTGGCCAAAGGAGAGAAGGAGCTTCTTTCCCTGCTTCTTAACACGTGCTATCTACGCACATTGGTAACAAACACCTAAATTATATTGGAAGCTAATTTTCCACAATTTAAATGGCATAATATAATCTAGGGCCATTGTAGGCCTAGAAACGTTAGGCTTGACATTTTTCCAAGCAGCCTTGGTTTGTTTTACGGAGAATGATTACTTGGAGTCAAGATCTGGACTCTAGGTGTATTCATTGCTAATGGGGTGTCACTGCTGCTAGGCCCTCTCTGTGGACAGAGCTAGGAAATGTGTGAGTGTTTAGTCACCCATGCATACATAATACTTGCAAGTATCTCTGTATGCATCCGTGTTTGTATAAGCATATAGTTCAAAATATATATTAAACTAAACATGAGTTCATACTGTCTGAAGCTAATCCAATATCCTAGTGTTCATTCTAGCCTTGCTTATTTGTAACTTTGTAACTTTCTCAGAGAGGGAGAAACCTGGCTTCCCTGATCTGCCATTTATTATTTTATTTGTTCAACCCTAGGACACATACAATGTAATTTCAGAATTGTTAACTTGTGACTGTGAGAAACAAACTTACCAACGAGAGTATGGTCCTTAGGTATGGTTCTTTTATCTTTAGCCTTATAGTTTTCAGTCAAAACATGGTTTCCCGATATATTTTTTTTCTCCTTAGTTTTTCCTCCCTCCCTCCTTTCTTGTATTTTCTCTTCTCTCTTTTCTTTTCTTTCATGGTTTTTAATTTATTTTTGTTTATTTTTATTTTTTGTTTTTGTTTTGTTTTATTTTTGTTTTGTGTTTTTTGACAGGGTCTCACTCTTTCGCCAAAGCTGGAGTGCAGTGGCATGATCTCAACTTACTGCAGCCTTGACCTTCCAGTCTCAAGGGACCTCAGCCTCCCGAGTCACTGGGAATGCAGGCACGTGCCACTGCACCCAGTTAATTTTTGTATTTTGTGTAGAGACAGGGTTTCTCCATGTCGTCCAGGCAGGTCTCAAACTCCTGGGCTCAAATGACCCAGCCCTCAAGCTCCCAAAGTGCTGGGATTAAAGGCGTGAACCACCACACCTGGGCATTTTTCCAAACTTTAAATCACCTCCCAATCCCTTCAGTTTGTTTATATCATACATTAGTAACACTGTTAGATTTGTATGTTAGACTTTGTTGCAGTCTAGAATCCCTTGGTATCCTGGTTGATTTTTTTTTTTTAATTGTATACATTAGACATCATTTTGTGTGATGTAAAGTTCTATGGGTTTTGACAAATGCATAGAGTTATGTAAACACCACCCCAGTTTCAAACAGAACATTTTTAAAAGACCTGTATTTGAAATTTATATAAAGAGATTTAGATTGTAAAAAATATGAAATAGAAATGAAAGCCCTGTTCTGTCTTAAACTAAACTCCGTGTTTGGCTAAATTGGCATATAAACCAGGTCTTTCTGGACACCTACAGTGAATTACCATAAACCTCATGGAGGAGGTAGCCTTGGACTGACTCACTGAGAGTGGAATTTTAGTCTGTAATTTTTATTTTCAGTCATCTATTGCAGTATAGGCAAACTTCTAAAAAATGTCCCTTATATTATTATGTCAATCTTACGAGAGGTTTTTGGTTTTATTTCCAGGGTCTTGAATCTCTCGTATTTTCTTTTTTTCTCCTGCTTCCTTAAATAAAATCCAAATTCCCCAGAGAATTTTGTAAAATTCCCAATCTTACTGCAGCTTCATCTTCTGTCTTTCTGGTCCTCTCTGTTCAATATGCACTGCTCAGTTTCCAAACCTGACAACTTTTTGTCTGGTAGCAAAAATAATGCATGATCAATAGTGAAATTGTAGAAAGAGTAGATCAGGGTAACCAGGCACCCAGAGATAAATGGCTGGATGTCTAGAAGGAAACTTGCTGGATCAAAGGGTATGCAAGTTTTTATAGCTTTTACATCACCAAATTGCCCTGCAGAATGGCTCTATTAATTTACACTCTGCCAACATAGTTAATGGGCTGTAGTGTAATTGTCTGTTTATCTATCTGTTTTCCTCATTAGGGTATAAGCTCTTCAAGGACTTTGTAATCTCTCAGTGCCCAGCATCTAACATTTAGCCTGTTAGATTAGGCATTCATTAACCCACTTCCCTTTCCCACCTCTAAATTCTTTGAAGCCCCAAACAAGTGAAGTAAGATCATAGAATATCTGCATGAATGATAAGGTATGGAAAGCAGCAAAATATTCCAGAATTTTTCTCTAAAAGTTAACACACACATAAGCTCTTGTAACGTTTCACATCTTTGTTTTAAGTCTAACATACAAAATGTAGTCTCTATTGAAGGTTGCTTTAGATAACACTATGGCACGTGTTGTTCAAGTTAATTTAGCATTGAACACTGAAGTACCATAAATGTGTGGGTATGTATGGATGGATGTTTTAAATAAATACCTTCCAAAATCCAACTATATTTGTAAATGACATTTCAGTAACTTCCTTCGGGGTGAAAATTTTGAGAGCATTTTACTAAGACAATCACTTTAAAATATTATATAAGATTATAGTTTTGTTTCTGGGACAAAAATAAATAAATCTCTAAAAATCCTAAAAGAATGCATCTACTTTGAATGTGAAATCTTTAGTAAAGTTATGAAGTAAATATTGTAATGCTTTTTTTTTTTTGAAGAATGAGAGCTTATAAAGATAAAGATCCACTATAGTTTGCTTAAACATGACTAGAACAATTATCTATGATTTGAAGAAATGCATTACGGTAAGGATACAAAGATTTAATAAGATGAACAACAATTGATAAACCTTTATTCTACATATTGTACAAAAATGATGGGCATATAAAGAGATAAGTTAAAATATAGTAAGACAACTGCTATGATAGAGATTAAAAATAAAATTCTATGGGGAAAAGAGGAAACAGTTTGCCTTAGAATGATTTCATGTGTCAAGGTCCAGTTGAGATGTCATTTCCATTTCAAACATTTTTCTAATGATCCCTACTGGGAATGATGCTCATAACTACATGAGTAATTTAGCTGCACCTTTTATTACATGAAAAACATTTATTGAGTATGTGCCATGTGCCAAATACATAGCCGTGGACAAATACTTCAAGCTAACAAAAAACTTCAGTGTCCTTTGTTAAAGATTTTATATGTAACAATTTAAGTTTAGCCTATGCTTTATCAATATTTACATATATTTTATGTGTTCACGAATAACATTGAAAATATGGATTGTTTTTGTTTTACACTGTGCTTAATAAATATATTTTGAATTAATAAATAATTGATGAGTAATGAATTTAGATATTCAGTTATTCATAGAAAGCCAAGTTATGTTATTTACAAAACAATGAATCTAAGCCACAGTCACCTGATAGTCAAAAAATATTTGGCAAAACTATAGTTGGGTCAAAATTAGAAGATGGACAAAATGATAAGAAGGATGAAAATGGTTAAGAAATAGTTAAAGAAGAAAACAAAGAATCTCATCAAAAAGTGGGCTAAGGACAGGAATAGACAATTCTCAAAAGAAAATACACAGATGGCCGACAAATATAAGAAAAAATAATATCACTAATGATTAGAGAAATGCAAATTAAAATCACAATGTGATACCACTTTACTCTTGACAATACTGAATTATGGCAAATATTATCAAGAATGGCCATTATCAAAAATTAAAAAAAAATAGA
The DNA here is from genome assembly GCF_000951045.1 of Mandrillus leucophaeus. Taxonomy (NCBI): domain Eukaryota; kingdom Metazoa; phylum Chordata; class Mammalia; order Primates; family Cercopithecidae; genus Mandrillus; species Mandrillus leucophaeus. The sequence goes on along the minus strand of NW_012105487.1, from coordinate 534,648 downwards.
TGTTGGCATGGATGTGGTGAAAGGGGAATACTTCTACGCTGCTGGTGGGAATGTAAACTATATATATACACACACACACACACCTGTCTCTTATACACATCTAGATGTGTATAAGAGACAGGTATATGTGTGTGTGTGTGTGTAAACGAATGAATTAATGGCATTCACAGCCACCTGGATAGGATTGGAGACTATTACTCTAAGTGAACTAACTCAGGAATGGAAAACCAAACATCGTATGTTCTCACTGGTATGTGGGAGCTAAGCAATGAGGATGCAAAGGCATCAAATTGGGTTCAGTGTGTACAAATTGGGTTCAGTATATACTGCTTGGGTGATGGGTGCACCAAAATCTAACACATCACCACTAAAGAACTTACTCATGTAACCAAAAACCAAAAACCACCTGTTTCCCAAAAACCTATGGAAATAAAAAAAATAGTTAAAGAAAAATTTTTATTTCTTAACAGTATCACTAGGAATAGGAACATAGACCTAAACTGTGTCTCTGCAATGTACTCTCTATTCATTTTTGGCCAACTCTGTGTAATAAAGAAAATGTTGTTTTTAGTGCTGTTTTTAATGAAGGTTTACCTTCCCAAGTAAGACGTGCATTAGGCTTAATTTAAGCTTCTTCATTGGTATGGTGTAGCAAGTTGTCAGTCCATGACTGATATAATCCAAATTAATCTCTTCAATAGCACTTTTATTATATGGGCACTGGAATAGTAGAATAGGAGTGGTAGTTTAGTACTATTTGAATTTCTTTTTTCTTTCAGAGATGGGTTCTTGCTATGTTGTGTATGCTGGAGTGCAGTGGCATGATCATAGCACACTCTTACTTTTGGGCTCAAGTAATCCTCCCAAGTAACTGAGACTACAGCAGGAGCCACCACGCCTGGCTAATTGGTTAATTTGTTTGTTTGTTTGTTTGTTTGGAGAAACAGCATCTTGCTATGTTGCCCTTGAACCTAGGGCTGGTCTTGAACTTCTGGACTCAAGCAATACTCCTGCCTTGGCCTCCCAAAGTGCTAAGATTGCAATCATGAGCCACTGTGCCTGGCCAGCATCTTTAAAAGAGTGAAATAACAGTAAATATGAAGCACCATCAGATTCTTTTAAGGGACATGAAAAAAGTACAAAAGTGTTTAATTGGACTAGTAAGGAAATAAGATGGATAGGTAACAGTAAGTAAAATAGAGGAAAACAAACCAAAACAAAACAAAATGCGACCCACTAAAAGTACTTGAAGAGAGATGAGATTTATGCTAGGGATGCAGCTGGTTGGTATATTCACAGTCAGTTTGCTTTTAGTCGTGGGAAAATATAGATGAGGCACTGTGTTTTATTTCATTTAGGAGAACATATAGAAGGCTCTGCAGTTATTTTAATTTGAATGTTATTGAAATAGTTCTGTGTGCATTTTTACAAAATGAATAAAATATTGGATTTAACTATAAATATTATGGCTGTGCCAAAGTTTTGGGGTTTTGAATTGGCAAAAGTATTCACAACTGTCATTATCAACACATTTTATTATAAAAGTTTCTCTGGATTTTAGAATGTGGTCTTGTTTTGGACTTCAAAGTGTGTGGTTGGAATAATTGGAAGGCTAGAATGGCAAGATTACATTGTTGAAAAGGCCCCAAAAATCCAAGCTAGGATACTAGGAACTTAGAAAGAGCTTTAAAAATCAGTGGTGGTATGTGTGGGATTGCCACAGTTTGGTTATTACTGGAGAAAAGATGCTGAGTGGCTGTCCCCAGTGCAGATCCCAATGGCTGTTTCCCACTCTGTTAAGTCTTGCAGCATAAAAGCCATTTGGAGGTACCAGGGTTAAGGCAAAAAAAGAAAAAAAAAACTATTCTGACCTTGAAAATTTTGGCAATATTGAAGCATTATGTAGTCTCTGTCCTTTTACCTCTTGTTCTGAATGATGGCTAGCAGAACAGGGGTAAAGTACATTACCCATTCATATTGAAACTGACCTCTCCTTCATTGCATGATGTCTATGTGACTTTTGGCCTCTTTTAACATTGATGGACAGGCGTGCAATGATATTTGTAGATAGTTTGATGTTCATACGTTGCCATTTTGAGCATCTGTCTTTTTTTTTTCTTATTTTTAATCCTAAAATGATATTGCTAATAAAATTTGAAATAGTGTATGTTTGCTTCTCCAACTTCAGTTTTAGTCAGTCCATTCTGTTAACTGAGAAGAAGAAATTGTATGATTGATTTTAATTTTTTTGTTTTGTTTTATGTGGAATACATGCTTCTAACTGGACCTATTATGTAAATATTTTTTATACTATTGAATCACATTCTAAGTTAATTTCCTATAAAAATTTGTATGTATACACATGGTACCTGCATGATTCACTTCTTTTGTTTAACTCAATGATAATAAGAATGCATGTTTCCAAAGTGGAAGAGTCCAAATGTTTAGACACTGAATTATATGTTTAGAATTCAGAAACCACAAAAAATATATTCTAAACATATGCAGTCATATTTTTAAATATGATGAACACAACAAAGATCATACATAATCTGAAATTTATTTAGTTTCAAAAAGTCATTTGAGTCATTAAATGTAATTATATTTTTATTTTTAACGTGTCAATAAAATGAGAAGAGACTACCAAAGTAATAGGGAACAATAATGACTGAAATTTAGCTTGAATAAATACAGCCAAAAGTGATCTCAAACATGACAATTGATTGTCATATAGCTCTGGAATTTAAATATACATCTAAAAAGTAATTTTAATACTTATTAATCAAATTGTTATTATTTAATTAATAGGAAATTAGAAAATTGAAGACTGAAAGTTACTGAACACTGATATAACACCCACTAGAATTATTCATGACTGAATTTGAGATGATTCTCTCTTATGTGCTATATGGTATTTGCTTTGGAACATCTCACTGATACTGATACCTCTTATCAGTGAAGATAGCTGCATTGACCTTAGAAGTAAAGAGACAATTTGGGGGAAATTATAGTAACACTTCAGTGATCCCTCTAAGTACATCTTTCGCTGTAACAAAAGACCCTCTGAGGGAAATTAGTGACTTCATGCCATGATTTCTGAATCATGATACAATCTTATTGAATTTATGAAGGATGAGGTCAGAAAGCCAGACATAACTTCTAGGCTTAATAATCAGTTTGGATTTCTCATTGTGTAGAACTAAACAAAAATGCAGTTGATTCCAGAGGTAGCAAAATTTTCTATCTAAAACTAAAAATATAATGGGCCTATAAAATAAACTATAAATATAATATAATGAACATAACTAGATCTAACCACCAAATGGCATCAGGACATTCTGACTGTGGGTTGTGGCTCATGGCCGGCAGTCCATCTGGAGACTGCTCCATAGCCTAAGTCACATGACCTGTGTAAAGCAGCTGACAGAAAAACAAAACCAAGAATGCCTTACATTTTATGAATAAATACTAGGAAGTCCTTTTTGTTTTCCTGTGCTTTGGTTGGTTTTAGGTATTTCAAAATCTGTTAAACAGGTGAGGCTGACTAGGGAAGCCAACAAATATAGTTCGTGATTTTGGACAGCTGCGTTTACAAGTTGAGGGCACTTTGTTTGATCAGCTTCCAATCATTTATAAAGTGAAAGATCATATACAGTTAGCTCACTTTTATGAAGCTTGTTTTATATTACATGGGGATATCATAAAGAAGCATATTTTTCATTACTACTGAGTACAGCCTGTAAGATATGCATAGCCTGAGGGTCATCATTCATTCCTACAGATATGATGCCTCTTGGCACATCTCTTAGGTGAAAGTGTTTCTCTTCTGGTAATGTCCTAGGGCAATAGGACACTTTGTGTCCAGGAGATTAAAACCAATATTAATTTCTACAATATGTAGAGGACAGGTTAGTCTTGGAAAACACTTTTTAATTATCTGATCATGTGGCTAGAATATGTAGGTTGATAATTAGACTTCCTTGCTATCTGAACACCAGAAATCTCCCCTGAGCCCAGGCTGAGATACAGTACTTTCTTCTCTCAGATGCTTTTGGTTATAAGTTTTTTCTTGAAGTTGACAGGAACATAAAAACTATACAACATTTAATTTTTCCTTGAAGAAATGCTTATATTTTCAGAACACATAGTCCCTAATTAGAGTAAATTACTCCTGATGGAATAAGCATTCTGCAAAAGCAGGAAAGAAACCGAATTTAATTTCCCAGTGCCATAGGGAGGTCTTGACTATTCAAAAACTGTCTCTAAATCTTAGGAACTATGCTTTCAAGGGCTAAACTAATAGAACTGAGCAGGAAATAAGCCTGATTAGCATTTTGTAAGTAATTTTGAGCACAAAAGATATATTTTCAATAATAGCCAAGATTTATCATCTACAGTTGAACCTGAACACTAGCAAAAAGGAAAAAGTAAATTGAAACCATTAAAATGACATCAAATAAATTATGATATTCATTTTCTGGTACACTGCTTATCACTTTTTAATTTTTAAAAATATGGTTGCTATGTCTAGATCCTAATAAGGGGAATGGGTTAGCACTGATGTGGATGGCTTATGAAACATTTATATACTTGCTGTTCACTTCTTGTTCTTAATTCATAACACAGCTTTCTCAAGGCCCTCACTTTAATACAGCTTGTCAATTGCTGCTATCTATAATCAGGAGGCCTGGAGGTATGTATAGTTTTTTCCCAAACGATTTAAACGTATAACCTCTGGCTTTTTTCTAACGCACTATTTTGCATCCTTCCACTTGGCAAAAGGTGTTAGAAGTGATTCTAAATGTGGCTGGAAACACATAGTACTCAGCAAATGCAATCTAATAGCCATGTTATTCACCAGTTTTGGAAAGGAAACAAGTATTTTATGGAGCTATGGTTATCATCAAAGGAACAAAAAACCCTTTTGAGTAGAATTTTAATATGGGCTTTCCCCCATTTATAGCCCGTACAAGATATCACTAAGATTACACTATTACGGGTGTCTGTGGTACTTTATAGTAAAGCTGAATTTGTTGAAGAAAATAAGACTTTCGTTTTCCGTTGAGCACCTGTTCTCGTCTTGAATTTTCAATAAGCAGTCAGTGAAAAGTCAAAGGTTTCTTTTTTTCTGGCCCCATGGGGGAAGATTTGCCATTTGATAAGCACAGTCTGCTTTTCTGTCTCTACTTGGAGCTTGCTATGGCCATGTGGAGTCACTCCTCTGAACACTGATCTCTGCCTCTTGCTTTTATCTAAGGGTGATCTGCAAAGATTTATTTCTACCAACAAACCACACATTTCACTGTTTTGAAGAAACCAGTAATGCAGTGACATTCATAAAGATGCATACCATTCTATAAAATCATTAAATCAAAAAAATATTATATGCAGGAAAAAAAAATAGATGGCTTTTGCGGAGAAACCAAAGAATGCAGAAACCAAGATTGTTACAGTAAAACCAGTTATCACTTAGTGCCCAAAGTGTTTTCACATATGCTAGCTGTCTGTCTTACAGAATTAGGAATCCGAAGATTCCAGAGACTGTGTCCCAAATATTTGCTGTGGTTCCTGATGGTTTCTATGCCAACAGAAGATTATTGTATTGCGCTGGAACTAATCTCTTTCTTCTCCAAACCACTGGGATGCTTTACACATCTCCTTTGTGGTATTTAACTCTGTAGGTTTACCTTAGGTAATTTCTTGTAGCCATGCACAGGTTCCTTATCTTAATAGTCTATCACAGAGGAAATAAGACAGAGTAGCTCTCTTGAGGGACTTGTGCATGCCTTTGTACACCTTCAGTCACTTGTTTACTGTAATCAATCAATATTCGTTGATGGATGGGTGACTGGGTTTATGGATCCAGTTTTGAGTCAAAAACAGATACACATAGGTTGTTACATCGAGTGCCTTTTGTTGTTAGCTAAAGGGGTGCCATCCTGGGATAGTTCTTAGATGAAAATTTAGGATAAGGGTTAGGACAATGATTTGCTTTGCTCTTTAAGTTCATCTGTGTGTATGATTTCTATGCATGATATACATCAGTAATTTGTACCAGACTGCTTGAATAGCAAGCATATTACAAATGTGAATGTTGTTTTCTGTTATAAATTTTACTTAATTTTTTTTTTCTTAGAAAGTTATATTTTTCCTGGGAGAAAAACATCTCATTCCTTTCCTCTGCTGCATAATTCCCCACGCTTTCTGGATTTTTTTTTCCATTACTAATAACGGAGACTCAATTTCTTGAGTACTAAAATATATTTTCCATAATTTATTATATAACTGGAAAAAATTAAAATAATGTAGAAACCTAAAATTGTTAATGGGGCATTTGTTTTCTGTTAATCAAATTTATCTCATTTAACCCTCTAACACTAGCAAGACATGTCAAAAGATACAAGGGGAGAAACAACTAAAATATGAACCTATCAGTGCAAATACAAAGGTATAATTTTTTTAAAAACTTTAAAACATAAAAAGGATATTAACAACTTTTTTTAAAAATGCATGCTCAAGTGGCTATTTGACAAGTATACTACACTTTCAGTCTTCGCTATTACTTTAATGTTCACAATGTATACTGCTATGTTCATTTTATTATTCAAAGTAATACCTAAAAAAGAAATCAGAAAAAAAGCAAATTATGCTGATGTTATTATGTTTAGTAGTGTTTTATGCTGTGAGTCAACTGCCAACAAAGATTTTTCTCATTTTATTTCAAATGTAGGTGAGGTTACTTTGTTTGGCTTTCATTCTGTGTATCTCTATTAACATCTGAACCTCAGGAGAAATTACCTTTAAATTGGCAGTTAGACCTTGGCCATGCAATATGCTGACTCTCCTTCTTCATAGCCCTTCATCCATCAGAGAAAGATTTGCTCAATCATGTCCCGCCTGCAGAAATACAGCTCCGGTAACCAGCTGTTCAAGGCAATGGATTGAAACAGTTGAAAGACTCTAAGAATTTGGTCTCTATACAATTTATTTAAAATCAATTGCTTCTTGAAAACATATACACTTTGTTCATTAACCATTTATATACACACACACACACTATGTACACATACCTACTGCACACAATATATATACACATATATAGTACATGTATAGTGTGTGTGTGCATAGAGTGTGTGTGCATGTATACATATGTATATATAAATGGTCAATGAACAAAGTATATATGTTTTCAAGAAGTATAGAGATGGCTTAGTTTATCTGTCATACACATACTATATATGTGTGTGTGTATATATAGTGTGTATGTGTATATATAGTGTGTGTATATTGTGTGTATATTGTTTATAGTGTGTGTATGGGTGTATGTATAGAGTGTGTCTGTATAGTGTATGCATGTGTGTATATATATATTGTCAATGAACAAAGTGTATTGTGTATGTTTTTAAGAAGTATAGAGATGGCTTAGTATAGCTGTCATACACACACATGTGCACACACGATATATACATACACACTATATATACACATGTACACACTATACATACACACATATATGGTGTGTATGTGTGTGTATATATATAGTGTGTGTGTATATATAGTGTGTGTGTGGGACAGATATACTAAGCCATTCCTATAATTTGAAGAAGCATATCTGTAAGTCACACTCATACTTGGTCTAGAGTGAACATAGACGTGAGAAGCCCCAACAAAAGTATTCCAAAAATATTTACAGTGAAAGTTCCTACCTAACGGGAAGCAAAGAAAATGATAGTGCTTTGAAAATCGGAGTGCTATGTTCTTACATACCCTTTTATGACTTTTCTACATACTATTCCATGAGCTCATATGTATTTAATAATCAGGAAAAAAAGTAGATATTTTGTTAATATGGATCTGAAATGGGACACTGCCCATATGTGATTTCTGTGATTCTGTAAATACTTGTTTGACTATTTTAAATTTATTTTGCCATTTAGTTATACAAATTATTAATTAGCAGTAAAACACACAGACACCCATAATTGCAATCAACATTTTTGTGCGTAACATAACATACTCTTTTATATATACAATGCCCATTATGTAATCACATGATATAGGTATAGCTATAGATACCAAGAGACAAACAGAGAAATACAAAAGAATCCACTCTTCTGTAATCTGCTTTCTTCACTCAACAACGTGTCATTAACCTCTTTCCATTTCTATAAACCAGAATCTAGAATGAACGATGGTTCTTAAAGTCTGTACAGTGTTTCCCTAAGGAGATGTGTTCTTCATGAGCCACTCAGCCTCTCCAGCACTCTCATAATTATGCACAAACATGTTTAAACATATTTATGATTGTTTAGGGGACATTTCTAAATATAAATTTGGAAATGCAAAGTATAAATATCAAAAATATATACTTTTTTAAAGCGTTTAATGCATATTGTCATATTGCCCTTCAGCAACAGGTGAGAAATACCCGAATTTTTGCCACTAATGGCCATTAAAATTCCTTTTTTTTTTTTTTTTTGAGATGAAGTTTTTCTCTCGTCACCCAGGCTGGAGTGCAATGGCACAATCTCCGCTCACTGCAACCTCCACCTCCCAGGTTCAAGCAGTTCTCCTGCCCTCAGCCTTCTAAATAACTGGGATTACAGGTGCCTGCCACCATGCATGGCTAATTTTTGTATTTTTAGTAGAGACAGTGTTTCACCATGTTGGCCAGGCTGCCCTCAAACTCCTGACCTCAGGTGATCTGCCTCGGTCTCCCAAAGTGATGGGATTTACAGGCGTGATCCACCATGCCCGGCCATTAAAATTCTTTTGATTTTTGACAGTTTATCAAAAAAGTAGCTTGATTTAATTTCCTTTTTAAAAAATCACCAGTGATGTAGAAATATCTAAAACAATCTATTAATGCCTCTCTCAGTTTTAATAGAAAATTAAGGGAATACAGGCCTGGGATTACAGACATGAGCCACGTGCCAGCCAACAAGGCTGTTATTTAACCCTCTTGTGTTCAAGTTGTCCATTCAGCATTAAATTCACCTAACATTACTGTTATTCATCTAATGTTTCTTCAACTCACCCACAAGGGTTTCCTGATACACATTATCAAATGCCATGTTGAAATCAGTTTCAGGTGGAAAAAGGATTCAACACAAAAATAAAAAAATCTGAGCTTTCCTCTCTCTTCCACTGTCACTGGCTGTTTAATTTCCCTATTGAGATTCAGTTGTCATCTCTAAAATATAAGACTTCTCTTAATTAATTTTTTCCATCATCTTTCAATTTTAGCAGCAGAACACTTCAATCTATTTTCCAAAGCCCATGATAACACTCTTCCACAAAAAAAAAAAAAAAAAAAAACAGTTTTCAATAAACATTTTCCAAGTCCTCTCACCTTTTCCTCAAGAACACCGGTCCACGTGCAGCTCATGTAAATATCAGATGCTTTAGACAGGAAGACAGACTCCATGATGGCACTCATTCAGTGCCCTAGACAGAAAGGCAAGTGCAACACATACCCTGTGGTCACTATGATGATACTACCTCTTTAGTAATAAATTGATTAATATTTTTTTGTTTCTTCTGGATGACTAAGTGATTGCTGCATATGTTTTTCCCCAGATTTCTGGATATGGGGTGCCCTTTAAGAATTCCTGCTGGGTCTTAACTCTAGCATTCTGCTTAGTCCCAGGTCATAAATTTCAATTCTGTGAATATTACAATCTGTAGTTACTTCAGCCTGTGAAAGAATTTTAAAAGAGAAGTTCTACGCTTGTTTTTACTATTGGCTTCCTCATGGGATTAAGGTGTATATGGCCTTCCAAGGTGATGGTAAATACAGGGCACTTATTCTGCTGAATTATTAACCTTTTATTTTGTAAGCTATTTATACTTGAAGGTCATAGATCTCATTATGTTCATCAAACTACTTATTTTCCACATATGCATTGCAAACTAAAACAAAATATGAGCATGTAAGAAAAATAAATGTATGTTATGTATTTATGGATAGCTGGGAGAAACAATTTTGTTCACAGCTGAAGTAACGCTGTTCCATGCTTTATTTAATATTGACTCATAGCTCCAACTTTGCTTGGTCGTTGACCCTTATTCAGAGAAGATTCCTGGTTGTGGTTTCCCCCAAGCCTGAGCACCTTAACTAATAGATTTGTAGCTGTTAATCAAATTCATTGCAGTTTCATAGGTTGGGAAAGGAAAATGGCCATCAAAGGTCACCAGTTTATATTAATGCAATAGGATTTGGGAATACACATAAAAATTCAAATTGAACCCCTGTTTTTTTTTTTAAACTAGTATATAAAATGATGTGTTATCTTGGTTTTCCGTTTGAACTCCCAGTTTTTGATTTATGATATTATTATTCTGAAATACCTATTTCTCAACCATTTTTTGAGTAATATTTTAAAGTTACTGAATGCATATAGAGTAGTTTATAACCTTCCTAATGTTGAGAGAAAGCCACTTTCTCTTTTTAAGATGTATCCTCCCACAACAATGTCATATATATATATATCTGTTCACACAAGAGTTTTTAGTATGAACCCTGCATGAATTTGAGGCTGTGCTGGGCAATCATCTGTCAGGATTTATGAGGTAAATAAGTTACAGAAATAGAGGCACATTACAAACATAATGATTCCTCTAGTAGTCACTTCATTCTGGCAATCAATGTGGTTATACAAAATAACTCTTTAAATTAAATGGAAGCCTTGCTTGGGAACTGATTCAAGTAAAAAGAGGAGCAACAGAAAATGTGTTTTAATTTTTAGTATTTTTTTTCCTTTGATATTTCTTCACACCCCTTCTCACCATCATCTATTTTAAGGCAAGTGCATTTATATAAACCTCAATATTTTTCAGTGTTGTTTAAATTGGACAATATCTTGCTTTTGTTATTTTAATGAAGCCAAGTAATGAATCAGAACATTACATGCCACTTAAAGATAATGTTATGAAAAAGTAACCTGCTATTGCTATTCCGCAGGAAATAATTCTCTCTTACAACATAACCACCCACAGGTATGATCTGATGGATGGATTCAGGTTTGATTTTTGCGCCCAAACTTTTAAAATCTTACCAGAATCTTTAAGAGATAGAGACTAGAATGATGGTTACCAGAGGCTGAGAAGAGCAACAGGGATTGGGGAATACAGCGGGGTTGGTTAAAGGGTACAAAAGTCCAGTTAGATAGAATAGAATGAATACAATCCAGTATTTGGTAGCTTAATAGGATGACTATAGTTAGCAATAACTTAGTGTATATTTAAAAATAACTACACGTGTGGAATTGGAGCATTCCTAACACAAAGAAATGATGCATGCTTGAGGTGATAGCTACCCTAATTGTCCTGATGTGATCATTACACATAGTATGCTTGTATCAAAACATCACATTTACCACCATAAATACGAACAGCTATTACGTGGCCATAAAATTTAACTATGATATGCTTTGAGACAGCTTTCAGGGAAGGAAATATTTCCCATTAAACTTATGAAACACATTTTCCCCTCAATAGACATGGATAAATATTCTATAGTAGAAAAAAATAAGCCATACAGACTTTTTTTTTCACCTCTAAGTCCTTATAGAAATAATCTCCCATATAAGTTGAGTTTTAAGTAAGACATAAGAAACCACATTTTTAACCTCCAAAATTCTTTCAGATTCAGGTCATTTCTGGCTTGTTTGTGAAATCAAATGACTAGTATAAACTTCAACAAGCAAGAAGGGAAAAATGATAGTTTCCCCAAACTTTCAAAACTTGATTTTTGTCCAGAAATGGATAAAAGATGTATAGCAGAAAATGTAGTTTGATATGTAAATGTTATTTTTCAGAATGAGGATAATGATTACCTATACACAAGATTATCATTTAAGTTGAATTTTAAATGAGGCAGACAGACCAATATATTAATATTTTTTCTTTTAAATTTTGTTGAGTTGATTTTGAAAGAAACAAAATATGTATTTCCTGTTATAGCCTCTTACTCACACATCAGGTTCATTTCATGTGAGTATCACCTGGCTCAGCTATCTTTTTAAATCAACAGAAAAACTGAGAATTTGCCATGAATCCTGGAAACACCAAGAGAAACAAAATAAAAATAGAGAGATGTAAAACACCTGTAGATGTCTGCATCTACATCGAACTTTTATTTACAGCTCCTACTCCACTACTGAGACCTCAGAGTGAGGCTGGATAGAATGTGGGTTTAAACCTCATTATGCATTTTTTTTTAATATTTTCTTATTGTAAATGATTATTTTCTCAAGTATTTGCTGTGTGGGTGTGTGTGTTTTTTCAGCCAATTTTTTTTATTTAAAAAAATAAAAGGCATGCATAGGAGCTTAAAAAATAAAGTGGACCTCATGAAGTCAGAGAGATTGGTGGTTACCAGAGGCCATGAAAGGTGGCAGAGAGGAGAGTGATGAGGAAAGACTGATTAATGGTTTATTTAAATAAACTGTTAAATAAAAGAAAGAAGACCTGATACTCAATAGATCAGTAAGGTGACTGTAGTTAGTATTCACTGATTACATATTTCAAAATAGTTAGGAGAGAATAATTCAAATGTGTATGTGTGTGTGTGTGTGTGTGTGTGTGTGTGTTTTAGCAGAAAGAGAAGATAAGTGTCTAAGGTGTTGGAGAGTCCAGTTACCCTGATTCGATTATGTGTATGTATCAAATTATCACATGTGCTACAAAATGTGTGTATCAACAATAAAGAACAATCAAATGAAACAATTCAGTATCTTTAAAAAGCCCACAAAACTTTAAAATGTAATTACAGCATATACCAGTTAATAAATGACTTAAAAAACTAGCCTCTTCAGATTCACCATATAATTTTACATATATCTTTCTCTTAAATATTGAAAGCATATATCTATGTGCCCCAGATATATGACATACCTTCTTAAATGGTGGCACATGTAGCATAGGCCCCTTCAACATTGAAAACAATCTGCTATAAGACACTAGTCTTCTGTTCCCCCCATCTGTTAAAAATCACCTACCAGGAGTGAGAGACTTAGTTGTCAGATGATTATACGTGGTAAATAAGTGATATCCTCAAAAAGTGCCTTATAGGTTACCTTGTCAAAAATTCGCTCTTTCTCTTTTTAATGTATTTATTAGTTCACGTATTTCACTACACTTTCCCAATTTCCTACATCTATCCTCGCGTTGCTTTCAGTCATATTATCTAAAACTTTAGTGTACTTATCAAAAAAATGTGAGGAATACAAGAAGCATAAACAGCAAGATGGCAGGTGGGGGAGGTTGTTCTGCCATCAGGAAATATTGTTTATTAATTTACTGTAATTAAAAAAATACAGTTGAGCCATCAGACTGTCTTTCTTGATCTCTACAATTGAAGCAATTATGTGAATATTTGGAGATTAGTGACTGGCTTATTGGATCATATGGTCATATTAATGGTTCTAATAATGATCTAAGTTTGAGTTCAGAGTGTCCATTTATTCCTTCGACTATCACTGTCCTTATTGGTCTTCGTGTTGACACCATAATGGCACAATAAATACAGCATTGAGGAAAGCAACACAGTTCCTGCCTCTATGGGCTCACATTCTAGAATAAATAGACAAAAGCAAATACTGAGTAATGTAATCATTTTCGGACAGGAAAATGCCATGCCATAGGGAAGTATGTAAGAGTCAGGAAACCACAGTTGCCTTGGTGATGTTTACTTGAAGGCCACATGGATGAAACCGTGCACGAAGCCTATTGTTGTTTAAAGCATGAAATGGAATCTAGTCCTGTACCTAAGCAGATTAATCAGCAGGCTGTAACATTTGATGTAGGAGACTCTGAAGCCAGCAACATATCAAACCAATTTCCAAAGCTTATATAATTTTTCCAAGTAACCATATTGTGTTTGTTTTTTGTTGTTGTTAAGGCGGTTAAATCTGTTGTCTAAATATTATCTGAGGGACATTTTCCTCAGCTAAAAACCAATGAAATTGAATAAGTTGTGAAGAAATATGGCCAAGTTTTATGTAAGAAAGAGTGGGATTAGGCAGGACAGATGTCACAGAGCACAGCTTAGGAAGGACAAGCCCAGGTGAGGCCCAGGAAGAGGAAAGCAAGTATTGCTTGGAGTGAAACTTTCTGCAGTGAACACTACATTTTAACATTTCTTGACACAGCAGATTTGGGATATGTATATATCCCAAATATATATATATATAGTTTTGCTTTTAATCACCAATACCTATCTTCTAGTTTATCAATACCAGTGTTTCCCAGATGTAAAAATGTGCTTTAATGACTTATGTGCTTTAATGACTTCTGGGCAACCACTCAGATTCATTCTTCACTGTCAGTCATTCGGCCATTTAATCATTCTTTCTTTCATTCAACACATAATCTTGAGCATTAAATATTCACTGTGGTTAGTGCTGTGCAAAAAGCACTTCATAGGGTCCCTAACATGGAGCTTGCCAATTGGTAGACAAATAAGATGTATTTGACAAGGGAGTTAAGTAATTGTATAGGTCAGTTAAAAAAGAGTAACTCAAATTTAGTGGCTAAGATCAGTGGTAGTTGGAGTGGTCAAAAACCAAAGTGGAACCAGAGTGAAACTTAAGCAGAGTCTTGAAGGATGGGTAAGAAGAGATAGTTGGATGAAGGGGGGAAAAAAAAAAAAAGAGGAAATTCCATGGAGGGAGTGACATTTAGTGAAATTTGAGTCTGGTATAACCAGGAAGCAGGGACATCAACAATATGGTATATATTACCTGGAATATGTTAGATGTTTAATGAAAGAATGAATTAATGCATATACATACACAGGAACTGGAAGAAAATTTGGAAAGGGAAATGGTTGGCAGTACAATTTTAATGAAGAAGCACTCATAAACAACATGATTGGCAGAGAGCTATACCATAATAAAAAGGCCTGAAGAGGTTATTTCGCGTTTGATCCAAAACAACCAGTTTTCATCTTCTGTCAATTTGATTTGTGTTTGTCAAGGCCTTTGAGGAAAAATCATATTATTTATCTAGTGAATATAAATATTAGGACAACATGTTTTAATTAAGAATGTTGATCAGGCAATGGTGCTTTAAAAACATGTTTCTGATTATGTGGAAGTTACAGGTTAATCAAGTAGTTTGGAAAATAATAAATTAGATAATTATGCAGGTTAAATCATATTGTCAGTCTCTCCCAGCCACACTAATGCATCACTTTTACTTCTGAAAATAGTTTGTGGACTCAAACAAAATTTCTCAGTTTCATCCTTCACCTATGAGTCTGAGATAGCTGATGAAATTTGTGTCCTAAATCTCTCTTCATTTTGCCGGACTATCTGTGTGATTTAAGCACTTGCTTGTTTTTTTAAGTGACTTAAGAAACTTCAGCATTCATGTAAACATTATTATTCCATTAACTCTCAGATCTAAAGAGAATGAATGGCTTCATGAATCATAATTAAGTCTTCTAGTTTGGGGCACATAAAAAAAGCCAAACATTCAATTGGCTTCTTCTATATCTAGTTGATTTGCTTTAGTGATTCATTTTTCATCTTCCTCACAATTAGACTCAAATGTCTGGGCTGACTTTCTAAATTTGAGTCTCTAAGGTTGTAAATTCTGTAGCCATAGAACAAAAGTGACATGGAAACACAAGGTAACACAATTGCATCTTTGAAGGAAAACATATATATGTTGTCTGGGCCCCGTTACCATTTTACAACTCTTACATAAAGAAATCACCAAATGTTTAAAAAATAGAATGCTGATGAATCTTTTGTTCTTCCCTAACCTTTATGTTTTTCTGCTGCAGTTTTATCTCAGTAAGAGTTATGGTCGTAACTTACTTATTCAGAAGTATTATGCTTATTTTCCTCACAAAGATTTTCTTAACAGAAAGTTTCTTTACATAATATTTGGAAAAATTTGAATACTGTATGAAGGAGAATACAATAGAGGTATGAGTACAGAAAATTATGAGCAAATTAAGATGAGTGTGAAAAATAAATAAAAAATTTAAAAATTAACTGTAAGCTAGTTTGCAGTTAGCAAAGCATCAGAGAAGAATCTCTGTGGAGAAGTTGTAAATATTATTTTAAGGGAAGGAAATCCCATATGACACGGTTGTTTTTTGTTCAATAAGGCCCAGCTGTTCTATCCAGTTCTTTGTCATAGCTAATGGAAAAAGCTCATTCTGATCATTTTCTAAAATTCCTACTCTAACTATGTACTCACAAAAGTAAAGAAATATACTTTCCTGAAATAGAGGTCTGTGCAAACTTTTTTATATTCATATTTGCAATTTTAAAAATGATGATCAATTGACTAAATGCCCAACAAAGATTTAGACATTGTTGATAAGGATCTCTATATATATATACTGATTTCTCTGCTTAGAAGTTCATCTTTCAAATTATGCAAAATATATACTCTACTGCAGAAAAATTAATACTAGTATTGTTTCTTTGTGAAATATGGCAAGCAAAATAAAACAAAAATCCATGTGTTTCCAAATATTATTCCTTTATTCTTATGACCACACCTCACTACTTTTTTTGTGTGATCTGAAATGACTTTCATAATGTTATGAAAGGTTATTAAGGCGCAGAAACTGGAACAAAAACCTTGAGAAGACTCCCGTTTAAAAAATATTTTTCAGTATTTTTTAATACTGATTTTGTTCTGAAACTGTTGCTTAAAAATTCTGAATCAACTGGATGTTTTTCAGTTGGGTAGAGTGCAGACCCTTTTAACAAATCAAAAAAGACATAACTCTTTAAAAATGTTTTAAAGGCTGGGCATGGTGGCTCTCGCCTGTAATCCCAGCACTTTGGGAGGCCAAGGTGGGTGGATCATGAGGTCAGAAATTTGAGAGCAGCCTGACCAACATGGTAAAAACCCATCTCTACTAAAAATACAAAAATTAGCCGAGCGTGGTGGCGCGTGCCTGTAATCCCAGCTATTCAGGAGACTGAGGCAGGAGGATCACTTGAACCCAGAAGGTGGAGGTTGCAGTGAGCTGAGATCACACCACTGCACTCCAGCCTGGGCCACAGAGTGAGATTCCATTTAAAAAACAAAACAAAACAAAAAACTTTTAAAATGTTTTCATTGACACATAATAATTATACATATGTATGGAGTACAGTGTGTTTTGATACATGTATATATTGTGTAAAAATCAAATCAGGTCAATTTAGCATATCTATAAATTATACACTTATAATTTCCCTGTGTTGAGAACATTCAAAATTCTCTCTTTTAGCTATTTTAAAACATACAATTATGGTATCGTTATCCATAGTCATCCTACTGTGTAACAGAACACTGGAACTTATCCCTCCTGTCTAACTGTAACTCTGCACCCATGGACCAGTCTGTCCCCATTCTCCTTCCCCCTCCCCTCCTCAACCTCTGTTCTACTCTACTTCATGAGAACAACTTCCTTAGATGCCACATACGAGTGAGGTCATGTGACATTTGTCTTTCTGTGCCTGGTTTATTTCATTTAACATAATGTCCTCTAAGTTCATCCATGTTTCTGTAGATAACAGGATTTCACCCATTTTTAATGGCTGAATGGTATCTCATTATGTATATATACCATGTCTTCTTTACTCATTCATCCATTGGTGGACAGACACTTAGGTTGATTCCCTATCTTGACTATTGTGAATAGTGTCACAATAAACATGGAGGTACAGGTATCTCTCACGCTGATTGTCCTTCCTTTGGATCTATAGCCAGTAAGTGGGATTGCTGGATCATATGTTCATTCTATTTTTAATTATTTGAGGAAACTTCATCCCATTTTCTATAATGGATGTACTAATTTATATTCCCACTAACAGTTTCCCTTTCTCCACATCTCCACCAGCACTTGTTAATTTTGTCTTTTTGAGAACAGTCAATCTAACAGGTATAAGATGGCATTTCACTGTGGTGTTCATTTGCATTTTGCTGATAATTAGTGATGTTGCGCATTTTTTCATAAAATTGTTGTCCATTTGTGTGTCTTCTTTTGAGAAATATCTTTCTGGATCTTCACTTATTTTTAAATTGGATTATTTGGGGTTTTTTGCTGTTGAGTTGATAATGCAGACATAAATCCATGCACTTATAGCCTACTGGTTTTCGACAAAAGTGCCAAGAACATACAATGGAAAAAGGACAGTGTATTCAATAAATTGTGCTGCAAAAACTGGATATTCACATAGCTAGACCCCTATCTCTCACCATATACAAAAATCAACTCATAAAGGATTAAAGACTTAAATATATGATGTGAAACAATAAAACTACTAGAAGAAAACACAGGGGAAATGCTACATGACATTGGTCTGGGCAAGGGTTTTTGTTTTTGTTTTTGTTTTTGATTTTGTTTGGATACAGACCCCAAAAGCACAGGCAACAAAAGCAAAAGGAGATAAATGGAATTACATACATCAAAGTAAGACATAACCCTTTGCCTGTTCTTTTTCAACGGCCTAAACAGGTTCCATTTTCTTTTCACTTCCTGCAGTAACCTCATGGTTTACACCAATATTGTTGCTTTTACTTGATCGTTATAACCAGTAATTTTTCTCCTTCAGTTTTTCCAAAACTTTCTTTCCTCATATTCTTACCTTGGTGCAGAACTTTCAAAGATATCCATCCAACTTCTTGCAGCAGGGTCAGCTGCAAATTGTTTCTACTTTTCTTAATGCTCTTACATTTGAAAATGTGTTTTGCGTATTTTGTCCGTATCTTTGCTCAGACTATATATTGTAGCATAAACTTTAAGAGCATGAAAGATCTGTGTTTAAATTCCTATTCTTCCACAGGACAAATGACTTAACAGTCATTTAACAGCCTCTGCTGCTTATCTGTAAAATTGGAAATTATTAATACAAACAATATGTTGTGGGGATTCATGCAGATGATGCATATAAAGTCCTTAGGACAAAGGCTGGGGCCTAAGAAGTTTTTTTCAAGTAGTAGCTTCTATATGCCCTCTAGTCTCCCTACCCCACCCCAACTGTTTTTAAAATCCTACTCATCTTTCAAAACAAGTTCATTTCCCACATTCTCTGTGACCCTTTATGTGATCAGTTATTAGTGCCACTCATTTGGCTTGTACGTTGTCTTTCCCTGTGTGTAGTATCATCCCCCCAGTGAAATCACAAAGAAGAACATGTCCTGTCCTTTAACACTGTGTCTTGCACATTTTGTGTTGATTAATAGATTAAAGTGATACTTGTCATAACAGTTTTTCAGGGTTGTCCAAGCAGAGAATATGGATGACAACAGGCTGCCCAAACAGCTGTTACAGGATGAGGTTAAGTGCAGTGACCACAGGAGGTTTATACAAACTACCTCAGAAAATGGAGCACAGCCACAGAATGCTGGGCACTCACCATGTCTGGCAGATTACAGTGCTGTGCAGCAAGCAGAAATGGGACATCTCATTTTAAACAAAGACTTTGGGTAGATTATGAGGTTCAAGAGCAGAACTGTAGACAGAAACAAGCCTTACTTACAGATAGCAACCGCAGCTGCAAAGGAAAAGATCCATCTTCATGAGAACCTATTGCAGGAAGGCATGCAGGTTACAAATCCATCTTTAGTGACATTTACACCCCCAAAGAGCTCTGGCATTAGTAATGTTATCATCCACTAGGATTATAATATAGTGTGCAATGATAGCCTATTATGATCTGTCACAAGTGGAAAAACTAAGTTTTATTTTTAGAGCAGTCTAGTAAAAATGTTACACTCTCTGGGAGCACTAGCCTGGGCAATATAGAAAAACCCATCTCTAAAAAAAATACAAAAATTAACCCAGCATGTTGGTGCATGCCTATTGTCCTAAATACTAGGGAGGCTGAACTGGAAGGATCACAAGCCAGGGAGGTTGAGGCTGCACTGAGACATGAGTGTGCCACTGCACTCCAGCCTGGGTGACAGAGTGAGACTCTGTCTCAGAAACAAAATTAAATATAACTGTTATCTCTGCTTTTACATTTATGTTAGCTTTTCTCAGCATTCTTTTTTTTTTTTT
This sequence comes from Mandrillus leucophaeus, assembly GCF_000951045.1. Taxonomy (NCBI): domain Eukaryota; kingdom Metazoa; phylum Chordata; class Mammalia; order Primates; family Cercopithecidae; genus Mandrillus; species Mandrillus leucophaeus. Next base: position 514,628 of record NW_012105487.1, on the reverse strand, counting down.
TTGAAGGGGGGTGCTTTCCAGATTGAGGAAAACTTTTTTTGTTTTTTCCCTCTTGTTCATTGTAGAATAAGTAGGGATGATTAATTATTTAGAAACTGCATTGTACGGTGGGAAAAAAAAAAAGCACCTTAATGTTGAAATTCAGAGGGAATTGGATTCAAATCATAGCTTTGTTTCTTACTCTGTATTCTTGGTAAACCTCTCTGTGAATCCTCACAGGAAGTTTTCAATGCTATGTGAAAAATGCTCAGAATTATGCCTAACCTATATGAGGCATTCAAGAAAGGTAGCTATTATTATATGTGACTAATAAGAAATTGGGTAATTTTGCAGCCAGTCATATTGTTTAAAAGGCTGCCACAAGTTACAATTTCCTGTAATTGTCTTAGAAACCACAGCTTTCTAAATAGGAATGGGTATGCTTTCAGGTCAAGTAGCTTATTTGTTCAACTTGCATCTATCTGATTCTGCATGATATAGTTGGCTGATCAGAACAGTCACGAGGATAGAAGCTAATTTAATGAATAAATATGTTTTGGAATTTGGTTTTACAACACCAGAGTCTTGCAAAAAATGCAAATAAATTGTTTTCTCTCTTTGGGATTAGGTGAGAATAACCCAATTTGAAGGATCAGGTTTTAATTACCTAATGAATGAATCCTGCTAGGAGTTCTGAATTTCATGTTCGGTCAAGACTGATAATGATGAAATAAGCAGAAAAAGCCCAGGCAAAGAGAAAAATAGATAGTGAAAGCCTGAGATAAAGTATCAAGAAGGTCTATGAACAATACCACCCATGGACAGTGGTGTTAGAAATCATGGTTTATTTCTCTGACAGGATATCTGAAAATTAAAAATCAATGAATCTTAGAATAAATACTGACTTTGAGCTATCTGTGACATGTTTCATTAGACATCTTTGGTTGGAAGCAAGAGAAACCAAATTTGTTCACTTCAACAGGCAAAAGGGGAATGTATTATAAGGATACAGGGGTGTCTCACAGAACCTCAGTGCAAAAGGGCGGTCTGGCTCCTGGACCCACAAAAAGTTTGTCTTTCTCTCTCTCTCTGTAGGTCTCTTCATCCTTTCACTCTTGGTTTTGACAAATCATCTTCATTAGTTACTCAGTTCATCTACTAAAAAAAGGTCATAGCTCTAGATTTTGCATCTTCTCTTGCCAAGAGACCAGCCCTCACTGTAATTGAAACCTTCCAGTCCCAATTCCAAACTCTCAGAGATGGAACCCCAAAATGTTCACTGCATATACTAAGCAGCTTATTGTATTTGGGAATCAAATGATAATGCTGAAATAAACGCTCATGATAGTGTCTTACAAAGAGTCATTCATTTTCAAGCATGTTATCCAATGGTCCAAAATCCAATGCTCATTGAGATACCACTAAGATTATCATTATACATGACACAAAACTTTCTATTGATAATATCATTTTGTATTAAATATTGTGTTATCAGATACTTAAGGCAACTGAGTCACCATCTTGATGTCTTCTTTATACGGAAAAGCATTCAGATTAAATTCAGAGGTAAGAAATAGAAAATGTAGAGGGAGAGGAGGGGTATTCAAATAACTTTTATAGCTCTAAGCTACTCAGATGTGAACACAAAAGTGGATAAAACTCTGAATGAAAAAGATGAAGGATTCTTTGGTAACTTTAACAAACTCAGATGTGAACACAAAGGTGGATAAAACTCTGAATGAAAAAGATGAAGGATTCTTTGGTAGCTTTTACAAACTCAAAGAGCTGAGCCTAACAAGGAATTTGTTTTGTTAACTAGTAGATACATATACATTATCTCCACTCCCCTTTTAGTCACTAGTTAATGTGTTTTGAATGCCTGTCAAAAAATTATATTCAAAGATGTAAACATGTGGACATAAGAGCTAGAGTTAACTTTTCAAATTGTGTCACAGTGTTCTGATGAGACTAGAGACAGGAGAAACTTAGTAAAAAGAAATAATTCATTTTGTAAGAAAATAAAAATCTACAAGTTTCTTCTGGGAAATTTAGGTTTGAAATGATAAATAAGTTCTATAATCCTTCAATTATTGAACATAAATACCTCCAAAAAGAAATGTGCCTGCAGACCTGCTATAATCCTTTTTTAATGTGTATCCCTTAATAATAAAATTTAACAACCAAAAATCCACTTATTATTCTAATAATCCACTGACTTAGCAATCTTGTTGACATAATGTGGTGCAAAAATAAAATTTTCTCTTCCATTTTCAGTGGAATGCATTATAGTTTTATTCAGATTGTTGTCTAGTTCTAGTTTTCCACCTAACATTAAAGACACTTGACCTGTACTTTCTTTTAGGTTATTTTATTTTGAAATAATTGATAAACTATCCGTATTCCGTAATCACTTATTTTTTAAAGTACAGTTTTGTGACGGATTGTTTTTAATAACTGTCTACAGACAGATCTATGGTTGGAATCTTCCTTTATCAAATAATACTTGGATACTCTAAAATTTTTAAATTCTATTAACATTTGTAGGTGAAGAAGTGGACAGAGATTAATAATTAGTTTAAGGATACCCAGCAAGAAAGAGGTGCCACCAGACCAAGTCAGATCTCTGAAGTTGTGACTCTATTTAGTAGTTTCATCAGACTAATAAAACCAGGTAAATTTACTTGCCTTTGATAATCAGCATCAAAATTAAGAAACAATTTGCTGTTTAATCATATTAGTTATACGGTTTTTGTCTTAGTAACTGTCACTACCTATATTGTATATGTATTTATTAAGTTCCTGTCTTTTCCACTAGAATGAAATTTATGCAAAGGCAAGCGCCCGAGTGTCTTGTTTGCCTATCTATTGGTATGACAGGAATTCCTTCTTAAATGTAAGTTTATGGGAATTATGATGTCTTTACTGCCTTACAGAAAAAACAAAAATATACTAAAATCTTTGATAGGTGACAGGAAGTGGCTATAGAGCATAAAAATATAAATTAAAAAGAGAGAGAGAGTGAATCTTATGGCCCAAGAAGATTTTCCCCATAAAAATTAGCCAGTTAAAAGTTTTATCACAGCAGTTTGTAGCCACGTAGATTTCTGCCTAAAGGTAAAGGCAGATTAACCGAGTATGAACAACAGTTCAACCAATAACTCAGATTAAAAGAGAAAGGAATAAATTGCAGGCTTCATAAATGCTCTCAGTATGTCAAGGTCAGATAAGGGCAAGGATCTGAATAGAGATGATTTTCAAAGTCTGTGAATAGTTGTGATACTATGTGATTAGAGCACAAATGAGTCCACCTACTGTATTTTGGAAATGACAGGTCATGTTCTGACTAAACTGCAGAATTCCCAGATGATTTGGTATGTAAATCTCCCAAAGCCAGTGCAAAATCAAGCAACTAGAGTGGCAGGGGTTTCCCTTTGTGTTTGTAGCATTTACACTTATTTGTGTTTGCAGTAATACAACAATGATGATGACTTACATGGTGATCCTAATTCTCTCGTTCTAAGACCTTGTCAGTGGCTGATAGGTGGGGGAAGGAGTAACAAATGCTGCCTCAAATTTGACTTACCTAACTCATTTTCTTGTATGGCTGGCTCCAGAGAATGTGACCCTCTCAGAAATTCTCTCCTGCTATTCTCAGGCTTTATTCCTCCATTTCTTTCTACTCCAGCTTTCTTACTGTTTCTTGAACAATTCAACCTTTTCCTGCCTTGCCTTTGTGCTTCCTAGTCCCATTGCCTGAGATGTTCTCTTTGCTGAGACCACAGGCTGGCCCATTCCATCTTGTCCTTCTGGTATCTGCTTAAATGTCGCCTGGCTAGAGGAGCCTTCCTGCCACTGCTACGTAAGAGAGATTACCCACTCCCTTCTCATCGCTCTCTAACCTCTTCTCTTGCTTTGGTGTTTGTCTTAGCAATTGTCATTACCTATATTGTATATACATATTTATTAACTTTCTGTCTTTTGTGCTAGAGTAAAAGTTATGCAAAGGCAAGCACCTGAGCGTCTTGTTTACCTATTTCCAGAGCCCGTAACTGTGCCTAGCATACAATCAATATCTTCCAAGTAAATGAGTGATGCTTGTGGTTTTGGCAAAATATACAGGTACGGACAATTTCAAGTTCTCTAGGAGCCCTCTGCAAAGTAAATGCTTGAATCATACAAAAACACACTCTATTCAAAGTAAAACATAAAGTATAATATTGATCCTGATCAGAAAGCCTATTATTGAAAGTTTAGCCAGGATGAGTTATATCATTTTCATGAAATATTATATAAACTCGTTAAGTGAAGAAAATAAGAAAAACATGAAGAACAAAATGAAAGGCAGGATATAGCACTGCACATATTAGTATCACACACACATACATAAATGGTAACTATTAAAAAAAAAAGAAAAATCTCAAGGGAAATTGCTCTAGGAAAAGAAACGCAAAAACTGAGTAACAAATGGGAATTCCCAGCCAAGCCAGTTATCAGAATAAAAGTTCATTGTTATCCTTCTATCTGATCAAGCCCTGTTTGAAGTGGCTGACCCCTCTAAAGGAGGTCCTAGTTATTGACACCAGCCCCTTTGATTTGACCCATGATTGGGTGCTCAGATATACTGAATGGAAGCAGAAGGATTTTAGGAAAAAAAAATCGTAAAGTCAAATTTCTTAACCTTTGGTTTAGAAGCAACTATAAAGTTACTTTTCACACTGTCATTCTGATGCTTTCCAGTTTTCACTTTTCAAAAAAATATTTTTGGGTTTACATATAATTTCTCTCCCTCCTCTTCCTTCTCCCTCCCTGCCTCCCTCCTCTGCTCTCAGGTTCCATCCAATCAACAATGTAGATTCCTCCACCTCCCCGCTCCTACCCACCCCAGGGCCAGGGTACAGTAGCTTTTATTGAACTTTCTATCGGTTAGTTTTGAGAGAAATTCAGGGAAAGAATCAATGACAAAACTGTAAGAATTTATAGCTCGGGTGTGTGTGTGCGTGTGTGTGTCTTTGTGGGTGTGTGATATGGTTTGACTGTGTTCCCACCCAAATCTCATCTTGAATTGTAGCTCCCACAATTCCCATGTGTCGTGGGAGGGACCTGGTGGGAGGTAATTGAATCATGGCAGTGGGCCTTTCCTATGCTGTTCTTGTGATAGTGAATAAGTCTCACAAGATCTGATGGTTTTATAAAGGGGAGTTTCCCTGCACAAGCTCTCTTTCTCTTGACGACCACCATGTGAGAAGTCCCTTTGCTTTTCCTTCATGTTCTGCCATGATTGTGAGGCCTCCCCAGCCACATGGAATTGTGAGTCCACTAAACCTCTTTCCTTTATAAATTACCTAGTCTCAGGTATATCTTTATTAGCAGCATGAGAACTAACACAATGTGTGTGTGTGTGTGTGTGTGTGTGTGTGTGTGTGTGTATTTTGAGATTTATTGCAGTGGACGGAGTGATTGAGGGATAGATCCAATGAAATGTTTACCTCACCTCTAGGGGAATCACCTGGGATATTTTTATCCATGGTTTATCACCACTGGCCCAGATACTAGATTGGCCTCATTGGCTGATTCAATGTGGTGGTCCAAAACAGCCCAGTCAATGGAAGATATAAAATACCTCAAAGTTCTAGAATATGTATGAAACATCAGGAGAGGGAGGGATTCAGCCTCCCAAAAGCCTTGCCCTCCACCCTTAACCATTAAATACGTCACCAACCCTGACAGTATCAGTAAATTCTAATGAATTATTCAGAATATTTGTTTGTTTTCAGGTAAGATAAGCTCGGTTTCACAGACAGCATGGAAGCCCCAAAGGAACCCCTATAGTACTATAGATCACGATTCTCATAACCGAGAGCAATATATCAATTACCAGCTGCTGCAATTCAGCACTGTGCTGTATCCTAAAATACTGCATGTACTCAGACCTGGCTTTCTTTGAAAGCAGAATCCAATATTGTCTCTGAGAGATGATTTAATAGAGAGTGTGAAGATGCTCTATTTCAAACTCAAATATCTTTTTAACTTTTAATGAAAGGTATAAAGAAGTGGTAGATGGGAAATCTTAATTAAATTCTATACAAAGAGGAACAGAGTTTAGAGAGGCATTCACAGGCAAAGTCATAAGGATCAGAAAAGAGATCTGATGGAATTTCTTTACTAGAGACTCTATTTGTCAACCTCAGGTCTCATATATGTATCTGCCAGATCTAACAAGGACCCACATGAGATAGCCACACCTTAAGAAAATGAAAGAACTGACCAAGGAAAGAGATTAAATCACAATTCAGTGTCCACAGAAACTTTATAGAACATAGCTACCATGAATGGAGATAACTGACTCTGTGTGTATGTGTGTGTGTGTGTGTCTATTTCCTTAAATCTTTTTCCTTGGTCAATCACAAGGATATGTAATCATAATTACAAGGATGTGAGGCATGATATTGAGATATAAACAGGGACAACAGCAGCCTAGAAGCACTCCCTGGCAGTGTTGGGAAGACTTCCTGCTAAGGCTTGAAGGATGCCATGCAACTCAACCAAAAAAAAGGAAAGGGTAGACATGGGCTTAGTTATTACAAAGGTCTAGATTCAGATCAAGATTTACTAATTATTTGACCTTGGGCATATTGCTTAACCATTATGACTGTTTCCCCACTTGTAAAATGGAAGTGATAACATGTATCTTTCACTGTTGTTATAAAAATTCAATGAGGAGCTTGTAAGTTAATGGAGTAAATATCTGCCTTATTAACTGGTTGGTTAATGATAGAAGTAATATAAGTGGTTACTTATATTAACTAATAGGTTTGGGTCACATGAGAACAGTATGCAGAAAGGCATAGTGATGTGAAGTGTAATGTACAAGTGATTTCATACAGCTGAGTGCAAAGAGTAGTTGAGGGAGTGATGGGAGATATTGCAGGAAGAGAAACATCATCCAGGTCACAGAGACTAGGACTTAGCCTGTGACACTAAGCCTAAGAGCTTTATCCTATAGTACAGAGACAGCCCGTGAAGGATTTGTTCGTTAATTACAATGGGATCATTCTTAGGCTTGCATTAAAACTCATTCTGAAAATATATGGGTATATGAAAATATTCTACCATTATTCTTTACCATATCAGAAGCACTTTTCCTCCAATTAGTTCAAACTAGTGATATTTTGCTTGGAATGTTTATAGCCAAGCATTTACACATTGGTGTCTTTCAAAATTACTTTCTTTCCAGCTCTAAATACTCTCGTGATTCCAGAAGATAAATACAGAGAAAACTTTTCTGTTTCCTCCAAAAACATACTTTTAATTCTTGTTAATAGGGTGTATTAGTTTCCTACAGCGCTGTACCAAGTTATCACAAATTGGGTGACTCAAAACAAGACAAATTCTATTCTCCTGCAGTTCTAGAGGCCAGAAGTCCGAAATAAAAATGTTGGCAGGGCTGTCTGCTTCTGGAGGCGCTGACGGAGAATCTAAGTCCTTACCTGCTGGTGACGTTGGGTAATCCTTGCCTTTCTTTGGCTTTGTAGCTGTATCACTTTAATCTCTACCTCAGTCCTCACAGAACCTTCTTCCCCATGTGTCTCTGTGTCTATTCTTCTTCTCCTTTCTCCTATAAGGACACCAGTCATTGTATGACCTCATTCTGAGATCCTTAATTTATTGACTTCAGCAAAGACCTTCTGTCTAAGTAAAGTCATGTTCACAGATGTCAGGGGTTTAGGACTTGGACATATCATTTTGGGGGACACTATTCAACCTACATAGAGAATGAATTAAAACATGATTAAGAATCTCTTTTTACATGTTTCAGTTATCCTGCTATATGTCTGCTGTATGTCTCTGCTCTGTTGAAAAGGCCAAAGGCGAGGAATGTGCCAGAAGATGGTGCTTGTTGAACAGCCCTTGGTCTCACTCCCTTTGCACAGAGGCCTTGGCTTTATTATGCCCCACAAGGGAAAAGACTAGCTTCACCTGAGAAAGGATGTTGGTGGTCACTTCTATGCAAAATACAGCAAGAGAACCACATCCTTTACAAATCCTGGGCCAATTTGAGAACAGCTTTACTCTCACGATGTTGGTTTTTTTGTTTTTTGTTTTTTTCTATAATGTTTTTGGAAATCCACCTTTAAATTTAGCCATTTTCTCTCATAGCATTTGCTTTTTGTCTGGAAATGGGAATTCCAATTTCTGCTACTGAAGGTTTCCAGTATTTCCTCTTTAACAGAATTTCAAGTGGGAATTAAATTATTGTGCATTTTCTTCTTTCCTCTGTTTTTCTTTCATTTTTTGGGGGGAGGGAATGTATAAGGTAGAGTTATTATTTTTACACTGGTAAAGGAGGGTGATGGCAACAACCATTGGTCATTCAGGTGACTCGCTATTGAAGGATTAACACTCATTTTGAAGCTTCAAGATGTTTTAAGTATGGACTGAGTACCCTGCCCCCTCCTCCCAGGTAGAAGAGACAAACAAGCAAAAATTTAGTTGACTGCTGACAGGGTTCACTCCACTGTTTCTCCGTTGTCTACTTTAAGCTCCCCACACCTTCCATTTCTAGAATTTTTTTCTCTATTCTATGAATACCAGTTGGCTGTGTTGTCCAGTTTTACGCTTAATCTCACTGTTTTATTTTATTATTGATCTATATTGTAAGTAAAATTTGTATCCTTTCTCATAAACTCTTAAACTTCTGAAAATCAGAAATGGCATTGATCTTTTAACTAATTTTATTCTTACTACACTCTGTGGGAGCTATTCACGAAGCTTTTATTGAATCCATTGAAGTTAAAGATCCAAATTTATTTGAAATTTTCTCATCAGTCTTATTCCCAAATAAAGCATTGACTTCTGTGTTATTAGAATGCCATTTTATAACATCTGCTAATTAGGATCAGGCCTCTCCTTTATTTATTCTCCTTAACTAATAAACAGCAAGAAGAATATAGTTGTCCAGGAGAGGAGGAAATAAACGGGGTTTAAATGAGTAAACATTCAATGCTGGAAAAGTCAGATAAGAGAAAAAAATTAAGGACTGGGATAATTTATGAGATTAGAGGAGAAATTCCATAACTCAGTAGAGAAAGTCAGCTATGTTCACCCTATACCGAAGCAATGTGTTAATAATTCAAAACTTTGAAATTTTCAAGATGCTTTTTAACCACAAAGAACTTGGATCCCCCAACCTCAATTTCCAAGCATATTCTCAGTAGTGAACATTTTCACTTAAATCTCTTTTTGATCTTCCAAACTCAGCATGTCACAAACTGAAATAATCTTCCCTTTCAATGAAGCCCCTCCTGATGATGTTGGTAAAGGTACTGTATATTTTCTTCGCCTCCCATGCTTTCAATCTTGGAATTTCCCTGGGCTGTTCTCTCTCTTTCTCTGCCAAACTAGTGAAGAGTCATTAGCTGTCATTTATTGACCTTCAGATCTATGTCACTAGAATTTTCTATAAGTTATTTTGTTTAATTCTTGTGATAACCCTATGTAATACATACTAATATCCCCAGAGAAGTTATGAAACTCACCTGGAGCATAAGTGGTGCTATAAATGTACCAAAAGTGCCTTTGAGAGAATGAACATTGTGGGTCACTGCACAAAGGCCATGATAGGTACTCTTTTCCCTGTACATGTTAGCATTTATCACACCTTCACTGCCTTGTCAGCCCCCCTGTGCCATTTACCAAAACATGCTTTGTCAGCAAATCATTATCTAAAACTGAAGGGTCGAAAAACAGTGCAATGAAACCCATTATTTTATTTACTATGAATGAGAACACTATTTATATTTACGTAGTGGCAATGTTCCATTGGAAAAAATTCTCCGTGACTCAGTATCAGGAATGGCTGTATTCAGAGCAACCAGCTGGATCTTATTTAATGGATATCATGAATCCTATTGCTCATAATGCTTCTTCCTGTTTTGTCTGTTGGGAATCTCAGAACCACCTCTTTGACCTGAATCTAACAGTTGAATTGTACCCAATGGTGTACCTTCTGAGGTTCCCTTACCACCTTCTTATTTTTCTCTTGGCTGCCCCCCCCACTTAAGCCATATTGCTCTGTTTTTCTGAATTTGAATGGAGGACCTCACTGCACTGATTGGATTTAGCTTTGTAAGTGGCTGCATAGGAGCCAGAAGCGTCCTGGAAGTGCCAGGAAAAGAGCTCCCCTTAGGTGAGCCATGACACGGGTGACTAGAAGAAGCCAGGCCAAGATGCCGTCTCACTGCTGTCTTCTGTGGACCTCTCCAGGAAATGTTTTCCCTGGGAGTCCTTCCCTAGAAGCCCAGCATCACGGTGAGTAGGCAAGCCTTCAGAGGGACCTGCTCAGCTTCTTGGTGGCTCACTTTGACACAGTAGTCAGTGCAGTGATGTATCATATCACATTCTTTGCTTACTTCTGTGTCTCATTTCTCCTTGATTCCTCAGTCTCCTTGCTTCGGGTTCTCTCTCTGAAATAAAATGTTAGCACCTTGATCCATGTTTCAGGCTCTGCTTCCTGGAAGACTTGGACTAAGACAAATGTAAAAGTGTTTGTTACAGGCATCAATCTGCACTTCTTGCTGCTTTTTGGTTGGTGGCTTGGTGTTAAGGGTAGTAGTGACCACCTTGTTTGATCACTGAATTGGAGCTACATTGCCAAGAGTTTGTATTTGGCAGAAACTTTCCTTCATATGTCTTTCTCAAGAGAAAACTGACAGTAAGTATAATTCCAGTGTCATCCCCCAAACTCCAACATTGTGACCCTTATTTCTCATTGGTACTGTAGGAATGCCAGAAAGCACAAAAGAGCAACTGCCTGTAGCCTGCTGTTAATAGAGTTGAAATAACTTGTCAGACTTCTACTATGAAAGCAGATTTTTTTTTTCTGCCAGCAGAAACTAGAAGAGGTGCCATAAAATCAGAAATAAGCTATGAAATGCACTTTAAGTTAATACGGAACTGTGTTGTTCTATTGACCTAGCACTCTGAAAAACAAGCAGTGTTGTCTTCTGGAGGATAATAAAACTGCATTGAGGATTTCTTTGTGGCATGGGGGAGAGGAGGGGTGGGTTTATTTTATTATTATAATTTTGTTACAAAATAAAAGAGACAGTTCTCTGTCACCTCAGTCAGAAATAAATCCTAAAACAGAATGTTAGTGATTTTGATGGTATTTCCATCTTAGCCATCCTAACCATAAACTAGTTGCAGCTTTATGTGTGTCAAAAGCTCCCTTTTTGCCCCAAATGTGTTTTCCTTGTAGTTTTTCTAATTATTTTCTTCCACAATAAGTTTTAACAAGACATCTCTTTCATAAACAAATGTGTGTGTTTGACATAAGAAAGGCTTTACTTCCATCTCAGAGGACTCTTTTTGGTCAAAGCAGAATAAGGCTTTGTACTGAGTCTTCTTCCCAAAGACTATTTTAATTTTATTACTTTTTTAATATTCAAAAACAAGTCATGGCAGGGGAATAATCGGCTCATTTTTAAGTGAGGCCAATTTTTCTTCTTATTTCTCATTCACTCTTATGAAAACTCAGTCAGAAATTGAAAAGAAAAAAGTTAGAGACTATCTACAAAGCAACATAGAGCAGCCGCAGCGTGGAAAAACCCAGCACTATTATTTTCAAGTTTCAAATCCTGCCACACACACAAAAAAAGCATTGTATGGAGTTCTATTTTCATGAATTATAAGTCTTTTGGATGCACCATGAAATCTAATATAAGCTGGTAAAGAGAATTCACCTTGACCTTATCTCCTAAGGTACCATTTTGAGGAGGGAGTGCTGAGTTTAGTGAAGAAATGATGGGATGGGGAGGTCTGTTCAGGCCTGAGGGCATTTGGAGCAAAGAGAACCTGAGAGAACTGTTAGTTCTGACTCCATGACGCTGTGATTAGACTTCGTTTCAGACCTACACATTGAAACCTTGAGAAGCAGTGAGTCTGGCTTTGGAGTGAAAGGTCTGGGTACGACCCCAGCCACATGACAACCCTGGGACATGTCACATCATAAATCTGCCTAAGTATCAATTTTCTCAGCTGTTAAAAAACAAAAATATTCTGCCGGGTGTGGTGGCTCACACCTGTAATCCCAGGACTTTGGGAGGCCGAGGTGGGCAGATCACAAGGTCAGGAGTTCAAGACCAGCCTGTCCAATATGGTGAAACCCCGTCTCTACTAAAAATAGAAAAATTAGCTGGGCGTTGTGGCACATGTCTATAGTCCCAGCTACTTGGGAGGCTGAGGCAGAAGAATCGCCTGAACCCAGGAGGCAGAGGTTGCAGTGAGCTGAGATCATGCCACTGGACTTCAGCCTGAGCGTTGGAGACTCTGTCTCAAAAAAAAAAAAGAAAAAAATTCACATCTAACTCATGATGTACTTGGAGATTGACAAGATGACTAGTGTAGCTGATAGGTCATCGTAAGTTCATAGGATGCTGGTGGATATTTTGTCTTATTTTTTATCAGTGTGTTTTCAGCACCTAATATGTAGCGTGACTTCAAGATTTATTTATCAAATATTTTAAGGGACTTAAGATTACCCTGGACTGATCTATGTGCCAGGCAATCTTCTATTATTACTGGGAATATTCAAGCACTATTTTGTTCAGGATTTGATTAGTTTCTTAGGGATGATCAAAGAGGGCAGTTTTAAAGCTCCTTCAGAGCTAGTTCAAAGTCACTGCTAGCAATTAAAAGAAGGCTAAAAAAAAAAAAACAAAAAAAAAATGGGACACTGATCCTCTTTATTCTCCTGGACATTAAAACGTGCCTCAACTTGTATCCTCCAATGTCCCACGTTAAAGTTTAGCTGATAAGAGAGAGAGTTCCAGTGCTAAAACACAGTTTGGAAGTTACTCATCTCAACCACATCCATGTTGTACCAACTGATGGCCCTCTCAGAAACAACACCCTCAGTTTTTGGATGTCTGTAGTGTTCAGCTCTGTCAACAGGGCTTAAGAAGGGACTCTAGCACCTGAGAACATCTAGAGAATCTGGACACCATCTCCATTAACCTGATTCAGTAGCTGTTCCCATCACGCATATCTATTTCAAAATCTGCATTGGGAGAGGGACCATCTTTCAACTGCTCCAAGTTATGGTCCATTTGCCACCAATTAGTAAAAGAAAGTGCTTGTCTTCATGAATCCTGAAGTATACACACTCAGTGGTCTGTGATATGGTTTGGATATATATCCCATCCAAATCTCAAACTGAAATGTGATTCCCAGTGTTGGAGATGGAAACTGATGGGAGGTGATTGGATTATGGGGACAGATCCTTCATGAATGGGTTAGCACCATCCCCTGGTGATGAGTGAGTTTTTGGTCAGTTAGTTCACGTGAGATCTGGTTGTCTTAAAAGAGTCTGGTACCTCCTCCCTCTCTCTCTTCCCTTGCTCTTGCCATGTGGCCTTTTGTCATGACTGTAAACTCCCTGAGACCTGACCAGAAGCTGAGCACATGTTGGTGCCACGTCATACAACCTGCAGAGCCGTGAACCATTAAACCTCTTTGCTCTATAAATTACTCAGTCTCAGATATTCCTTTATAGCAGCATAAGAAAGACCTTATGCAGTCTGTTGTTAAGGAAGGATGGGATTAGGCACCTCTATGGCAATCCTAGCCAAGTGCCTTTTCAATCTATAAAAAACACTGCTTCTATGGCACTGCTGACAGCTTCATTCAGTAAATTAGGACATGGTTCACTAATGTGGGTCTTACCACATTACACCATGTTCCTAAATCTCCTTTAAAATTATTAAAGTTTTCTTTGGCCTGCCTCCTTTCATAAAAATGTCAGACACATCAGATTCTTTAGACATTTATTTGGAGTAAAGAGTATCAGAATCTTAGGAAATGGGTGTCTGAAAGGAATCATTAATGAATACTTTGATTAATGAATCTGGGAGTTTAGAAATGCTAGCAAAAAAACTGTCCTTGCCTTATTTTTTATACTATAAACTTAAAATGCTGATATTCCTGTGTCCATGTTTAACTTCGCTGCACTTGGTCATGTTTCTTCTCATTTCTGTTTTCCATGTTCAGATTTTGTTTTTCATGACCACAGGTCAGGAATAAAAGGGAAAAGAAAATAGAAGGCCAAGGAAGATGTAGCTTATTATTGAAAGTCAGTGACTTGGGCTCTTTTCTTGCTGTGTAGAGACTTGTTTTGAAGCCTCTAACCTAGACGCACACTCACTGCGCAAGCTTCCTTTCTTTGTCTCCCCTTTTTCCTTTTTCACCATTTATGCCTTGTTGCATCTCTCTCTACAGATTTTACAACCCAGCCTCTCCCATAATCATCTACAGTTAACATTTCCTCTGTGGTCCCTGGTAACTTCCTACTCATCAATCCACCGACCTTTCCTTAGCCTTTGTCCTCCTTGACCCTTCCTTAGTTTTAACTACTCTCTAATTTCTTCAAGTTTAATCTTTGCTTGGTTTTTATCTCACAGTTATGTCCTCATTCTTCAGCAATCACTCTAATTCTTTTTTCTCTATCTTTTTTAGTTGTTTCTGTTCTATTTTCATGCCTTCAAATGAGAGCATCCCGCAAGGTCTGTCCACTTTTCTCTCCATTCTTTCCCTCTGTAGTCTCATCCAGTTTCTGTGGCTTTAACTGTCATCTCCATATAAATGACTCACTTTACCCTAAATTATGTCCTCATTTCTAACCTCTCTTTAGCTTCATTCTAATATTCTGAATTTCACAATAGAAATGTCTACTTGAAGTTTTCCCTAATATCTCAAGTTTAACAAGTTCAAAACTGAACTCATTATATTTCCCCTATACTGTTCTTCCTTCTGAATTTGGATTTCTTTTAATGAGTCCCCCATCATCTAAGAAGCCTTGAATCACCTCTGATTCAATCAGCCTTGTTTTTCACACTCTGTTTGTAGCCCAGGGCCATTCTAACAATGTCTTCACAGTCTCACTTACTAATCCTCCTTCATCTTCTCCAGTGCCAGCCCCCTAGTTCAAGCTCCTATTCCCTCACTAGTCTCCGTGTGGATTTTCTCTGCTCTCCACTGCATTCTCTCCACTGCTATCTATATCAATCTTCCTTACAGGCCTAAGTGCTTGTGGCAATCCCTTGCTCTGCAATCTTCAATATTTTTTTCTTCTCACCTAACAAAGTAGAAACTCTTTCATTAGCCTCAGGTCCCTCCATGTTCTACATCCAACTATAGTTAAAGACTTTTGTGGTCTTTAATTATCAATAGTTTCCAATGCTGCCCACAATGCAAATACAACACCATAAGCCATTCTCCAAGGATGCCCTGCCTTTTGCTTAACACTGAACTTCTGCTCATCAGTTGTCTCTATTAGTCCTGCCAGAAAACCCTAGTTCTCCACCTATTTGCATTTTTAAAAAGTCACTCTAGTCATGCTGAAATGGGAGAGTTCCCTGACCCCCCTTACAGGACATGTGAAAGGGGTATGGCTCAAACTCTTAAGGGAGGATGAACATGCAGACAGATGCAGGAGTCAGGCCAAGTGCTTTTCAGCCCCACAGTAGTGTGGAGGAGTGGATGCCTGTGACTCCTGAAGCCCCAGTGGGCATGTTACAGTGCTCCTTTAGCTCTGCTGTCTGCTGACGGCTTAAGTGTTAACCAGCTCAGTGCCCTCTTGGCACCCAGGTTCTTGTCTGACATTCAGGAAGAATCGGGTCACACAGAAAAAATGGAGAATAGTAAATGTAGGGGATTTTATTGCCAGGTGGAGGCTCTCAGCTGGATGAATGGGGAGCTAGAAAGGGGATGGAGTGGGAAGATGATCTTCCCCTGGATTTCAGCCATCCTGTGGCCGATCTTCTCTCTGACCTTCCCCAGCCGAATTCTGTTCAATATTCAGATGCTCCTCTTCTCTCCTCTGTTGCACTGCTCTTCTGTTCCTCTGCTCTTCTGCTTGTCAGCTCATGGAGCCTGGGGCTTGGGGTTTATATGGGTACAGGATACAGGGACGTGGTAGGCCAATAGTGTTTGGTTTCGCACCCAAACACTTGGGTGCAAAAACAGGCATGCCTGTTTTCATTTAGAGCCATTTACATTACCAGGTTTCCAGGCTTGGGGTGTGAAAACAGGAATGCCTGTACCCATTTAGGGCCACAGGTTTCAAGGCTTGAAGGTGGAGCCTTTGCTAGGGAACTGCCCTCTTCTGACCAGTATTTCCCTGTCTCCTGTCTATATCAATATGCTAAGTGCCTGTGAGAGAAAAAAAAAAAAAAATCTTCCTTGAGGGATATAAAATACTCAATAGATATTTGTTACATAGAATTCAAATGAATACAATTGGCCTAAGAAAATATTTTGAACTTGCATGTTGAATCACATAAGAGGGATCAAGAAAGAAAAAGAAAAAGAAAAAAAAATGAAGAAGAAAGAGGGTCGTGATAGTGAAAGGGTGTGGGAAAGAGATGGAGTATTAACTTTTATTTGATGAATGTGAAATTTCATCCTTAGCATCTTGGCCCAATAAACAAATGCCTCCTTGATTCTATCTCGTTAGGGAGGCTACCATGGAAAAGCCTTTCTCTAGTGGTTTCAGAGTGTCACAAAAAGCTGTGTGTCCTCTTAATAACGGAAACAAACATAAATAGCAAGATTCAAATAAGCGTATGGAGTGAGCTATCTGTTGTTAATACTTGAGGGCTTAAGATTATGAAAGAAAAGGACAGTTGTTCATTCTTCATATTAAATAATTATACCACATATCTAAATCAGGATTTCTCAAACTTGACACTGTTATCATTTTGGGGGAGATAATTGTGGGGGGATTCCCTGTGCCTTGTAAGTTGTTCAGCTATGTTCCTAGTCTCTACCCACCAGATACCAATAACATCCTTACTCCTTTTCCCCCCAGCTATGCCAAATAAAAATGTCTGTAGACATTGTGAGATGTCCCCTGGGTAGCAAAATCTAAATTTACATAAAGATACATATGGCTAAAATGCATATAATTTTCCTGAAGCAGTGAAGACAGCCATGCTAACATATTTTCCCATGGAAAAGCAACTGACTCTTTTTTGGGTTCTCATTCCAAAACTCCTCCTGTTTACATTCCTTTGGGCTAAGCTTCTAATCAATTTGTATTCTGTAAAATTATGTATAATTCTGTGACATCCATAATAGTTGACGGCTACGAAACAGACAAGACTTACAGACACCATTCAAAACCACCTCTTATAATGAATATACAAATATGGAAGGAAAGAGCCCAGTGATTCAAACTGTAATAACTCTTGATTGGGGTCTGGTGAACAATTCAGCCATAAACATCTTCTTGTTATGCCAGACCAGACAGATGCAAAGAAAAAAAAAAGACATCATGCTAAAAGACATGACTAGAACTAGGTTTCCTTTTGAACAGGCTCTCACATTAACTGTTCTGTGTACTGGAAGCTTCTTTTTTGTTGTGTTTTCATTTTGCCTTTATGCAAACACGATACCAGGCTACAAATGCACTTAATTATTTTCAATGGTAGTAGCGTTATCATTTGCAATACTCACCTAAGGGGTAGAATGAATCTAAAATGTGAAATAAATTTCTCGTAGAGTCATAGAGAGACACTAATTGTTCGGGAAAAAGGGCAGTTGTTTCCTCCTCATATCCACCTGCTGAGTGACAGATGATTTGGTGACTGGGTAAAACTTTGATTCTCATTTTACAAAATCCCAATCTTACAGGTTACCAGAATCCCTTGGAGAGGTTACTACTTTTGTTCAGTTACAGAAAAGTGAAGCAAAAAATAAAAAAATAAAAAAAAATAAAATTTACCTACCATTCTAGGTACCTGTCTATTTTTTAAAACAATCAATAGCCACTTTCCCCAGTCTTAGCAGACATAATACCTTTTCTCGTAGCAGACAAATTTCTAGAATTTGAGTCTTAATTTGTTCTTTTTGCATAACTTACCCAAAGAAACCAATCTCAGTTTTGATTAAGGCAATAAAATATGTTTTCGCTATTCAGATAAAAGATTTGTTGAAATAACCCATGGTGGAATGGTCAGTGGCAGCTGTGCTAGTCTGGAAGGTAAGGCTGTTACATGTACTTTACACAATTACTGTCAGTATTGGATATGTGTCAAAGTTATTTAAACTCAACTTCCTTATTTAGCATGTATTTATTACAGAGCAAGGCTAATTTATTACTCATGATCTATCCTCCTTACTTATTATTCAGCTTCTTATTTGTGTATAAAGTGATGTAGCTTCAAATTTACGAATCCACACAAAGTGACATTGTGCAGTGCAACAGCAGTGTGCCCGAGGCCTCATTTCATTTTCTACTTTCTGCATTGCTGATTAGTCTACTGGCAACTTTCTAAATTACAGAGTCTGTGAACTCCGAAGTTATGATGGTTCTTTGGATGTTAATTATCCCCATTCATATACCGTCTTTATTATACATTTGATATACAGTATGTATGGCTGTCCTTTGTATTCTGAGAGAATGCCACTAATGGCAATTCCCAGCTCTGTGGCTGCTGGTGCCAAAAACAGTGGTATGTGCCTGGTAGCCCTTCTGTCACATGCCCGGGACATTCAGGAGTGGACAGCACGCAGCCTGCATGGAGCTATTACAATCGTCTGCATTTTCTCCTCCATCAAAGCCACCAAGTTTATGGTGTTTTAACGAACATTTTATGCTAAGGAAAAGGAAACCAAATGCCTTTTTTCCCTTCAAGTTCTATTATGGATTTAGGGGGGAAAAAAGAATTATTTTAAATCCTGAACCTGACTTTGATTCTTCTTTCAACCCTCTATTCATTAAAAAGGAAGCAATTGATACCAGTTTCTTTTGAATTCAGGGTTCAGGATAACAGCTTTTATCCTTAAGTATAAATACCTTCTTTGACTCTGGTTAATTGATACATTAGAGTAATGGTTTTCTTTTATGTTTTTTCTTTCTTTTTTTTTTTTTGAGACAAAGCAAAAAGTAGAATAAGGATACCTACTTTCCTTCTGAGTTGACCTCCTCAGATCTTGAGTCACATTTGTTAAGTTATAATGTCCAGGTTGTTTTATGTTAATTTACTTTTTAATTGACACCAAAAATTTGTATACATGTGGCCTATACATGATATTTTGAAATGTATATGTACTATGAAATGGCTACACTGAGCTCACTAATATATTTTTACATCACAGTGGCCAGTTTGGATTATTTTAAGAGGTCTGTGAAAAACACAAAAAGAGTTTGAAGTAGAGAAACAAAGATGTAAAAGCCAACATATTTAAAAGGTTATCATTTATTACACATTTATTACGCATAGCACAGTGCTACTGTGCATTTTACCTACTTTGTCTCATACTAACCCTCCCAAGAAACACATAAGTTAGGCATCATTACCCCCCATTTTATAAGGGCAGAAACTGAAGATCATTGAGATTTACAAACTCACCGAAAGCCGTAGTTTTAAGCAGCAGAGTTGAAATTCAAATAGAGGTCAGAGGTCTCCTTAACTCCAAAGCCTTTTCTATTTTTTTTTTTTTTAAATCCTAGTGTAGAGAAATGCGGATGATGATTTAAGAATGACCTTTAAATATAAAATGTGTTATTTTGTAAAAGTCTGCAACTACATATTCTTTTTATTCCTGGAAATAGAAGAAGAGAAATAAAAAGAATGAATCTATTTGTACCATGAAAAATTTGAGTTAGTTATAAGAAGTAGTTTCTTGATAAAAGTTGTATGTAAAACTGGCCTTCCCTTGAAATGGAGAAGTCCAAGCAGAATAGATTCCACATTGGGCCTTAAATTGTAGCATAAATCCACATTTACCAGTATTTAGGGCAGAGATAAAAGCCTAATCTAGTAATCTATTGCTGAGTGACAAACTGTCCCAAAACTCTGTGACATAAGACAACAGCCATAATATTCTGTGACATAAGACAACAACCAAAAATATTCTGTCCACAGGCTGTCCTATGTGATGCGCTGTACGAAATAGATAAATGTTTCTAAAGTACGTGAGAAGTGAACTCTCTCACTATTATGCTCATGATTCTCTGTGCCTGGAATTTGGGCATCGTACAGCTGTGAAGACTTGTCTTTACTTCCTCCTGTCTGAGGCCTCAGCCAGGGTGGTTTGAATGTCTGGAGACGGGCAGAATGGCTCAGTTGAGGTACTGTTTCTAGGGCTTCTTTCTGGCTGTTGGCTGAGTTCCTTGGATCGTCTCCACATGCTGTCTTTGGGGACTGAAATGGGCAACATGGCTTCCTTACTCACATGTTTGTCCTCTCGGCTGAGATGGCTGGAGCAGTTGAAAGATGCCAGTCATCTCTTACTCTTTCTGTAGGTCTTTGCATAGGCTCATCATGTGGGTATCTTGGACGTCTTCACAGCATGTAGATATCGGAGTAGTTGAACTTGTTACATAGTGACTGACTGCCAGCAAGCATTCCAATAGAGCAAGGTGGAAGCCTTACTGATTCCAGTAACCTAGTCTCAGTAGTCACACCGTGTCATTTTCATTGCATTCTTTTGGTCACACAGATGAGCCCAGTTGCAGTGCGGAAGGGGCCTAGATAGGGAAGATATGGCTTATTGCAGGCTGTTTTTGGAGACCAGATACAACAAACCACATAGAGTTCTAGGGCTGAAAGACAAACAAGTAGCTGGTTAAATATGCTCTACACATAAACCATTTATCTAAGGGAGAAAACTGAATATGCTAGAAATAGACAAATAGTCTTCTTGGCCACCAAGGACAGTTTTGTATATGGATTAAAGGTAATGTGCCCCCATAATGTTCTAACGTCTCCCTAGGCAGGAAAAATGTCAGAAGTCTCAAGCGAATTACATATTAATAATTTGTATTTTCCCATATATATGGGTAAAAATTGCTTAGGGCTATAACTTGTAGCTTTCAATTTGCATCTTCATTGCACCAGGGAAGGCTGCTGTGTGACACATATGTTTGACTATCCTAGCTGAAAACAAAGTAGTCTGGGTTTAATTCTATTGGCAAGAGACCAGCTTTTCATAATTTTAGCCTAGTGAATTGTTATGGGCTATAATTCAAATGTAATGATCTGACTCATTGAAATGATAAGATCCCAGCTTTAGGCAGATATATTGTTCCTCCTCCTAAGAAAGTCAATTATTTTAGACATCAGGTACCCCTCAACTTTTCTTTGAATAGAAGACAGATACTGTCAACTGGTCCTAGCTAGGGCAAATGTTTGAGCCATCAGAGCTTATGCGAACATGTGTAGTTCTGTATTTGAATCTAGTGAGCCCATCGCTAATGATAGCGTACAGTTCAGAGATTTCACTGTTGACAAAGACCATATGTTCCCCTAGCAGTTTCCTGTGTAATGTTCTGTTTACTGTATATTCAGCTGAGGATCTGAACAGCTTCACCTGGAGCAAAATATTCTGTCTACAGGCTGTTCTATGTGATGTGCTGTACGAAATAGATAAATGTTTCTAAAGTACGTGAGAAGTGAACTGTCTCACTAAGACAGCCTTGGATGAAGTAACTTTGCTGCTAAGGTACAGTATCTTAGCCTGTCTGTGAAGACTAGGAGAGAATTTCATTGAGTCTCAAAATAAACAAAACAAATGAAAAGCTAAGACTAATTTTAAAGTATAACCAAATGTCTTCTGTGAAAAGATAAAGGCTACGAATAATGACTTTGTTTTCTTCTATTTATTCATGGTCAGGAAGGACATATTTTCCTTCCTTAATAGCATCTTGCTATCAAACCTCTTGAGGTTAACTTGGTTATGTAGTCTTTTACTTGGAAAGGAGAGTAGTTAAATCTGACCAATTTAATTAATCAGAAAATACGGAAACAACAGGACAGGTTCCCATAGTGGTTTGCTTCCTTATCCCTCTGTTTTGACCATTCAAGACCAAAGGTATGCAGAGTTCAATGGAGGTACTGGTTAGGAGAACACATCCTTAAAAATTATTCATCAGGGTGAGATTCTGGATCTACTGCATAGTAAAATACAACTTTGCCAAGTTACTTAATCTCTCTTAGCTTCAGTTCCTTCTTTGTGGAAAAAAAAAAAAAAAAAAGATTGGAGGCATGATAACTGCATTATATACTTCCTTAGATAGCTGTGAAGATTAAGTGGTATGATTCATTCAAGAATTTCACACAATTCCTGTTATAAAAGCACTGAATAAGAATGAGCTCCTATTAAAACCATTAGCATATTTTTTCTTACCTATAAATGAACTGTGAATCTTATTATTCAAACTTATAATTACTAGACTAAACTGAAAATCGAGGGGATGAAAGTCAGAATCCAGGTGTGTCATAAAGTAAATTATGTTAGAGTATTTTGAGATGATACAGGTCTGATTTTTTTTTCCATAATAAAAAAGTATGGGCAATTAGTGGGATTTGGCTCCTTTATCGATTTCCTGCACACTCTTACAGTTAAGGATCTGACTTTCAAGTTCCCTGTGGAATCAGCAGCACAAATTCCAGTGGTGGTCAGTTCAATTTCATGCCACTACAGAGTAAACTTAGGATAAACTGGATAATGGGGGTATAGGTGGATAAACATCAAGATTACCACAACGGTATATCCTGAATAATTAACCTGTATTGTAAAATAAAATGTTGTTTCTTGGTTTTCTTGAAGGAGCAGTGTGAGAATGAAATTATTTATTTTCCACTACAGCCCATATCTTAGGGTTTTTTGTGTTGTTTTAATGAAAATGTATGTAAAGCATAGCTCTTTCTATGTAGCTTATATAGTGATTCATATGTAAAGTGTAGCTATCCTTTTCAGTTATAGCAACATAATACAATATTTACAGAGATGCAGTAGGATGAAACGTTATGTTTCAAGTAGTTCATGAGCTTAGAAGACAATGGTTTAGGTTTAAACACTCTTAGCCACAGAAGTAAGGAAAATAAGGGGAAAAGACCTTCAAACCTTCATGTGCTTCCGACTGACAAGGCCTCTGAATAACTGGAGTTGCCCCAAACAGTGCATTTTCATCCTTCACTTAACTGAAGCCAGTAGATACTCATTTTCTAGAACTTGGTTCTGAGACATCACTAAGGTCCAAAGAAAGATTATTCTGCACCAGTCACAACGAGGTAGACAGGTGATAAATAAGAAATGGAGATTCATTTTGCCTCTGACTGTTTCATTTTGCCTGATTGTTTCAAAACGGATTGTTTCATTGAAATATCCCGAGAGAGGGCTTTCTATTTGATCCCTGTGTGTTACACACGTACACACACACATCTATGTAGTAGGTGTGTGTGTATATATAGGAAAAAATGGATATTTAAAGTACAAGTACTAGAAACAGTAGAATGTGTTTCCACCTTATCCGGGGTGTTACCTTTTCAGTGCCAGCAAAACTGTCACGAGGGAGAAAACACTGTATTCTGTGGAGTGTGCTTGTCATTGACAATCTCATCACCCCTGGATACTTCAAAAAGTTATGTCAGATCTTCACTGTCTACAAGGGTTTTGCTTTCATGATTCAGACCTGGCCCTTTCACTGCTTGCCTTTCGGGTCAAAAGCCGGAAAGTCAGCCTCTCCAGAAGTCTGATTAGCACTTGAACTTCAGGAGATTTATGGCCCAAGGCTTGATTTTTAAAGCAGTTTTATCCAAGTACAGATCATTTATTCTGTGGACAGTGGTATTTATCTTCCACCTTTTCCATACATTTTGTGCCAAAAATTTACAACTTAGCTTTTATTTTTTGTTGTTGTTGAGAGTACATTTATTTGAGAATGTTAATGCCATCATCCTCAAGTGAAGTATATCATCAGCTTAATCAGTTTAATGTGAATTTTTTTAAAAATCTCTAACATTTTATACAAAATTAGAGAATCCTGACAATATACTAATTATGCTCTGAGTTTATGACCTCTATTTTAGAACTTGGGATCTACTATTTGCCCTATATTTATTATGTCTATTATAAAACAAGCGGTTTTCGCAAGTACAGAAATTACAATGGGAATTAGACCTTCTTGCCCTGAAGGAGTTCAGGGTCTAGTCCAGCACTGTCCCATAGAAATATAATGTAGGCCATATACATAATTTTAAAATGTCTAATAGTCCCATTAAACAAAGTAAAAAAAATTAATTTAAATAATGTATTTTTAATTCAATGCATTTAAAGGAAGGAAGGAAGGAAGGTAGGAAGGAAGGAAGGAAGGAGAGAGAGAAAGAAAAGAAAATTTAAACAAAAAAGGTATAGTTCAACAAGTATGGCACAATCTTGATCATTGTCAAATACTGGAAGTAAATATACAGAGAGTGATTGTACCACTTTCTCCTTTTGTTGATGTTTTCAAACTTTTTTAATTAAAAAAATACAATTTTTTTTTAAATGCTAAGACAAAACACACACTACTTCTTGGACCCAGAGATTCTTTTTTAATTCATTTGGGAAAGTTCCTAGGGACTTGAACATTGCTATTTTTAAAAGCTGCTGGGATCATCTATTATATAGCCACTGTTAACAGGTATAAGCAGGTACTGATGCTGACAGGACAGGAGTCTGGAGAGGAAAGTTTTTAAAGGTTATTGGAAACCAAAGGTTTTTGTTTGTTTGTTTGTTTGTTTGTTTGTTTGTTTTGAGACAGAGTTTCACTCTGTCGCCCATGCTGGAGCACAGTGGTACGATCTCAGCTCACTGCAGCCTCTGCCTCCCAGGTTCAACTGATTCTCCTGCCTCAGCCTCCTGAGTAGCAGGAACTACAGGCACCTGCCACTACACCCGGCTAATTTTATAATTTTTTATTTTTAGGGGTTTCACCATGTTGGCCAGGCTAGTCTCAAACTCCTGACTTCAAGTTATCCACCCACCTTGACCTCCCAATGTTCTGGGATTACAGGGATGTGCCATTGCACCCAGCCTGAAACCAAGGTTTTTATTATAATTTTATTTTTTAATTTTTATTTTATTTTATTTTATTTTATATTTTTGAGGCGGAGTCTCGCTCTGTCACCCAGGCTGGAGTGCAGTGGCGAGATCTCAGATTGCTGCAAGCTCCGCCTCCCGGGTTCACGCCTATTTCCTGCCTCAGCCTCCCCGGTAGCTGAGACTACAGGCGCCGGCCACCACGCCCTGCCCATTTTTTGTATTGTTAGTAGAGACAGGGTTACACCGTGTTAGCCAGGATAGTCTTGATCACCTGGCCTCGTGATCCGCCCGCCCTGGCCTCCCAAAGTGCTGGGATTACAGGCATGAGCCACCGCGCCCTGCCCCAAGGGTTTCACAATACAGTACAATATGACTGTACACACATATTACCAAAAAAACCACTCTAGCGGGGCATGGAGAATAGGTGACTGACGGGCACATTGGAAGCAGGGAAGTCACTCTAGGAGACTGAGAAGAAATGATAAAGAGTCTGAACTCACTCAAGGAATGGCCAGATTTAAGATGGGCACAGAGTATGTGTATTAGTCCATTTGTGGACTGCTATAAAGAAATTCCTGAGACTGGGTAATTTATAAAGAAAAGTGGTTTAATTGGTTCACAATTCTATGGGCTGTACAGGAAGCGTGATGCTGGCATCTGGTTGGCTTCTGGGGAGGTCTCAGGAAACTTTACAATCGTGATAGAAGGTGAAGGGAAAGCAAGCAGATCTTATATGGCTGCAGCAATGTGCATGGAGAGGTGCTACACACTCTTAAAACAACCAGATCTCGCAAGCACTCCCTCAGTATCACTAGGGCAGCACCAAGGGTATGGTGCTAACCCATTCATGAGAACTCAGTTCCAATGATCCAGTCACCTCCAACCAGGCCCTACCTCTAACACTGGGGATTACAATTCAGTATGAGATTTGATGAGGACACAAATGCAAACCATATCGTAATAACTATCTATGAGGTAGAACGTAATGAAATTGTTCAGATTTGCAGTGAAGGTGGGAGACTGGTGATGAGAAACCAGAGGAAAGAGATTTTCATGACAACTGGATTTGGACAATTGGATAAAGGGATGGAGGTAACATTCATTAAAATAGAAAATACAGGCAGATTTTCAGGGAGCACAGAAGGAAGGCATGGATTCAGTTCTGAATAGCATAGTTAGAGGCCACAGGGGGAAAAAAATGTAAAAGATCAGAAGGCGGGCCCGGCGTAGTGGCTCACGCCTGTAATCCCGGCACTTTGAGAGGCCGAGACGGGTGGATCACCTGAGATCAGGAGTTCGAGATCAGCCTGACCAACATGGTGAAACCGCGTCTCTACTAAAAATACAAAAATTAGCTGGATGTGGTGGTGGGTGCCTGTAATCCCAGCTACTCAGGATGCTGAGGCGGAAGAGTCGCTTGAACCTGAGAAGCAGAGGTTGCAGTGAGCCAAGATCACGCCACTGCATTCCAGCCTGGGCAACAGAGCAAGGCTGTCTCAGAAAAAAAAAAAGAAAGAAAAAAAGATCAGGAGGCATTCAGAGTAACCAGACACTGTGCTCAATGGTTTCTTCTGTGCTGTCTCCGGAATCTTCACTGTAGCCCTCTGAGGCAGCTTCTATAATTATGTCCATCTGATTTAAAGTAGTTGAGTATATTGCTCAGGAGCACACAGCTAGTAGGTGCGGGATCGAGGACGTGGAGCTACAGCTGTCCAACTCCAAAGCCTTAATCATCATGTTATAGAACCATCATAAACATACTTCTGATAAAAATACCTTTGCATAATGAGAACATTTATATTGAATATGATATTACTTCATTCAAGGATTTATTCATGACTTTGTGAGTATTTTAATTGTCTGGCAAACAGGACACATAGGTCAGATTAATCTACTGCTTAATCATAATGCTAAAAAGAGTGCTGATTGCAAGCCTAAATTTTGTTACTTAGATTTTTTTCAAAGAAATTTTGTGCAGATGGATTTTCCCAAAAGTTTAAAAATGAATAGGCTAGTCAAAATAATTAGCACCAATGGTAACACAGCTGCTTAAGGACACTGGTCTGCAGTGAAAGAATATTTATTCTATTTTCTCTCTCCAAATCTCCAAGAATCTCTATTCCAGATTGATGTGGAAATCACCAGAATCCTCTCCTCGGGTGTCACTAACAATTGAGATAAAAAAAGGAAGATTACCTTTAGCATTACTTTTTTACAAGTATTTTTCTACCTAGAAATGGATGTCTGTTTCCAGATGCCCTCCTAAAGGAGTGTTATCTATGTTCTACATCTTCAAGTAGTCAAAATTAAATAAATATTGTATTATACCTGAGTGTTGGGAAAATAAGTGAAACATCTCATGGTGGGTGGGAAAAACCCAGATTTTGCAGTAAAATGGCCCTAGTTTTAAATCTTGTTCCACCCTTCCGGGCTCTGGGACCACGGGCCCAGTTACTTAAAGTTTCTGGTTTGCAGTCACCTAATCATGGACGTAGGAATCAGAAATCCTGACAGAACTGTGATGAAATTTGGCCACACCCTGTATTTATTTTCTAGTGCCACTATAACAAATGACCATAAACTTAATGGCTTAAAACAACCCAAATGTATTTCCTTTGAGTTTAGGTCAGAAGTCCAAAATGAGTCTTACTGGGCTAAAGTCAAGGTGTTAAGAGGACTGTTTTTTTTGGTTTTGTTCTTCGTTTTTTCTGGAGTTTCTAAAGGAAAATTGGTTTTCTTGCCTTTCACTGCTTCTGGAGGCCACTTACAATCCTTGGCTCATGGCCCCTTCTTCTCATCACTCTTTCTTCTTGCTTCTGTTGTCATATCTCCTACTAGAAGGCACTCAGTGCACTTTTGTACATGGTACAGGGAGGCAGTTAATATAAAGCAGTGGTTCTCAGCCAGAAATGATTTTGTTTCCCAGGGGCCATTTAGAAATCTCTGGAGACATTTTTGGTTGTGCTTTACACCTTTGAATGATGAGGTCCTACTGGCATCTACTTAGTAAAGGCCAAGAATTCTGCTAAACATTCTCCAATGCTGGGATAGGCTCCTACAACAGAGAATTACCCACCACTAAGTGACAGTAGTTACAAGGTTGAGAAACTCCAGCATAAATGTTAGGATTACTCACCCCAGAATCCAATGACCTAGCTTTAAACCGGGCTCCACTGCTCATTAAAGTGGCCTCAGAAAGATAATGCCATCTTTCTGGGCCTCAGAGTTTGTTTTGCTTCCATTTGTTTTTTCATCTGGAAATAGGAATAAGAATAGTAACTATCATATCAGACTATTGTGAGGATTAAATGAGATAATGTATATAAATCCCTTAGAAGATTGGTTGGCATATATTCAGTACTGTTAGTTCTTGTTAGTACTGTTATTATCACTCAGCAAATAATAATTAATTTTGTCTGTGCCTTTCTAAATGCCTTTCAAAATATAAACTTTCTTAGTGTTTTCTAAGTAGAGTACGTTTAAATCCAAGAGTAGACCAAATTATTTTACCAACCATTGTTTAGAAAATCAAGATTTTTGCAGAATTTTAATGCCAGCTAATGAGACGTCTAAACCCCAGCCTCCTCCATGGATTCTGTCTTCTTTCATAAAATTTCACTTGGACCTCAGAAAAGGGCTTTCAAGGAAATAGCTTCACATCCCACACACGTATCTCAGGTAATCAAACAATGGCAACACTACTTAGCTCAATGCACTTCTGGCTATCATAGTATTCCCTGTGACTTTGGTGGATACACATAAATTAACAAGCTATTCAAGTCACTAGTTTTGCCGTGGTGAAATTTTTTTTTTTTTTTTTTTTTTTTTTTTTTGTGAACACACTGGTGTGGTTTTTAGAAAATATATATGCAAGGCTCTGCTATATAATATATAATATACAATAGCCGTATACTATTCAATTTGATAACCATTTGCCACAGGTAGCTACTGATGATTTGAAATATGGCTGTTTTGAATGGAGGTGGGCTGCTAAGTATAAGTTATAGACCAAATTCTGAAGACTTAGTATGGAATAAAGAATATAAGGTATCAGGCCGGGCCTGGTGGCTCATGCCTGTAATCCCAGCACTGTGGGAGGCCGAGGCGGGTGGATCACGAGGTCAGGAGATCGAGACCATCCTGGCTAACACAGTGAAACCCCGTCTCTACTAAAAAATACAAAAAACTACTAAAAATACAAAAAATTAGCCGGGCATGGTGGCGGGCGCCTGTAGTCCCAGCTACTCGGGAGGCTGAGGCAGGAGAATGGCGTGAGCCCAGGAGGCGGAGCTTGCAGTGAGCCCAGATCGCGCCACTGCACTCCAGCCTGGGCAACAGAGCAAGACTCCGTCTCAAAAAAAAAAAAAGAAAGAATATATGGTATCTCAATATTTTTCTGTGATTACATAGTGAAATGATAATATTTTGGATATATCGGGTTGAATAAAAGGTATTATTAAAATCAAAGTCACATATTTTTTTCCTCTCCTTTCATTTTCATTTATTGAGGTAAAATCCCCATAACAAAAACTGACCACTTGACACTGTGCAATTCTATGACATTCAGTACATTTTCAGTGTCGCAACCACCACTCCTACCTAGTCTGAAAGATTTTCATTGCCGCAACAGGAAACTGCATTTCATTGAGCAGTCACTCCCCTTCCCCTTATCCCATCCAGCCTGAAACAAAGTTCAGTCTGCTTTCTGTCTTTTTGAATTTCCATCATCTGAATGTTTCATATAAATTTATTCATACAATATGTGACCTTTATGTTTGACTTTGTTCACTAAGCTTCATATTTTTTTACATTTATATTGTAGCACATATCAGTACTTCATTCTTCTTTATGGGTGAATAATATTGTAACGTGTGGACATACCACATTTGTTGGTGGACATCTGCAGTGTTTTTATCTTTTAGTTGTTAATACAGCCTCTATGAACACTTGTGTACATATGTGGTTGCTGTTTTTTAAATTTTAGATTTGGGTGGTACATTTGCATGTTTGTTACATGGGAATATTACATAATGGTAAGGATTGAACTGCAAGAATACCCATCATCCCAATACTGAACATTGTACCTAAAAGATAATTTTTCAACCCTTAGCCCCCCTCTCATCCTCCCCACTTTTGGAGTCCCCATTGTCTATTCTTTCCATCTTTATATAGGTACTCGTTTTTTAGTTCTCACTTATAAATGAGAACATGAAATATTTGATTTTCTGTTACTCAGTTTACTGAAGATAATGGCCTTCAGCTCCATCAGTGTTGCTCAAAGGATACGCTTTTATTCTTTTTTATGGCTGCATAATATTCCATGGTGTATATGTACCACATTTTCTTTATCAATCAATCATGACGGACACTTAGGTTGGTTCCATGGCTTTGCTATTGTGAATAGTGCTGTGATGAACATATGAGTACAGGAAATTTCACCTATTTCTTTTTAATTTTTTAATATGAAGCTATCATAAAGTTTAAAAGTATATATGCAATTCACATTATACTTCTATTGGAGAGCATTATTCTAAACTTTGTTGTGTTTTGACATTCTGAGGCAGACTGTGAACCAGCCTGTCCTAAATGAGCAGAGCATGCCAACATACATGAGAAGAATTACAAAGAAGTGAATATAAAGAGATTTCAGATCCCTCAGGCAGTGTTTGTCAGAGGTATTTCTTGGACCATCTGCTTCAGTCACTTGTGGTGCTTGTGAAGAATGCAGATTCCTGGGTTCCATTCCAGCTGTAACTATGCAACTATGTAACTATGCCTAGGACTCTGGATTTAGCTTCCCTCTTGATATTTATTTGCATTAAATTTTGAGAATCAATGATAAATTTAACAATATTAAAGGAAGAAAAAAGATCAGACAACAATGATACACAGACACAAACAACAGTAAAATACCTAATGTAATATACATGCTATCACTCACCACTATACATAAGAACCAAAGCATTGGGCATCAGTGAGTGTTATGTTTGGATTGTAGAAAAACAATATCATTCAATGTTGCAATATCATTCACTTCCATATTATGTCATAATACTTGGTAGCTTTCTGAAATGAGGAATCATTGTATTCAGAAGATAAAATGGAATTTAGCCATCTCTGTGTTTACCCTAAGTTATCCATATACCAATCTGCAAGAAAATATTAGTTATATGTTAGTGGAAAATGGCAGTTGTGAAGTGTCCCTTTGAAAATATAAATTTTCTTGGGGGAAGGGGAATATGTGTATGTGGGTGCGTGTGTGTAAACATACACATCTGTATGCATACACATATCTATGCATATGTGTATGTATTTCTTTATTATTGAATTAGCTAAATAAACTCCATGTTAGAAATTCAAAGAAATCATTTGTGTGATAAATAAGATTGCTTATTACTGAGATACTATGATTATAGCAGTTTTATGAAATTTTAATTACATTATGCACCTACTCAAATATTGATTCTGAACATTAATCGAGTTACTTGAGAAACAGTTCATGGAATGGGAAATAAAAATGAAATGGCTTATTTACTTATCCCAATGCATTGAAGATGAAACTCAGTAGGGAAACTCATAAGAAAAAATGAGAGCCTTACTCAGAAATCTCATTCAATAGAAACTGCGGGTGGGTTTTCAGATTCTATAAATTATCTTGAATAACACATAGTTATGCTGACAAGACAATGCTTAAATTGCAATATGTATGACCTAATGTATGTTATGGCCTGCTACTTCTTGCAGCATCCTAAGTTTAGAAACCCATCAGATATTTTGTGGTTACTAGGTGGACGAAATGCCTCTTAATTCCATTCAAAGCCAGTGCTGTTTGTCAAGTCCAGCAACCGATAGAAAGAATGGGCAATAAGGTAATAGAGAAAGCAGAAGAAGCAGAGAGAAAGGAAGGCATTTGCCTTGGTTAGCCAGAGACTGACACTGAGTTGATGTGACAGCTCCACACTGTGCTATTGCATATGTTTTCTGTCCCAGTGATTTCTTTCCTGTTACAAATTACATGGGATGGTGACTTTGCTGAAACCTAGATGTCAAATTGTTGTACACTTTATATATGCTTATTTTTAAATTATTCTCCAAAATATCCAAGATTCAAATTAGTAGCCCAGGTTGAAATGAAAATTTCAAGGGATAGCCAAGTGTTCATTTTATACAAGAACAGCCTTTAAACAAGCACAGTCAGCTGTATAGTGGCAGTGGACTTTGTGTCAGTTTTCAAATTAATCATATCATTAGATACATGGGGGAATGTCTTCTGGGACATAACTGGGACATCTCTGAATTAGCTCCATATTTATCTACAGTCAGAAATTATAACCCCAGAAATACATTCAGAGAAGTTTCCACCTACATTTAGTACTTTCAAAAGTTGAGAAATCTTTGTATATTATTACTTCTTATTTTAATTTTTATTTTTATTTTTTTGAGATGTAGTCCTGTTCTGTTGCCCGAGCTAGAGTGCAGTGGCTTGATCTTGACTCACTGCAACCTCTGCCTCCCGGATTCAAGCGATTTTGCTGCCTCATCCTCTTGAGTATCTGGGATTACAGGCATGTGCCACTGTGCCTGGCTAATTTTTGTTTTGTTAGTAGAGATGGGGTTTCACCATGTTGGTCAGGCTGGTCTGGAGCTCCTGACCTCAAGTGATCCTTCCGCCTTGGCCTCCCAAAGTGCCAGGATTACAGGCATAAGCACTGTGCCTGGCTATTACTACCTTTTAGTGTAACTTCTAAGAAAGAGTAATTGATAGAAATACTTCCAGCAATCAATACTAAACAATTTCCAATAAATCACTTTTAATTTTCAAATACAGAATTGCCTTACTTAAAAAAAAATTATAATACCCTTAATTAGTTTGACCCCTAATTAGTTGACCAAAAATACCTCTTATGATCTTAATATTGGGAAGCAACTCTTTAAGACAGTTTTCTTGGCAATGCAAGTTTATTCTAAATGCTGATGAATACCGTAAGACCTTCTAAAAATTAGTAGCAAACATAGCCAATTTTTCCTGATAATAGTCAAACAAAACTCTGGAACAGAAGCAAACCTAATTTGATGCTGAATTCACAAATGAATTCATTTTTAAACGTTAGTTAACTCTAGTCCATAAAGTACTTAAGCATTAAAGCCGAAAATATTACTTAAATTCAACTAGTTTCGTTTCAGTTTAACTTGAACTTCAATGATTCTTTCTTAATTTGTAAAAGTAAGGGTGAAATGCTAGAGTGGGCTATTTCATAAATTAATGTTCATAGATTGTTAAGGCTTTAGAGACCCTACCATGTTATTCTAACAATTAATTGTTTAAAACATCAAATATATTGGGATAGCTGAAAAATGGTATGAAGAATATAAAATTTCAATGCCAAGATATTTCAGACACAATAAAAAGACACAAATAAAAGAGAGAAATTTAGAAAGACATCAGAAAATTGAATGACAAAGAAAATCTTCCTTGATGTTCTAAGAGCTTTTGGAGGTTATAAAGGTGACAGATTCTAAATTAGAAGCATTCAACTCACACATTAAAAGAATTGGAACGGGATTTTCTTGCAGGAAAAGAAGAAACATCAGGACTTGTGAAAAGAGATCTTGCTGTTGAGTCCTCACCAAGTTGTAATTAAAAATGAAGGTGCAGGGCTGGACACGGTGGCTCACACCTATAGTCCCAGCACTTTGGGAGGCTGAGGTGGGCAGATCATGAGGTCAAGAGATGGAGACCATCCAGGCCAACATGGTGAAACCCCGTCTCTACTAAAAATACAAAAATTGGCTAGGCATGGTGACACGTGCCTGTAGTCCCAACTACTTGGGAGGCTGAGGCAGGAAAATAGCTTGAACCCGGGAGGTGGAGGTTGCAGTGAGCCAAGATCATGCCACTGCACTCCAGCCTGGTGATGGAGGGAGACTCTGTCTTAAAAAAAAAAAAAAAAAAAAATGAAGGAGCAGTTGAACATGTCTGAAAACATTAGATTCTGTATGTATTGGACATGCCTGAATAGTTTATATTGTCAAAAAAGAGAAATTCTTCTTTAATGTTTTGAGAAAAATATATGCCAAATGTATATTGGGAATAAGTTAAAAAATATGTAAAATTATTTAATATAAAACTAGAATTTTGGCTTCCTGTATTGTATCTCACTTGTTTGCATTTACATAGGAGAAGAAAATGCCTTCTTTATTCAAAGAAAGGCTTAGAGTTACATTTTTGTTTTTGTTTTTGTTTTCCAGTTATTTATCTTAGTTCATATTAGCTGAAATGACGGATGAGCCACAGAAAAGCAAGAACACTAAAATTTTTTTGAGATGGAGTCACACTATGTTGCCCAGGCTGGTCTTGAGCTCCTCAGCTCAAAGAATCCTACTATTTCAGTCTTCTGAAGTGCTAGGATTACAGGCATGAGTCACTGCGCCCAACCAAAACACCAGCATTTTAAGGGCACTAAACACTCTTTTTTTTAAATGACTGTTTAATGAGCAAATATACACTGCTAAATGTATTATATACATTATCATATTTAATCTTCACAAAATCTAGAAGCTATTTTACAGAGAGAGAAACCAAGGCGCAGAGGTGAAAAGTTACTTAATAGAACTCAGGTAGATAAATGTCATAGCTGTGGATGCTATATGTCTGAATGCTAATTCTAATTTTCTTTTTTATGTAGATTAGGTTATATGCATAACTTATTATGAAAAATAGCTGAAGAAAATAAGTCTTTATTCCTTACTCTGAGCTCCCAAACCACTTTATTTCAACCTGTTTTGACCCTTATTTTCTACCTTGCATCAATATTTGCACACTTTTCTTACATCCTTGTTATACTTTAAAATTCTCCTTAGTAATCAGTAGTTTCTTGACTTTGTTCCTTTTAATGCATCTGTTTTTAATTTAATAGAAGCCATTACTTTTTTATAACTATGAAAATTAGGGCTATTAAGTTGCCTTCACTATGCTGTCTAGAATTTTGTAAAGTTTGTAAAAGAGAAAACCTCTTCTTTGTAACCTCTACAGAGAAGGTACTAGATCTAGTGTGGCAGAAAGGATGGATGGATGGATGGATGGATGGATGGATGGATGGATGGATGGATGGATGGATGGATGGATATCAGACATAATGAATCACATCTCAACTGATTAAGGCCTCTAGGTATAAATACCAGATACAAGAAATAAATGGCACGAAAAAGGAGTGAGTGAAGGAACTGTTATAGATTTAAAGAGAACCAGTAGATACACCAAACAACTGGAATGTGTGAACGTTGTTTGTATCCTGATTGAACAGGTGAACTGTAAAAGTACACTTATGGGAAAAAGGATAATTAATGAGAATATTGGGAGTTTGTTTTAACTTTTAGGTAGAATAAAAGTGTTGTGGGTTATGTTTTTTAAAGAGTCCTTATCTCATCGACACACACTAAAACATTTATGGAGGAAATAAGAAGATGCCTGAGATTGCTTTAAAGTAATTGATCATGACAGGAGGGGTGGCGAATGGGAAAACATGAATGGCTTTATATTAATAATTGCTGAAGCTGAATGATAGCCGTACGTTCTCCCTTTTGTCTCCAGGTGTTTGTAATTTTCTAAAATAAAAAATAAAAAAAAAGTTTTTGGCACATAATTGGTATTGCATTAACAATTTCCTTTCCTTTCCTTCTCATAAAACTTAATCATTAAATATGGGCAACAGGCTTTAAAAGATGTGCTCCAACATAAATGCTTGTCATACTTGTTATGATGAACCCATTGAGCATTTAAGACAGGCTGTAGAAAACTTCCGTTCTATCCAATAATAAAAAACCCCCGAGCAGCAATATAAAATAGAAATCACAATCTTTAAATTGAATTGTATAGTGAGTAAATAGAAACTGAAGAGCATATTTTAAAGAACACTTGCTAGTAGATGCAGCAGATTTTTTTTTTCTCATTGTAAAATGCTGGACCTGGTACAAGTGACTGATTATATGAGGTGATCTATGACATCCCTTATAACTCAAAAATTCACTGATATTTCGTATCCACTAGCCCTCCATATAAATTCATTAGAGGATGGCAATTGTGGCATGTGATTAAGCAGCAAACCAATTGCATGACATGTTGACAGTGGCAGTGCAGTACGTACTGCTCCCAAGATAAACTTTGACACACTAGTCAGTAGGGAATTTTATTTATATTTTCAAAACCTTGTATAAAACATAGAATAGTCGACTGAGTTGTGAAGCAGTCAAGATATCAACTTCTTCCACAGGAACGAACCAAGGCACACATTTGTGCAGATTCTTTGACCGTCCTTAGAGAGACATGCCATATGCCAATCATCCCAACACTAATAAGACTATCCAAGAAGTAGTATACTTGTCAAAATAGATACTTATATAGACTTATTTTGTAGGACATTATCTCAAGTCTCCAGAGCATTATCCTAGAGAAAAGGCATTATATCCTTAGCTTGGTAGTATCCAGCACCTGAAAACGTAGATCTAAATTGGTCTTTTAAAATATACATAACTTTCCTATGGTGCAAAATGAAGGTAATATCAATTTTGACTCTTGTTATTTGTAGAGTTTTCTTTAGAGGTACCTGGTATACAGAAATCTCTCACACAACACCAACTGTGTTGGTCCAGCCTTATGCAGGGAAGGTATTCCAGTACTACATAGGAAAAATTTTATCTAACATGAACCTGATCTAATACCCTGATTCATGGTAGTAGAAAACATTTCACACAGAGTAATATGCTAACTGAATTAGTTATCTATTACTTCATAACAGATTACTTTGAAACTTAGCAGCTTAAAGCAACACACATCTATTTTCTCAAGGGTTCAGTGAGTCAGGAATCTGGGTAAAAATTAGCTTCGAGCCTTGCCTCAGGACATCTCACAACAAAGCAGTCAAGGTGTCATCTAGGTCACAAGGATCTACTGTGGTAGGATCTGCTTCCAACCTCACTTCCGGGTTGTTGGCAGAACTCCGTTCCTCATGGGCTCTTTTACTGAGGGCCTCGGGTCCCCATCGGCTGTGGATTGGAGGCCTCCTGTAGTTTCTTATCACAAGAGCTTCTCTATAGGGCAGTTCAAAATACATCAGGTACCTTCCACAGAGCAAGTGAGCAAGAGAAGGTGAGCAAAAGAGAAACCACAGCTTCGTGTCTTTTTGTTTTTGCTTTTTTCTGAGCCAAGGTCTCGCTCTGTCACCCAGGCTGCAGTGCAGTGGTACAAACGTGGCTCACCGCAGACTTGACCTCCCAGGCTCTGGTGATCCTCCCACCTCAGCCTCCTGAGTAGTTGGGACTACAAGCGCCTGCCACCATGCCTGGCTAATTTTTTATAAGAGACAAGGTTTTGCCATGTTGACCAGGTTGGTCTCGAACTCCTGGGCTCAAGCGATCCACCCACCTCGGCCTCCCAAAGGAGTGGGATTACAGGTGTGAGCCACCGCACCTGGCCCACAGTGTCTTTTAATCTGATCATAAAAGTGGCATTCCATCACTTTTGCCATAGTCTATTCATTAGAAGCCAGTCCAGCTCATTCTCAAGAGGAGAGATTACACAGGGAGGGGAACCAGTGTCAGAAGGTGCAGATCTTTAGGGGTCTACATACTGCCAACTACACTAGTAGTATATTCAAACTTCTTGACAAATGTTACATTAAATTAGCAGTATAGGGATATAACTAGATTCAGATGCTAACAGAAGGCTATTCTGTGTTGCTCAGATTTTTCTCTTGTTCATTCGGCTCCCTCAGTTGGGATTGCCTTGCTCCATTCCATTTGTCCAAGGTGCACAAATATCTACCCCTCTTTTCAAACTCAACTCAAGCGTATGGCCTCTATGAAATGGAGCTGACCTCTTTGCCTTCATGGTACCCCCGTAACACTCTGCTGCAGGCTTTTCAATAGCTCTTTATTGCACATATCCTCAGTGTCTCTCCATTCAACTAACAGATTGTAAGCACTTTAAGGCAAGGACAATCATTAGACACTGTTGCATGAATGAATTATACATTATCTCTCAATTGCTCTTCAATTCTATGTACAGTATACTGAATTATAGTATAGTATACTATGTATACTATACTTAATCCCATCTTAGATGGAGAGTAGGGTCTAAAGTACATAAATAAGGTGATAACAGCTTAGAGTCAAAATCAAAAAGTGTCTTAACCCAGTGAGTTGCGTACCCAAGGGAAGA
The DNA here is from genome assembly GCF_000951045.1 of Mandrillus leucophaeus. Taxonomy (NCBI): domain Eukaryota; kingdom Metazoa; phylum Chordata; class Mammalia; order Primates; family Cercopithecidae; genus Mandrillus; species Mandrillus leucophaeus. Next base: position 476,566 of record NW_012105487.1, on the reverse strand, counting down.
CTCTCAAAACCAACAACACACTGATGACAGAACTAGAAATATATATCCCTCATCTCACTCTCACTCTGGTGCTTAACTTTATTAAGTGGAATCACTTGCCTCCCAATTCTGGAGTCCCTTATAGGATTGACTGAGGTCTCATTGCAGCCATACATTGCAGCACAGCTCTGCCCTCTGCTCAATCTCATTTATCTACTCTCTCACACCCCAATAAACCTTATGCACACAAATTTCTGCCTCACAGTCTGTTTAAAAAAAAAAAAAATCCAATGTGAAGTTGCCTACTTGCTCTCAGACACAAGTTTCAAAATCCTTTTTAAATTTTCTTCACCCTCCTGGGTCTCTTCAGTCCTGTTTCTCGCTACCTGTTCTACTCTCCTACACTAAAAAAGCAAAAGCCCCAAGAAATGGGCAGGTGCTCACTCTTTCTAGGGATGATTTAGAGGAAATAGCTGAGGACAAGCTGGGAAGGAGGCAAGGCTCTAATCTATTCTCTGTTAATAATTGCTGTTTCTGTCACAGTACTATGGTTTGATTAAAATGTATTTTATGAATGGTGCGTGATTTTTTTTTTCCTCAAAATGACAGAGTCAGTCACACATCCCACACCTGAACTCTCCCATCACTCAGCATACCCTCTGTGGGGGAGTCTCTGAAGCACCTGCTAGTGCTACGTGTTTCTCCAATAGCCAGGCAGTACAGTGGCAGTTTACTGGGTGAAATGCCTTTTTATAAAGGACTTCTATAATTGCAGTCAAGTCTATATAAGCTGAAACAAATTCCAGTTTCTTCTAGCACCTTGGTAATTTGAAGAAAGACCTAATTTAAACGTAAGATACCTACTTGTTATTTTGCTTGTTTTACAGCCACTAGGCAGTTAGAAAAGAAATTCCAGTCACATGTATACTCCATCTATAAAAAGATTTTATAAATATGATGCTTACCTTGTTCTTATATTTCAAGGAATTTGTTAGTTGCAATATATCCTGCTGTTTATCATATTTGTTTACTCATGGTTATGATAAATTCTTTGCATGTTTGATTATGGGCACATCTTCAGCGGGGCTGAATGGTAGGTGTATTGGAATTGGGAGTATTCCTGCAGAAAGGGTTTGTGTTGGCTTCCACCAGTCTCCTCAAAGTTATCATTGACGGGGACACGTATATGTTAATTTCTTGGTGTGTGTGTTGGGGTGGGGAGGGGATTTTCCTTTGACCACATAAGCGATGTAAATTTGCATCCCAAACTCAGGTGCGAGAAGAACCAAGACTATTATTTTCAGGGGAATCAGGCTTGTTTGTCTTTTCCTACTCAGAGACTAGGTCTCCCCTGTGCCAGTGGATTGATTTTTTTTTCCTAATCCATATTTCACAGAGTGTAAGTCCAGTGGTGTGCTGGTAAATGTTTAACAACCAACCCTTTGAATACGAAAGTATGCATATATGTCCAAACATAGGTTTATTATAAATCTTACTGACCCAAAGGATTATATAGTACACCTGTTACTACTAATAATATAATGTAAAATACTCTATTTGCAGTTTAATATAGTCGATTGATTGTCATAGAATGTATTTGTGGATATAAAAGGAGACTTTACCCAACTGAGAATTCAGACCTTGTGGTTGCAAGGGAGTCAGCCATCATGGCTTGTGTTTGGCAGACTCAAAGTCAGGCAGGGCAGAAGGAGAGCTTTATAATTAAAAAATGGTGGGAAGCACAGGAATGCTCCAGTTGGAAGTTGTTGGCAAGGAGAAGTGCAGGCAGGCTAACTAGAATCAGGACACCTTACATGGTGAGATTGGACAGTGTATTTTGGCTTTCCCTGGTTCCTCCTGAATTGGAAGCAGAGACAAGTTAAAAAAAAAAAAAAAAAGATAGGGAAGCTGAAAGACATTGACCAAGTTCTGACTGTTTTGCTGCAGAGGTTGCAGTTTGGCTTCCTGGACTGCCTGTTGCAGAAGTTGTGGATGAGAGTTCTATTGTCATATATGACTTGGCCACTGCCCATTTGTATATTTAGTCCCACATTTTCACTGATTGTTGCTGAACTCTTGTATCTGTAGCCTGTCTGTGGTTGTAATTGACAAATGAATGTAGTTCCAACATAAGTGTTGGTTGATATTTTTGTTTTTGTCAATGGGTAGCAACAAGATGTTGAAATTTCATTTGTTCACCAATGATGTCAGTCACTACTGAATTGCATAATAGATTTCAAAGTACTCAACGTTTTTTCTTTGCTACTCACAATATAACTACAGACATGCCACACATTAAAGTGAATCTGCATTAGTAACAAAATTTCCATCATTTTCTTAAGTCTATGTAATCAAAACAATTAATGAAGTCTTGTAGCATTTGCCAATCGCCACAGTATAATACTTCTATCATGACCAATTTCTAGCTACCAGTGTGACATTAATGAACATGAAGTTGGGAAGCAATGTGCAAAAGAATAATAGCATTATGTAGTATTTCCACTATAGAGATACGATTCACACAGACAACTTCAAAAACGTAGGTAATGGTAAAGTATAACAAATAATTGGGAAGTCATAAGTTTTGAGCATTTATTAGTTTATTTTTGGAGACATGAGGTCTTGCTGTGTTGCCCAGACTGGTCTTGAACTCCTGGGCTCAAGCAATCCTCCTGCCTTGACCTCCAAAAGTGCTGAGATTACAGACATGAGCCACTGCTGTCACCCCAAACTTTACTTTTAATATGACTTATTTAATTCAAAATTTACCTGATTTTAAATAATGACTCTATTTAACAACAAGCTTATAAAATTCATAAAAATTTAACAATTGGTATAAAGTGGTATAAGGACACACAGTTTACATCCATAAATAAATTCTTAATGCCTCAATCTTCTGGTTTTTGAGAATTTGAGTATGAATTTTTATTCCACTTCACACAGGCCAAGGCCTCATCTCTTTTCCTAGAGAGACTGTTAAAATCCCAAACTCTTAAATACTAGACTATCAACCCCGAGCTCATCCATTCTGCTGGGAAACTAGGGTATCAGTCTGAGTGCTGGCTTTTAGTTTCAACTTGGGTTTTGGCTCCTGTGTATTTTCCTTACTTTTTTCCAGCTTATTACGCATTTAAATGAGTGTTTCTAAAACACTCATCTAGTGCTTCTAAGTGTTTTCTCATGGGGAGGTTTTAAGATATCTGGTCATAATATTGCCTAGAATGAAAGGGTCCTGTCTTGTGTTAGCACTCTGTAGAAATTTCTGACCTTGAATCTGACTCTGTATAAAGAAGTTTTCCTGACTTTCAAAATTGAGCTTTTTAAGACTTGGTAATAACCAAGTTCAGTTTGTTTTATGCATGAAAACTTGTGGTTCTTCAGTGATTCTTATACTTTTTGGCCTTCAAGAAGTATGCTTTGGTTGCAAAAAAGGGGACTAGTGCTTCCTAGATGTGCCAGCAGTAAGAAGCATGCTGTTAAGTGCAGGGTTGCCTGCTGGATGCTTGATGTGTGAGTCTTCAATGTGTAGATTTCAGAAGATGTGTAAAGGCAAGACAGTGGCACATTCTTCCAAACTACAGCATGAAAGAGTTGCTCCCTAACTTAGAACATTCACATAAATTCATGAAAGAAAATGTGATAAACTGAAGTAGGACAAACCATCCATAGGACAAAAAACAAAGAGGTGAATGGTAATGTTTCACTGACTTCTGAAATAGTCCTATAACTATACAAACACACAAGATGAAACCAGAGTTTACTAGGAAAAACAGTTGATGGATAGATACGCAACATACAACATGCAGTTTTAAAATTTACCAACATGAGCAGCAATATGTTGACCTAAAAAAAAATTGAATGATGCCTGAATTGAATGATGCCTAATTTCCCAAAGTTGCTTTGCCATGTAAAAGGCTGTAGAGGAGGAAGTACACATACTAATAAACACAATCAAAGACATATATGGGAATTAACACTGCTTTACATCAAGATTGACTCCCTATACAAAAGTGGTTTCTTTTTTTTTCTCTTCAACCCTTTTTTTTTTTTTTGCCACCACAATCAGAAGTTTCTGTTATAGTACTGGCTCTGTTATTTTTATAGATTGTGGAAACCTTGGTAAATTCTTTTGAGAATTAGCTGGCTCTTAAAAGAATCTCTTTGTTTCAGCAGAAAATATAATCTGAGCACGTAAGGCTCCGTGATAGAAGGGCAGATGCTCCTGTGGCTGTTTTTCACTTTTCAATTTCCCTTTTTGTTTTTCAATTTAAGTGACATACTTAATTTTACTACCCTCATTATTTGGGAATATTATCGTATCCTGTGTTGTAAGTTGCAGGATACTCTTCCAATAATAATGTATTTCCCATAAATTTAAATTAAGAAACAATAAAGTTACTCATCAGTTACATAATTTTAACTTGTCCAGTCCAGAATTAGCTTTGTCTTGGAGTGGTAACAACAGACACTTTTCTCCTTACCAAAATAAATATTTAACTGTCAACTATGTATTAAAAGAGCCCTCCATTAAATGACTAGATTCCTCCTGTCATATTTTCTCCAATTCAAATACATATTCATGTAGTATAAATTTCATTTTGTGCAGGAATGACAGCCAGTTGTGTCAGGCTAGATTGATTTGATTGATTTGCTTAACAAATGTTTTCTTTCAGAAGATCCAATTATTCTTATAGGCCATCTTGGGGAATGCACACTTGTTCTACAGCTTGATTCCTAGCTGTGGATTCATTTAATCATGTTTCACTATAAATTCATGAACTGTAGATAGTGGTGTCCAGGCAACTTTTTCTTAAATTATTAATAGATACATCCAATGTTAGGTATGGGTTTAAATTGTTATCCCTGATACAAAGTATGTTTTATAGCAGAAATATGATTGAATGCATAATTTATTTAAGGTTTAGCAAAGATGCAGGAGGTGTTCCTTTCCAAATGCAAACACTCTGAAAATACTGCTAGATAAGTAAACACTGTGCTTTAAGAGAAAGTGTGTGAGGCAATAAATGTCATCCCCAACTCAGATAAACACTAAAATTATATTTATGTGATGATGGAGATGTTTTTGTGGCATCTAAGCACCTTTAAAACACAGCCAGGATTATTGATGAATATGCCCTTTACAGTCACTTTGGTTTGCTTGTTTTTTGTCCGCTTTGTAGTGATCTTTGACAGATAAAATTGTTTTTCCATTAATCCCCCTTCATTGCAATGTTTTTAAATCCCCATATGTTCTGATATTTCCAAAACAGTGAGCTGAGATATAAAACTTATCTGAGGAGATGACAGGGTTTTCCTCTTCATTTTCAACTGACATTTATTATTGATTGGGTACTTACCTCTTCTCCCAACTTTGGGAACCTTCTGCATGGTTGGAAACCGTCTACGTTTCCAGTGGCAAAGGCACTCTCCCTGGCTCAAATTTAACACCTCCAGATTAGTCCTTAATTTTTTTTCATTTCAAAAAGTGTTTATTTTCTGAACCAATGAAAGATTTCAATAATATTCTGAGAAATGTTCTTAGCGCCTATCACCTGCAATTTAGATAATGAAGCAATTTATGACTATCCACTTACATTCTGCTTTGCCTGGCACAGGCAATGACATTTCTCCTTGCAGGAGTGAATAGGTTTTGTGTTGGTTTGTGTTCATGGTGACAATGAGTCTCTGTGCATGTGTTTAATTATGGTTGATAGTCCAACAAGAAATAACCAAATGAATACAGCTCTAATATTCAAGTGGCATAAAATCTGAGATTTTCAAGGACCCCCAAGTTCACAATAAATATATATATTACACATGAGAACAGATCAACAAAGCTGAATTGAAATGTACGTGTTCCCCTTTAACCTGACTTCATCATTAGTTACAGGACATCCCATACCAGCCTGGCAGCTTGGTATATTTGAACTGGGTTCTACAAAATAAAAATGTCTAAGAAAGTATAATAGAGGTCACCAGGTAGAGAGAGAGGGCAATGGGGAATTGTTTTCATTATTTTTTTAAATATATATATGTATATATGTATACATATATATGTGTGTGTGTGTGTGTGTGTGTATATATATATATATATATATTTTTTTTTTTTGAGACTGAGTCTCATTCTGTCACCCAGGCTGGAGAGCAGTGGTGCGATCATGGCTCACTGCAACCTCCACCTCTGGGCTTGCATGATCCTCTCACCTCAGCCTCCCAAGTGGCTGGAACTACAACTGCGTGCCACCACTCCTGGCTGATTTTTGTATTTTTTGCAGAACCAGGTGTTTTGCTGTGTTATCCAGTCTGGTCTCCAACTCCTGAGCTCAAGTGGTCCATCCACCTTGGCCTCCCACAGTGGATTACAGACATGAGCTGCTGCACCCAGCCTGCTTTTTAATGAGTACAGAATTTCTGTCTGGAATGATGAAAATTTTCTGAAAATATTAGAGGTGATGGTGGCGTAACATTGTGATTGCACTTAATGCCATTGAATTGTACACCTAAAAATAGTTCAAATGGCAAATTTTATGTCATATATATTTACCACGATAAAAATTAAATAAATAAGTGGATGATATTTAAATGTCCAAATTTCACTAAAAATTGAAGAACAACAATAAACAGGAAATACTGAAAATGTTAAAAGCCTAACTGCCAAAACTCTGCCTTATTTATGATATTAACTAGTGATATTTATATCTAACTTTTAGGAGAAAGGGTACCTGTTACTTTATTTCACTAAAAGAATAAACAAGTATAAAAGCTAAAGGAATATGCTATTTTTTTCACCTACGAGGCATCTAGAGTTATAAAGGATACCTTTTTAAGAATTCTGCAGGTCCTTCTGACCAGTATATTTAGATGTCTAGACCTCAAAATTACTAGTGATGAGGATGATAAATTATGATACATTTATGCTAATCCCACTTGTCCTTAACGGTCACAATGGCTCCATCTGATTCTTTGTCTCCTAGTAATTTCCCTAACCGAGCGATTAAGTGATGATAGCAGAGGGTCATTCTGTTCACTTTGATTCATCTGCAGACATCTGTATTTTCATGATTCTGGCTTTTTCGTGGTTTCATCTGTGACCTTCTCTTGCCCTTGACAGAGTTGGTTGTGCATTCACAAATGAGTCTGAGGCCAGGAAAAAATTTTTTGATTGTCAAAGCTCTCAGGTGGTGGACATTCATAAAGCAGAAACCACAAGTTCTGAAAAGCAATTTGTGTCCTCCATGGTGACCGGGAAGAGTTACATATCATTCCCTTCCACCCTGGCAGACACTGCTGGCAGACACTGCGCTAGGCATCTCCCCTCTTTAGAAGAATTTGCCCATCTTGGTAGTCAGAGGTAGCAAAGGATGAATTTGGAAAGGTCATGTTGTTTTTTCAATCTGTAACAAAAACTTTCACAAATAATACTTTATCTTGTATTACATACAAGATACAGTCAAGTAAAATTATGAATGTAACTTACATTTCTCAGGAAGGTTATTTAGGTAGTAAGATGTCTATGTTCTTTCATGCCTCCCCGCTCCCACCAGCCTCTTACCTTCCTGGAAAATTATTTTCATCTCCAGTAAAAGGTGACATGTTACTTCCTGCTTGATGCCTTCCTCAACTTGCTCAGATCAGCTTAATCTGTTCAACTTACCAAGCAAGCATAATTATTATTATGTGATTTTAGTTCTGTTATTCTTTTCAGCTTTTGGAGCCCTCTAGAGCAAGTCTGTGGCCTAATTCAATTATGCCATCTTCCTGATTCTATGCCAATGTCATTTTTGCTTCAGTTCTCCAGTAAATCTTTTGTTCTTGAATGAATGAATAAATGATGAATGAATGAATGAATGCTTAACCAAATAAAAAAATATCCAGGCCTATACATTTTATTTATTTTTCTGTTTCTATTTTGCTGATAACCAATAATGGCTTTGGAGTCAGAGAAGGGTTCAGTTTTAATTTCTATCACTTAGAAGCAGTTTCACCTTGGATAAATTACCCAACTCCTCTCAGCCTCAGTTTCTTCATCTGTATAGTAATGATTATAATAATGATGACAAAAAGATGGAAGTCAGGTGATTAACGTTAGGTAATAATCTCTCGACTAGAATTAATAGCAGCAGCAAAAATAGACATAAGCAAAATCTTGAATTTTTTTTATAAGAGACCTTTCACCAGAGAAATAATAGCCAGGAAGTTTCCTAGAGATCATTAGAAACAAGGGATGAAACAGTGAACATGTTTCGTAGGCATTCTTCAACCTAAACTAAATGGGTGTGTTTTAAAGGTTTGTTTCTGAGCCAATTGCCTTACAGCTCAGAAATACATTCTTTCATACAAACAACATGCTAGTTGATGGCTCTGTTCTTAGCACAGCCTACAAAGTGTAGGTACCTTAGAAGATGCAGTAAATAAAGAATTAATAGTACCATTTCAGTTATCATACCAACATCTTTCTAGAGGGCAGTGTATTCTGTGTTCATAATTTAAACTTCTAGGAACACAGGAAACATCTGGAGGCAGGAAGTTAGAGAAGAAAATGTGGCAATCAAACAGATCCAGAAAATAGAACTTATTGAAATCAGGTAAAAAAATGAAAATTAAATTTAAAAATAGGCTTGTATACCCATTTTCAAGATAATAATCAAAATTAACCAAAAATCTCAAAAATGAAACTTTAGGGAATATATGGGAAATAACTGTATGAATATTATTATTAAAAAGAACTAAATTAAAATCCTGAGTTGATATATAGGATCCCAGAATTGTGAAAAATGTGTATAACTTCTTGAGTTTTATTTTCCTTATATGAAAATGAGAACAATAATACTGGAAATAGTTGCCAAGAAGAATTATAATGCCCTAAGTTATTAGGAATGTCTTTCTTATATCATTTATCTTTTACTTTTGAACTCCAGCATTAGCTTGCATTCAAACACTTATATGTGTGTGTATGTATACATTTATGTATATATGCATGTATGTGTCTGTGTATATATATGTATGTATATCTATCTGTGTATAAATAGTATATATAGTATGTGTGTGTTTGTGCATATATATATCCACCTGTGTGTGTATATGTGTGTGCATATGTGTGTGTGAGATGTGTGTGTATGTATGTGTATGGAGATATATGTATACACACACACACACACATATATATAGTCCTTGAAACTGGTTAAAAGCATCTCTATTATTCAGTTTTTTCTTCCTATAGAATTCTCAAACTTTTCATATATTTTTCTTAAGCTGCTTCTTGCTCCCTGTCTCATCTTGCCCACGCTTAGATGCTGTCAGATCATTCATTTTGCTAGCTTCCATTCATTTTTGTTGCCTTCACTCTGTCTGTGCCACCTTCCCTCGTGGTTTTTGATTTTCAAAACTTTTGCTGAGGTGTCTTCACCTTTCTTTTCTTCCATGGTCTCCCTAAAACCCACCTACCACTGTGATTATGTTTCTACTTCTATTGAACATTCTCGCTTTAAGGTTTTATGGAGCTTTTAAAATCCTTCTTTGAATGTTATTTTTTCTTTTCTTTCCCCTTTTGACTCTTCAAATTGTCATCTTTATCATCCTGAATGGTTGCTTCCTACTTTCCCCTTCAGACTGGGGTTTTCAGTCCATCTTTAGTGGATTATTTAGTCTCAACTTACTTCATTTTTTTTCATTATTGTCCTGGTTCTTTGTGTCAGAATTGCCTCCCCATAAATAAGCCCTATTTCTCCTTTTGTAGAACAGTTTGTTCTTCTGTATTTGTTTCTCCACATCTTGTTCATTCTAGCAACTTTCTTTCTTTTTCTCATTTGACTTTTCTTCCAACATTTGAAATCGAACATCAATTTATTTTATAAGTATTTCTTTTGAATTGTCATGCAACATTCTAAACTCAAATCATAAAGTCAGAGAATTTTAGAGGTAGATGGAACCATAAGTATCACCTTGGTCAGACTGTATGTATTACCAAGAAGGAAAGTAACTGGAAAACATCTTCTCAATGCCCAGTTCATAAGTGTTATCTTCCCCCTGCACCCCAATGAAACTTTAGGTTGAGTCATATTCTGTATTGATTGTCAGTTCTACCTGTACAATATTGACTTTTTTCTCTTCAAAAATGGATTTATATATAGCATATATGGTTATCTATAATTGCAGTAACTGACACATCACATAAAATTCACCGTTTTAAAGTGTACAATTCACTGACATCTGGTGCATTTATCATGTTAAGCAACCATCACTCTTATCTAATTCCAGAACATTTTTATCCCAAAAAGAAGCTCCTTGCCCAAGAAATCACTCCCTAGACCTCCCTCACCCCTACCTCCTGGAAACCACCATTCTGCTTTCTGTCTCTAAGCATTCTGGATCTTTCTTCTCAATGGAATCATATAATATGTGGCCTATTGTATCTGGCTTCTTTCAACACATACAGTTTTATAATCTGCTATTTACAACTTGCTAGGTATAGTTATATAACCTGAAAACATACATGTATATCAAAAGTGTATATATAATTTTTGAAAAATATTCTTCTACATACACAGTGCATTTTTTTCTCTTTCTTTTTTTTTTTTTTTTTTTTTTTAAGACAAGGTCTCCTCTGTTACCCAGGCTGGAGTGTAGTGGCACAATCTTAGCTCCATGCAACCTCTGCCTTCTAGGCTCAAGCGATCCTCCCACCTCAGCCTCCTGAGTAGCTGAGAGTAAATTAGTGTGCACCACCACACCCAGCTAATTTTTGTATTTTTTGTAGAGACAGGATTTCACCATGTGTTGCAGGCTCACAATGCCTTTGTATATTGCCAAGTTTTACGTGCTTTGTTTTTACCCATGCAAGTACTGTGACCTTTTTCCTACAACTCAAACAACTTTCCTGGTTTTGAGTTTAATTCATGGATCACAAAGAGAAGCATGTCCCAGTTGTCATGTGGAAAACTTGCCTGCCTGTCAACAGACCTGCATGGGAAGCTCCCAGCAGACACTCAGTCCCACTTGACAAAGATTCTTCATTCATTCTGGTTTTTGGCCTGCAGTCTCTAAGTAAATATAAGATATAGACTGATAGGAAGCTCTCCAAAACTTCTCACTTACCCCAGGTTTAGTAACTCTATGTATGTCCACAACCAAAGGCCGTCTCCTTCAATATCCACCATCTTCTAGCATAGTGGAAACAAAGTTATTTGTCACACTTATGTTCTTGAGTTGTCCCCATGACAACCACTTTATTTTTCCATCTTGGTTGCCTCTTGCCTCCACCAATGACGTCTGCCCACTTTTGCAGACTTCTGCCTTAAAGTCCTGCACCACTGTCCTCTTTAACAGTGGAGGAAGGCCCCTTCTGTGCCATTGACCAAGGGATGAATGGTGGCAGGTCACACTTATTTTTATCCCTGCCCTACCCTTTATTGTATTTTTTGTTACTTCCACTGTCACACCTTTCAGTATCTTCTTGCCAGTGAAGTACAGAAGGAAGTTGGTTATTTGAGCATAACTCTTGAATGAACACACACACAGACACACAAACACACACATTTGTTAATTTTCAGTAATGATACAGTCTAGATCTATATGAAGGAAGCAGACTTTCCCCAAATGCATTACCATCTGCAGAGAGCACCAGCTTCACAGAGAACAGAGTTCAATATTCATTATTATGCAGATTGGTATCAATCACACAAGCTCATTAACAAACAACAAAGTTTACCTTCTGCCACCAAGAGTGTCCCCAAGAGACTATCTACAGGAAAAGCAGAGTCATCTACTCATTGCTTTTCTGCCCTTAGCACAGAATCACATTTCTAGGCAACACTATACTACTTTTTGCGAGCAGAAGATGATTATACGAGCATCTCCTACACAAGTAAGAGCTGTTCACAGGAATGCTGAGATGCTGGAGGAGGCTATTCTAGTAACATGTTCTTTGGATTCATCCCTATTTTAATTAACAGAGTCTTCACAATATTATTTTGTGTGGGATAATTTTTACTCTTGCAAAGCAATAAATCTTACTTTAAAAGAATTTAACAGATATCTCTTTAAAAAAAAAAAAAACTGCTTTAATCTTTTAACCTTCTGTCTTCTTTTTCTGCACCTTTATCCTGACAGAGAAGTTAGCACTAATTAATCTATTTTCTCCTCCCCATCTTTTTTCCCGTGTGTGTGTCTTTCCTGCCTTCATCTACCCCAGTGAATTTGTTCCGCGTTTTGGCTCACTCACTTCCTCAGCTAACTACAGCTTTACTACTACAGCCACTACTACTACAGCCATTCCTATCTCATCCTGGATGGTTGACAGAGATGAAAACATCTTGGTAAAGCAAATATACAGCTCCCCTTTCGCTGGCTCTCCAGGTCTCCTGTGTCTTTGGTTGACCTCCTGTAACTGCTATGAAACCCCACCCTTTTTCTTCTCTCACTCTCTCCACTGTGGCCCTGATAGCTTCTTTCAAACTTGCAAACACAGTTGTCAGACTCTTGTGACAATTCTGCAAGCAAGGTACATGGTACAGAATATATCTTACATAATGATTATCTTTTATCTTGGTGGATTACTGATTGAAAAGATTGGGCTTGAGAACCCTGGTTTCCTTCTTCCAAATATGATTCTTTTTCTTTCCTATTGCTAACAATATGGTGATATTTATCGTGTCAAAGTTAAAACTACTCAGACTGTGTTACCACAGAAATCCACATTAAATACAAACCATGACTACTTGTTTCCCTGGGCCAAAAGTCAGGAAGGATTTTCTCCAAAACAGAATTGTGGAATATTTGAGGATTAGTATGTGCAGGCACAGCCTGCTCTTTCCACTTTCGGCCCCAATCCTAAATGGAGATGACACCATCAATTAATCAAACAACACATATTTATTCAGCACGTACCCTTCACTAAATGGAATTAAAGCCAAAAGAGCCACATTTTTCAAATGATGTGAAGAGCAAAAATATCTCTGTGTTCAACCGGGCATGTTTGTTCTAAACAGATGGCTAGGCACCCGCTCCTATTTATCTGCATTTCATTGACTTTCTTTCCAAACGCATACTCTGCAGCCGCAGCCTCTTTTGGAAATTTCCCTTATTTTAAAATGGTTACAGAAAATCCTTCCACCACTTTGTTCTTTTCAGAATGACTCGTCTAGAATCTAGATTAAAAACAGCCGCGAACAGGAGATAACTCTAAAACTATTGTACGAATTACTGTATTTTCTTTCAAGGAATGTCTATTGATATGGTATTCCCAAATTAGCCTAGGATCTACACCCATTTGTAGGCAGCCTGTGAAGGACAAAATGTCTGGGCCCTCAAGCATTAAGAATTGTAAATGGGATGAGAACAGTGGGCCTTCAGTGTTATTGCCCTAGTACATAACTATTTAGCTAGCTTATTATGTGATCTGTAATAGTAAATAGCCATAAACTGTTTACTATTTAAATATTAATAGAAATAAACTTTTTATGCTGCCCTCTGATGCTTTGATTGTGATTTTTAATTTCCAGTTATATTTTAGATATAGGGGGTACACGTACAGGTTTGTGACGTGGGTGTATTATAAGCGGGTCATGAGCATAGTACCAAATAAGTAGTGTTTAAACCCATACTCCCTTCCTGTCCTCCCCCTCTACTAGTCGGCAGTGTCTGTTATTCCTGTATTTGTGTCCATGTGTGTCCAATGTTTGGCTCCCTCTTATAAGTGAGAACATGAGGTATTTGGCTTTCTGTTCCTGCATTATTAGTTGGCTTTGGATTATGGGCTCCAGGCTCCATCCATGTTGCCGCAAAGGACATTATCTCATTTTTTTAATGACTTCATAGTATTCCATGGTATATATGTGCCACAGTTTCTTTATTCAATTTGCCATAGATGGGCATCTAGGTTGATTTGATGTCTTTGCTCTTGTGATAATATGGTAATTAACATATGAGTGCAATATCTTTTTGGAATTACGATCTATTTTCCCTTAAGTATACACCCAGTCATGAAATTGGTATGTCAAATAGTAGCTATGTTTTATGTTCTTTGAGAAATCTCCAAACTGCTTTCCACAGGGGTTGAACTAATTTACATTCCCAACAGTAGTGTATAAGCATTCCCTTATCTGTGCAGCCTCAATTATATTTGACTTTTTAATAATAGCCATCTGACCAGTGTAAGATGGCATCTCATTATGTTTTTGATTTGCATTTCTCTGATAATTAGTAATGATGAGCATTTTTTCATACGTTTGTTGGCTGCTTGTATGTCTTCTTTTGAAAAGTGTCTGTTCATATCCTTTGCCTAATTTTTAATAGGGTTATTTGATTTTTTTCGTGTTGACTTGTTTAAGTTCCTTATACAATCTGGATATTAGACCTTTGTCTGATGCATACTTTACAAATATTTTCTCCCATTCTGTAGAGTGTCTGTTTACTCTGTTGGTAGTTTTATCTGGCTATGCAGAAGCTCTTTAATTTAGTTAGATCTTACTTGTCAATGTTTGTTTTTGTTGCCATTGCTTTGGGGGACTAGTCAAAAATTCTTTGCCAAGGTCAATGTCAAGAAGACTATTTTCTAGGTTTTCTTCTAAGATTTTTATAGTTTCAGGTCTTACATTTATGTCTGTGATCTATCTTGAGTTAATTTTTGTATATGGCGAGAGGTAAGAGTCCAGTTTTTGCACATTGCTAGCCAGTTATCCCAGAACTATTTATTGAGCAGGGAGTACTTTCCCCATTGCTCGTTTCTGTTGGCCTTGTCAATGATCAGATGGTTATAGATGCTTGGCTTTATTTCTGAGTTTTCTATTCTGTCCCATTGGTCTGTATGTCTGTTTTTACCAGTACCAGCTGTTTTATTCACTGTATAGCCTTATAGTACAGTTCAAAGTTGAGTAGTGTGGTGCCTCTGGCTTTGTTCTTTTTGCTTGGGGTTGCTTTGGCTATTTGGGCTCTTTTTTGGTTCCATATGAATTTTAGAATTTTTTTTTCTAATTCTGTAAAGAATTATGTTGGTAGTTTTATATTTAATCTGTAAATTGTTTTGGGCACCGAGGCCATTTTCATAATATTGATTCTTTCTATGCATGAGCATAGAATGTTTTTCCATGTATTTGTGTTGTCTCAGATTTCCGTGTTATCATTCTCTTTGTAGAAATCTTTCACTTCTTTGGTTAGCTGTATTTCAAAGTAACTCAGTTTCTTTGTGGCTATTGTAAATGGGATTGTATTCTTGATTTTATTCTCAGCCTGGACATTATTGTTATATAGAAAGGCTACTGACTTTTGTACATTGATTTTGTATCCTGAAATCTGATTACAATTATTTATCAGTTCTAGTAGCCTTTTGACAGCATCTCTAAGGTTTTCAGGTTTTCTAAGTAGAAAATCATGTTGTCAGCCAAGAGAGATATTTTGACTTTTTTTTTTTTTTTTTTGAGATAGAGTCTCACTCTGTGTCTCAGGCTGGAGTGCAGTGGTGCGATCTCAGCTCACCGCAACCTCTGCCTCCTGAGTTCAAGCGATTCTCCTGCCTCATCCTCCTAAGTAGCTGGGATTTTAGGCGTGCGTCACCATGCGCAGCTAATTTTTATATTTCTGGTAGAGATGTGGTTTCACTATGTTAACCAGGCTGGTCTCGAGCTCCTTACCTCAGGTGATCTGCCTGTCTTGACCTCCCAAAGTGCTGTGATTACAGACGTGAGCCACCATGCCCGGCCTATTTGTATGATTTTTATTGTTTCTTCGTGCCTGATTGTTCTGGGAAGCACTTCTAGTACTATGTCGAATAAGAGTAGTGCATAAATAAACTACTGAGCTAGTTTATTATCTGATCTAATATTCAGAAATAAATGCTCCTACCTTTGGATTCCTTTAATAGATAAAGCTATCTCTGGACCCTCTTAGTCTATGCTAACCCACCTTAGTTGAGTAGGTGGCCTGTCACTACCCTGATGGACTACATCTCAGGGGTCAGCCAGAATCCTTCTTAGGAGCCAGGCACTATTCTAATTATTTTATAGATATTAACTCATTTACTCTTCACAATAACCCTATGACCCAGTCTTATCTTTATTTTAGAAATGAGGAAACTAAAGCATACAAATTTTAAGTAAACTGCTCGTGCAGTTAGTAAGTGTGAAAGCTGAGGTTTAATTCCAGATAATCCAATTTCCTTTCTGCCTCTGAAAAGCCTTGTGTGTCACAGATTTTGTTTTTGCCTTTCTTATGTTATCTACTCTCATGAGGGAAAGAATGGCAAGTAATCTCCCACACTCTCAGGCATGTTTCTGTGTAGACTCCACATCTTCTCAGGAGGGAGTAAAAAGGTGGGAAAAGTAAATCACTGATCTCTTCAACTTTGAGCAACATGTCCTCCTTGCTGGTATTTCCTCAAGCTGTAGACGATGGACTTTCTCCTCTTGTGGGCTCCGGTGGCCCTAGTCTTTCTAGAGAAGAACTATATAAATATGGTAGATAGTCATGGACGAAATATACACCAAAACATTTTTACCAATTGATCACTCAGTTACTGATTTGAACAAGTCTTCCAGGATAGGTTTGACTCTCTCATCTATATAATTCCCTGGAATCCTGCCCATAACCCATCACAGTCACGGATCTCTGTAGGCAGCAATGTGTTTTGCAATTGCAGAAAACCTCTCAATTCCTTCAAATACACCACAATCAAAGTCCTATGACTTAGGACTTAGTCCTCTGCTAAAATGTTCATAGGATGGAAGATGGAAGAAGCGGCAGAAGGGAGTTACCAGAGAGTGGGGGGTAGGGGCAGGAATGAACGCAACAGAAATGGCAGCCAGGATGCTGGGGTGTATAAGGTTCTCTTGTAGCCTGTCACTCTTTGGGGGAGCATCTCTAAACATTTAAAAATACTAAAACACTTCACACATTGGAGCCCAAGTTTTTTTCCATCTCATTTGGTTTTCTTCAGTAGCCTTAGACTCCTAGGTCTCTGTGATGCTGAAGCCACTGCTGTATTCATGTGGATTATTTGACATCATGCAGAAAAATATAACCAGTTTGTTGCTGGATTTTTGTTTGTTTGTTGTTTTTTGTTTTTTTGAGACAGAGACTTGCTCTGTCTCCCAGGCTGGAGTGCAGTGGGGCGATCTCAGCTAGCTCACTGCAAGCTTCGCCTCCCGGGTTCACGCCATTCTCCTGCCTCAGCCTCCCTAGTAGCTGGGACTACAGGCGCCCACCAGCACGTCCCGCTAAATTGTTTGTACTTTTAGTAGAAACGGGGTTTCACCGTGTTAGCCAGGATGGTCTTGATCTGACCTCGTGATCTGCCCGCCTCGGCCTCCCAAAGTGCTGGGATTACAGGCGTGAGCCACCATGCCCAGCCTATTGCCGGAATTTTTAATCTTCCCAACTGGTTGGTTGTTTTCGCATCCTGTTGGGTGTCAGTAGATGCCATTTAAAACAGATTACTTAAATCTAAATTTTAAGAGAAAATTTTAGAATCTAAAATGAGAACCTATAAATATCTCTTGAGTCTAAACTGGCTGGTCAAACTGTAAAATAAACCTGTAATAAAATTCTGCACATGGAGCAACTAATCTCTAAATTTAAATAACTATGGCATTTACCTCTAGCCAGGTGTTTGGAAAGTAAATAATGCGAAGCAGTGATTGAGATAAAATACAGCTTTATGTGAAAAACAGTATTTCCACCTTCCTCTTTTTATATTCAAGTTAAAAGTAGCCCACTTAACTTTTAAAAGGTGAAACGTATTTCTGAAAGAAAAAAGATTCATTATTTATTGTTATGTTGTTGACATACCAGAGTAACACGGAATAGCTTTTGAAATGCATAGACCATCACAATTACTTTTAGTGATGATGAGAAACATTAACATGCATTGATTTGGCCATGATGTCCCATACATTGTTCGTCATTAGTAAATGGTTTAAAGTTAGAAGAGATGATGAACTTCTACTAAAATTTCAGAGGAGACTTAAAAGTTTAGTTTGATTGCAATGCAGCCAACTTCATATGTTTTGGTGCTATTTTAAGTTGAAATTTCTCCCTTCCTTTTTTTTAACAATAAATTTAAACAGCAGAGGTTTTAAACAATTGCCATGATGTTTATTTGTTCAGTTAGCCATTTCTACTAAAATCTTTGAGCCATACTAGCCTCACCTAGCTTGAAGCTAATATTAAGAGCAGCTGTAGTTGGTTGCTCTTTATTAAGACTCTCCTATTCATGAGGCTGTTCACCAAACATATTCAACACACATAAATCATTCCTAGTCCTCACAACAGCCCATTCAGGTCAATATTATCATCTCCGTTTAACAATTGAAGAAACAAGTTCAGAAAAGTTGAGATCACATGGCTGGTGAGTATTTGAACCAGATTGCTTGCCTGATAAAATGTAGTCCATTACTATAAGTCCCACATAACATGGTTGTAAATTCCATTTCACCTAAAATAGTAGCAGGGCTGACAGTCCAACTTCGGCAAAGTTCCTGTATAACATATTTCATCTTGAATAAGTAATAGCATCTTTTTAACCCTTAATCATCTGATAAGGTTCTTTTGTTGAAATTAATTCTTGATAAGAATGGTCTTGTGAAAGGATACAGAAAGACAGATGTTGTGAAAGTTACCTCAGATCATTTAATTCACTAACAGTAGTTAGCAAAAATATATATATATATATTTTCTTTCTCTAACCTGGATTCTGTCTTGCTCATACTACTCCCAGTTCCTAACCCAGGGCTCCCACATTCTAAGCAGCCTTGAAATATCTGCCAACAGACTGAATGCAGAAATGAATTAGTGCTTGAAGGAATAAACACATAAGTAAGCAACAATACCTATATACGTGTTAGTTATTCTTAAAGTTCTATTATTTGATGACATGGATTAACATGTCCTTTGAAATTTGAATCCAGATGGTAAAACCTAGAATAACAAGTTAGTCTATTATACAGATGCTGTTTCTGTCACCCCCAAAAATACTATAAAGTGGTTTCAGTGCATTATTATGAATTAAATATGATCACTTTTTTGCTCTTTGGACAGAAAATGACTAAAAGATGAAAGTGTGTAAGCATACACAGTGGTGTCTGATAAACCTTTGTTGGATTGAGTGGAATATTTCACAGCAATGGCAATAGGTACTTGTAACCAAACTCTCAAATATTGTGTGACAGTTGTTCTGATTAGCTCTATGTCATCATTAATTAAGATTTCTTGAAGCAAAATCCATCATGGAGAATTCATAATACCTTTTGTATCTGAAATTTAATGGCATATTTTTTATGTGAAGCTACCAGTCTCCTAAACTGTGTAGCATTTTTTAATGTTCTTTACTTTCTGCTTCGGTATTACTTTTACAACTAAATAATTGGCTATTTTTCTTGTAGATTTGTTCCCAATCCTCTAGATTTTCCAAGATCACTATGAGTATTATTAAGTAAGCAAAATCATGAACCGTGGAGAAAAGTGCTTTTACAAAAGGGTTTTCATGGTCTTGATGACCTTCCTTTTTTTTTTTCCTGGAATGACCACACATATTTTAGCTACTGAACAAAATCTGCAAAGAAACTCTTTTACTTTTTTGTGATTACCCAATAAAATAGAAATGTGCAATGGTATAGGCTCTGATGGGAAAATTTTGTAAACACCAGGTGGAGAGGACACACAGGTGATGCAAACATCTTCCACATTTTCAAATGTCAGCTGTTCTCAAGAGAGGAAGCTTAAATAAACATCATTTACAGTCTTAGCAGATGTTATCGATGCATAACACTTTAATTGTAGTTTTCCAATATCAGTGCTGTTAATAACAGTTCAGAGAAGATCTGAGTGCTTTGATTTTAATCAGTGGTCATTTAAAAAATAGCTCTGCTGAATGGCGTATGTTCGTCTTTGAATCATCTCTGTTAGACAGATGGTATCTTTGGAATTGTTGTGACATTTCATTGTTGCTGGTGGCTGATGACTCATTGTAGGAAAATCCTCGTGTACACAATACGTGAAAATAAGATTGTTTGGTGTTCTTTCCTACAGCTAATTTTCAAACAGAATTTCAACAGATGTGACAATTTTACCAAGATGTTGTCAAAATAAGAACAACCCACTGACAAATGAAATCTGGCTCATGTTCAGCCCTTTGGTACCATTCCAGTTTGTTTCAAGTGTCAGGAGACTTTGTATCAATGTCAGCCCTGATAACCTGATCATTTCAGATGGCACACTGTCAATTTTTTCATCCTTCCTAATGACTCACTTTGCAATCGGGATGAAACACATCCTGGTTTTTCTTTTCTTCCACCTCCTCCCACTCACATATTACCAAAGAAGCAATGTTTGTAACTGATCTTTAGTTGTTTGGAAATAAAATGAGATCATCTACTAGAAAGACTTTTAGAGGTCATGGAGAAAGATGATCCATGATGAAGGAACTCACAGGGTCCTAAGGAATTTCAGGTTTAGCTGTGAATGTTAGACTGATAACCTTGCATAGTTAAAAAAGTAACTCCTATGACAATTCAGAGTCATCGCATCCTTGACTAATGTGATAGAACTAACCCTGAGAAAATGAGGTCCACACATGGTGATATCATGCATTAGTCTAAGTGTAAAAAAAGGCCATAAAAGGAGCCCATTATTATCAATGGCAACTGGATGAGCAATAATGTTAAAATACTGGGTTTCATTACAGTGAGCTGACACAACAGAATATTCAGAATCACTTAAAGCAGCCCAGCACAAAAGTCTTTAATGATGTATCATCTCCTAGAAGGGCTAATCAGAAACAGATAAAAGAGGGGAGACAATAACACTTGTGCCCAGTAAATCCTATTTTAAAAGAATAATGGGATCAAGGTGTAATTTTGTTTTTAAGAAGTGGATAGTGTGTATGGTAAAATGTTGTAACTGTGTTTTCTCTGAATAGCATATTTTATTTCTGACTAGCCTTCCAGAACTATCCAGAGGGCAAAAGTGTGACTGAAAGCAATACAATGAAAATTCTGTTGTTTCTCCTATTTCTGAAGTGACTAGTGGTGTAATCATATCACATTATTCACCTGCTAGAAAGAGAAAATAGCCTAAAGTTTTCTATTTCCATTATGTCTCCAGTAATTCTCATTCTGTTCTACTGACTTCTACGTAGGAATAAAAGATGTTATAGCATTCCACACACTGTGGAAAATAGCTTACACTCAAAGCCCTTATCAAGAGAAGAAAGTTTTAATACCGTTGCCACCATATAAAAAGAGACAGCAGTCATTTTAAAAAAATAGTTTTCATTTCATGTTTAATAATTATCTCCTTAATTATTATGTTTTTGTAAATATATAAAGTTAGTGAGTATTTGAGAAACACTATGAGGGTTTTTTTTATTTGTTTGTTTTTTGTTGTTGTTTTTCTCAAGGGAAGTTTGGTAGTTTAAAAATAACCACGAATACTTTGCAATTCATTCGGTCAAGAGGAGGAAACTGTTTCTCTCTCTTTTATTTGGGTTGACCTTGTACCTTGCTTTGACCAGCAGGATATGGTAGATGTGATGCCATGGGACTTCTGAGCTGAGGACTTGAGAAAGCTTGTAGCTTCTTTCTCTCTCACCCTCTTAAAACTGGGTCACCAAGAGGTAAACTGAACAGGCCTGCTGGAGAGGCCAGTAGAGAAGAACTGAGGTGTCCTCGCTGCCAGTTTGCTATCCGCCAGATATGTGTAGACAGCCTACTTAGAATATGGAGCCCTTGTCAAGCCACCACATGACAGCAGCCTCATAGGTGACCTCAGAGGAAACCAGCAGAAAAACTGACCAGCTGAGCCCAGCCAAAATCACCAACTCCTGGAATTATGAATGAATAGGGGATGACTGTTTGCAGCCACTACATTTTGTGACAATATTTTGGGCAGGAAAATGTTCTGAAAAAGAACAGTGAAAAATCAGATCTGGCCTGGCCAGCCCTGTTCCCACAGCCCAGCACATCTATCAGCCCAGTCTCCCCTGCTATGACAACAGGCCCGTTGTGAAAGGAAAGAGCACCATGATCTTCTGACCTCAACTCTGTGCTGTCACGTCTCCTGGGGAAAATTATTCCACTTAGGTCATAGACTGACTTAAATTACAAGCTGAGGGATCTCCTCCTGGGGCACTTTTGCTTGTATGATCCACCTTAATACCAAATGATTCTGTCCTTTTTAGTGTCACTGGTTGCAGGCAAACCTGCTTAACTCAAATAAACTTGACATAATAGGAATAAGAATGTAACCATTGCGCAGCAAGCCAGTGATAGAACAGATCCTCAAAGTTTGGGGTGGGTCTGCATCTCCTGCACTTGCCTAAAACAACATAAAAAAGTGAGCCAAGATATACGTGTGTGACTGTATATTTCCTTTACAGGGTAGACTTTTCTTTTGCTTCATATGGGCTACCAGACCTCTGCTTTTCAGCACACCTCTGATGGGTAACTCACTTATACTTTTGGTCTTCTGTGTATACTTTGCTGTGTTTGTTTCCTGGAGCAAGAGCTAACAGAAGTATAAGCAACTTTCCCCCAGCCAAAGTCACCAACTTGGACAGTCTTTGTTGCCTAACCTAGAACAGATATTAAATTATTTAGGAGCAAAGGAACCTTTACTATCAGTTTTGTTTCCTTCTTCTTTTTTTTTTTTTTTAATTTGAGATGTGGTCTCATTGTCACCCAGGCTGAAGTGGCATGATCATAGCTCATTGCAGCCTCAACCTCCTGGACTCAAGCAATCCTCCCACCTCAGCCTTCCAAGTAGCTGGGACTACGGGCACGTGCCACTATGCCTGGCTAACTTTTTAAATTTTTTTTTGCAGTGATGGGGTCTTGCTATGTTGCCCAGGCTCATCTCAAACTCCTAGG
Source organism: Mandrillus leucophaeus (assembly GCF_000951045.1). NCBI lineage: Eukaryota > Metazoa > Chordata > Mammalia > Primates > Cercopithecidae > Mandrillus > Mandrillus leucophaeus. Next base: position 453,734 of record NW_012105487.1, on the reverse strand, counting down.
CTAAAGCAGTCCTCCTGCCTAGACCTCTCAAAGTGCTGAGACTACAGGCGTGAGCCCCTGCACCTGACATGTTTCATTATTTTTTAAAAGTTTAGACTGAAAGTGATGTCACAGATTTAAACAGTCTCTCCCTAACCAAAATTTGGATGGTAAGGCAGAAGGAAGTGTGAGAAAGGGAAACTTGAGGGAAGGTCTCCAAATGCAGAAAAGGATGATGATGAAAAATATTCACACATGTGGTGGTTTTGCTACTTTTTTCTCCATTTCATTTACACAAGCATTTGTTGAGCAACTGCAGTGACAGTCACTTTGCTGGGTGCTAAGGGGACTGAGATGAGTAAAGTGTGACATTTTCAGTCAGAAGTTTACAATCCACTGGTGAAGACAGACAATACAAGTGAATAATTATAATTCAGTGCTACATATACTATGATTAAAGTATTTGCCATGATGTACAAAAGTAGTAGTTTCAATTTTGAATAATGAGAGAAAAGAACAGGTGCAACCTCTAAAAACTGTACTGTTTCCCAGTACCAAATATGCTTACATATTGGAAATGATTTGTTTGCCGTACCTACATGCTCATGTTTGCTTAAAAAGACTGAAAATGCTGTGTATCTCTTTTTATTTACCATCCTCAAGCACACGTTAGAAACTCAATAAATATTTGTGATTCCTGGTGCAACTAATATTTCTGCTTCCCCTCACCTTCCTGAGTTCTGCACCTGTAAAACATCTTTCTGCTGTTCATTCTGCACTGTGCCTGTCATTGTTTGGACCTGGGAAGACTTCTATCTGATTATAACCAAGTGACATATGATGAATATTTAAGGAAAATTCTGGAGAAATCACCTAATGCTTTAAATTGATTTTTCAGAAAAATAACGAATGACATGTGTTCTAAATTTTCTTATTCTCTTTACCAATGAGAATGCATTGTAAGCTCTCAAAACATAGATATCAGAACTTATTACTACCTCAAAGACTACACACATTGTAACCCTTTAATAACTGTTGGCAAATTGACTGAATAGATCTTCTGTAAACATAATCTAATAGGTAATCCCCTGGGCATTGACTCAGTAAAATTAAATGTCATCTTTTCAGGCCTTTCTAGAAATGCTTATGAACATATGAGTAAAACCAAAGAATTGGGAGCTCTCATTTTAAGATAAAATTTGTAACTGAGTGTTTTCCTTTAATTCCCTTGAACTCAGATCTTTCAAAAGAACTTCAATATAAGGCATAGCTTTACTTTCTGGTGTACTTAGTAAAATGCTCATTGTAAGAAGAACTGAAAGTATGTACCCAATTGATATGGAAGAAAGAGTAGTCCTTCAAGAGTGTTGGGCATTAATAAAACCAAAAATACTTAGAAAATAGTTGCTTAATATATTTAAAATTTAATTTTGAAGAAAAATATAAAGTGAAGATGATTAAAGGTCTTTAAAATTTTAAACTTCTGTAGCTTTATCCAAAGGCATTTCTATAATCACTTAATTCTGTTTCTAAGTAATTGGCTAACACAATTAGCTTAAAAAAGTTTTTAATATTCACAAATCAGTTCACTTGTATTATACTCTTTTTTTTCTTTAATGGAATGCATTCTGTTAATATAAGACAATATTCAGAGAGTGCTTTCTTATTTGTAGCAAAATCCTATTCTGAAGAAGCACGTTCTTACACATTGGTACAAGCCACCTGAAATCAAAGACTTAGAGAAAAGTCACTTTTAATCCAATTAAAATAGCCATACACTTTCATATCCTTTTTAAACAAAATTTCAAATTAAAAACCCTTATGGGTTTCCTTAGACTGGCTGTGGAATACATAAAAGTGATTCCATTAGATCCTATTCTAATGCACAGGGATTATGAAAATTTCCACAGATCTCTTCTTAGTCCCATTTAATAGGAAATATATATTACATACATATTTATGGAAATAACAAATTAGAGTTTAATGTATGCTGTACTGTCAAGGATCAATATAGAACTGTTTGGAATGACATGGGAACTAAGAGGCTTGAGAAATTTTTGATGCTTGACATTGGTATAATATTTGATTTAATTTTCCCCAGTCTCTCAGTATTTCTAGATTCCACAAAGATCCAGGCATCTTCTGAAGATAATGGTTTCTTACTAGGCAAAAACCCTTGGGATGTCTTGATGCTAAATATTTAGAAGATGCTCAGAAGCTTGAAGAATAATCTAGCAGCAATCAAAGAGATAATAAAAATGTGGTACACACTGTGGTCATCTTCCCAACTATGTTCTACTTCTCCCCAGTTTTATGGCAGCTGGGCAGTTTGAAAGGGGTTGATATCAACTGTGGGTTGATACTGACTATAGTGGTTCTATCAGCAAAGCCCATTCAGTTCAGCATAGAAAAATGCAGAGAGATATGATGGGGCTTTAGAAAAAGGTTCCCCTTTGTCCTGCAGCGAGAGCTACTAGAAGAGACCCTCACTATCCCTGGGAGTAGAGAAGGAAACCTAGGATCCCAACTGTGCTTAGCATCATGTAGAAAACTTAGGATGACATGTATCCCAGGATGCCTAAGCAGACAGAGCAAATGCATCCAGTTCCTTGGTGATATCATTGAACTGCAAACCCAAGCAACCATGAAGCTATCCTTACCCCTGCAACTCCCTGTTACACTGTGCTCCATTTTGCAGTTGAAGACCTCCTGGCTAATACCATTAACAAACTAAGACTTTTTTTACACTGTTCAAGATTGAAGTAAAATACACATATAAAATATACTATCTTTACGAATTTTTAGTGTATACTTCAATGGTCATAAATACATTTACATCCTTTTTATTTTTCCTTCATCTTTCCCTCCCCTTTATTCTTCCCGGCCTCTGGTAGCCACCATTCTACTCTCTATCCTTATGAGATCCATCTTTTTAGCTCCCACATGTGAATGAGAGCATGTGGTATTTGGCTTCCTGTGCCTGGTTTATTTCACTTAACATAATGGCCTCCAGTTCCATACATGTTAATGCAAATGACAGGATTTCATTTCTTACGGCTGAATAGTATTCCATTGTGTATGTGTACCACACATCACCAGGTGTAATTATGTTCATTCTCCAGCTGAGTTTAAGGGACTTGCTGAAATTCTGTATGGTCTGTGGCCATACCATGCTGAATGTGTCCAATCTCATCTGAAGTTCTGCAGAGTCATTGAACTACATGTTGCAGCACAATTAAAAAATAAAAATCTTAAGAGCCCTCTTAATATTTACTCTTTTGAATTTTTCCATAGAGTGTGTACCTAAACTAAATCTCTACGAATGACGATAAACTGGTGATTCTTGCAGCAGGGCTATTTTGTAGCCTGTATGCTTGTGATTAACCTGTCATGCAGAAAATTTGGGGTGCCATAAATCAGCTCTACTTAAGGAATGAGTATGAATAGACAAACAAAACCTGACTAACAAAAATTGAGAAGTAGCATTTTTATCCCATGAGGAAAGTTTAAAAGAAGGCCATAGATAGGGAGCGGTAATTGAGAGTTGCTCACTGAAAGAAGTGCTTTTTCTCTTCTTCCTAAGGTGGCCAACTGCATCTAAGCTGTAATTATGCTTCTTACTGTTTATGTTTTTCCCCAGACTTACACCTCTGTCCTAGCAGAACATTCTCAGCTGGGCCAGAAGACCCCTCCATGCCCACTGTTGCTGCTGCTGGAAATCTAAGGTTAAATGAGTAAGGAGACACCCAATGATAGGATACTGTGTTAGACCATGGAACCTCCAGTCACTCATGTTTATCACCCCGTTAATTAGGTGCTAATTGCAAAAGCTCCTTAAAAGTAGTTTTCTGCCCTGCTCAGTGCCCTGACAACCCGATATTAGGATGAAACTCACATCAACACCAATGCCCCAGAGAAACAGGCCTGATATTTGTAATGCTCAGGTTACAGAGTTTAGCCTCAAAGGAAAGATGTGCAGAAGCTTAAGTTTTTATAGCAGGGTTAATGCCCTCATTATATATTCAACATGCTTTTAAAAAGACAAGATACAACGTGACAAAATTATCTTTCCTACAAGGACTTGCATTTTGATAGTTATCTAATAATATTATCCAGAATAAGTCATGTAATTTCAAAAAAAATGCTACTCAAAAGCAAATTAGATTTCTCATAAGACAACTTCTTTTAAAACACTTTTGCTATTTCAATAATAAATTATACTACGCTGAGGATCAGTTTCATGAGGACATTCAACCTTAATAAATCACGTATTTCTGCCTGGTTTTGTTCAAAACAAATTATTTCATTTCCTTAAAGCCAAGGCACTAACTCTTTTACTTTACATGACTCAGACATGGCTGAACATATTACAGAAATCTTCGAAAATAATTCATTATTGAATATGTAATTTATTGGTAAAATAACTAGAGAATACTTATATTCTCTATATAATAGAAATGTGAAGGAAAGAACCATGTGTGGCGAACTTTGGAAGTTTCTTTTACCGATCTAAAATATTTTATTTTCCCTGAAAAACCATAGTTTAAGCTCAGGCAAATAAATTACAAATAAAATTTTGAAATACCACTTGTTTGAAATATAGGGATTGCCAGTCATCTTGTTACACTCAATACATATTGCTGAATGCCATCAAAAAATTAATTGATCATGGTTTATATTTTGCACTTGGAACAAAAGGAAGCTCTCCCACATTAATGATAAAAATCCATTGAAAATACATCTGTTGACTATAGATCAATGTGATGCTACAGACTGTCTTTTCCTTTAAGGAAAGTGTAACTTAAGATGGATAATTACTGCAACTCAGAAGGATAAAACACATGCAGCCAGTGTGGCTTTTGTCTTTTCCTCGTCAAGCTTGCCCTTAGTGACAGGCTTGCAGTAGGGAGAAGCTAGAAACAAGAAAGGCCAGAGCCAGAAGAAACCACTGAACTGTGGTACTGCTCCTTCCTCGCAACCCCAAAGAATGATCACCAGCTCTAATGACCGTGCCCCAAATTTCTTATCTTCGATTTTGACAGCGAAGATGACTTGACAAAGCTAGGCTTATGCTGGACAGCAGGAGTATCCAACCTCAGGCTAGTGGCAGCATGGGGATTGGGAAGCTCAGCCTGGTTGCATGACCCTGATGTGCAGGACAGATCCATCCCTTAGGCAGAGAAGGCTGACAAAATCAGATGGGATGTCTGGAGTCCAGCCTGGACTGTAGAACCCTGGTCCTGGCCTACAAATGAAGCCACAAAGGCTTGGTCCGATCACATAGATTAAGCAAATGAAGCCTGGCAGCAAAATGGTAAACCCTCCCCAAGCACACTTCATTTTGGATTGGCAAGATTTATTTGCCACCCACTATCAAATGACTGAGCTGCTCACTAAAACTGGTTTATTGGCTCAGGGCAAAGCCTGGTAGATGAAAGTCTTCAGTGACTGCCATCAAGCAATCCTAAGAAAAAGAATAGGGATTGACAGCCCTTGCGTATATAGATTTTTCATCTGGCATTATTTAGTTTCTTTGGGGATGCTGTGTATGTCCCTAGAGATCTTTATAAATAGAATACTCATTAGTAAGAAATGAATAAGGGGAAATCAATCATTTCTGGAGATGTTTTGTATCCTAATGTGCTTTCAGGTTCCCCCCACTCCCACCATGTAGACTTTTCCATTGCTCTGTGTTGGAATGTGCAAACCTTCATGAGGTAATGTCTCTAAGAGCATGAATCCAGAGTAGAGAGTTACCGTGAGTTCTCTCTTCTACTTTTTGAAGCTACTGAAGGCCCATGTTTAAAAAATAAAAATAGATTTTAAGAGGTTGTGTCCTACTGCATCATTTTCCTTCTGAATTAGAGAAAGGTATTCGAAATCTTGTGATGAGCCAAGAAAGGATAATAGGCCCCTTGACCCCAATGAGATGCAAATTCCAGGTGCTTGGCTGGAATCATTCACTAGCTAAAGGACTCTTCCAAAAAGCCTTGCATTTGTATCTCAGCAAAATGGAAATTTCCGTAGATTGTGAAACATGGTGTCTCTCTCTCTCTCTCTCTCTCTCTCTCTCTGTCTCTCTCTCTCTGACTCTCTCTCCCTCTCTCAGTCAAATATTCTAAGTGGAAGTCCACGATGTCAAGATTCTACTGCACTACAGGTATACATTGCTTATTGACAGGAACACCTTCTGAGAATGTGTCATTAGGTGATTTTGTCCTTGTGTAAACATTGTAGAGTGTGTTTACATTTACTCAAACCTAGATGGTATAGCCTACTACATGGTATAACTTATTGCTCTTTGGCTACAAACCTGTACAAGCATGTGACTGTACTGAATAGTGTAGGCATTTGTAACACAGTGGTATTTATGTATCTAAACATGCCTAAACTTCAAAGGTACAGTAAAAATATGGTGTTAAAATCTTATGGGGCCGCCATAATATATGCAGCCCATCATTGACCAAAACGTCCCTAGGCCGCACATGAACGTATTTCCATTATAATATTTGGTTTGCAATTTAAGTAAACTACTTCCAAGTGACAACACGGTTAGAACTTTCTAGTCTTAATAATCAGATGCCCCTTGATAAGGTTAATTAAGCCAAAAAAAAGGCATGATCTGTCACCTAACTCTGATTTCTATTAAAAAAAAAAAAAAAAGAGAGAGAAGGGTTTTTGTTTTGTGGTGAGACAGCAAAGCATAGTCACTGTAGAATGAAATGTTTGAAATAACGTGTTTATTAAAAAGTTTGCTGAAAATGGTAATATCTCAAGATTTGAGTGCCTTTCTCACTAATATTTACCCCATTTCAGTTATTTCATACCAAAGTTTCTTAACTGAGGACATAAAAGATCAACTTTTAGAGAGATGATTGATCCTCCCATCCAAAAGTATAGATGCATGTTTTACTGAGAAGGTCCTATAGTTTTTACGAGGTTCTCAAAGGGGTACATGATCTAAAAAAGACAAAGAACTAGATTTGAAATGACTCTCCTGCCCTGTCTGCCTCTCCTCACAGAAGTAGTTTCAGACAGCGTAGTACCTTTCTTTCAACTCAGCTCTCCCTGAAACTTTTTAGGCGTCTAGGTCAGGTTTGTTACTTGGCTCTGGAGTATTCTAGCTTTCAGAGGAGCTTTTCTTCTAATTGCTTAAAGATCGTTTGCTACCTTAGCTCCAAGGTCCTTGGCAGGCTCGTGGTTACCCAAGAGAAGTGTAACTTTCCCCAGTGCCTTCTTTTGGCAGGTCTCCCTGCCCCAACACACAGACAGTTTCTCTGAATTCCTGGTAATATACAAGCGTTACGCAGCAGCATGATGCCTTGAGAATTTTTGGTCCCTAGGCATTGTTAGTTTCATTAACATTTACTCTAAGGTCTTTTTGTGATTAAAAAATAATACCCACTTATTACCTGCTACAAAAAACCTAGAATACAGAGAAAAGGTCAAAATAATATAACCGTTATCCAGAAATGCAGAAATGATGACTTTTAAGGATTTTTTCTTTTCATAATGTCTTGCACACTACTATAATGTTATGTATACTTCCAGAATGTATTCGCTTATTATCTATCGTTACACATATTAATGTCAATGATGATCTATGTAACAAATCTTAATAATTAAGTTTTAAGCAAAACACAAAATATCTAGGTGGCACTGTATAAAGGTTTATCCTCAGTATGGAACTTGGGCTATTTTATTTTTTAATAGAAAACATAATCCGCCTCCTGCAACTAATAGAATATTTGATTTTTTTTCTTGAATAGAGGTATAGTATTACTCAGTAATACATAAGTTTCTTAAAGGAAAACTATGTCTGAATAAGATGCATGGAAATGTTTCCTTTTACTCTGTTTCCTTATTTTATTTTATTTTTTTGCCACATCCTATTTGGAATCTAAGCTATTATTAGACATTTACTATATTCTAAGGAATTCACATGCATTTTTCTCCTTTATTTTATGCAAAATCCTGTGATGTAAACGTTGCTTTTATCCTCACTTTATAGAAGAAGAAACTAAGGCTTAGGGGAAATATCTTAACCAAGGTCAGAAAGGCAGGAGGCAGAGTCAGGCACGTCCAGCTGTCTAACTTGGAAGCTCATGCTCTTACCTACAATGCTAGTGATTCCCAAAGTGTGTTCCCTGGACCAGCAGCATCAGCATTGCCTGGAAATTGGTAGAAATTAAAACTCTCCTGGACGTGTTGAATTGGAATAGGGCCCAATTATCATTACTTTAACAAGTCCACCAGTTGTCTCTGATGCATGCAAAACTGTAAGGATCACTTCTTTCTAATAGACTGCCTCCAAATTTTAAAAGGTAACTGATACAAAAATGTTTTACGTCTATATTTTTTAAAAAGAAATTATATTAAACTCTTGCCAAAGGAGTATTATGCTAGGGTTTTATTGCTTAATCTTTCAGAATTTTACTTTGGGGATTTCTTGAGTTTTATGCATTAGAGATCATGATAATTGAAGTGAAATTGAGGGGTGGAGCATGATGAGTGAGTGCTGGAAGCGCTTCTATACTTTCTTCAAGTTATTCATGAATGATGAGCTGGGTTACGATTCAAGTGAACAGATGACTACAAAACAGATGCTATTATGCAAATCAGACTTGCTGATTGTCAAGAGAAATGAAAATTATTTTTAAAACAGGTCCAATTTTTAGACATATTTTTCAAATAAATGAGTTCTTTATTGAAAACTGCAGCAGCTTCACAATCTTAGTTCTGTTGACCCAATGCAGTTTTTGTTCCCCAAGACCTGCTGTCCTGATCCTGGTTTATATGTTTCATTTTTACCCTTTACTCTGCATGTGACTGCTGATGCAGAGAAACCCATACATTTAGAATGCCATTTACATATTTCTCAAGTCCAGGGCATTTTGGTGTTAAATGTATTAGAGTTTTAAAAATGTAGGCGTGATTAGGTGTAATTTAATATAAATACGGCCAGCCTTAGTGTCCCTGGGTAGCCAAAACGCAATTTTTTAAATTAGTATTTGAAAGGGAAGGCCTCCCGTAGCCATCATAATCGCATTTTCACTGTATTTTTATTCCTTTCCAGATCTGACTGTCTTAAAATTTAATTACTGTTAGCAAGACCTTTATGGGAAGAATAGAAATATTCTTGTAATAGTGTTAGCATATTAAATGTAATTTTCAGGTGGTCCTCCTAGGATTCCAGCACTCCTCCATTGAGCCAATTGAGCTGCCTTTTTTCTGGCCTGACAGTTCACATGCATCCACCTCAGAAATAGATTCTTTCCCTGTCTCCTCTGATGCTTTTGGAACTTTGTTGCCCTAGTATATTAGAGTGTTCATTCATTTGTGATGAAACTATCAAATCTGATATGCGTTTTAATGCTGTTTATATGTGTAATAGTAAACATACTAATTATAGCCCTTCTGTGTCTGAAGGTAGACTTTTATTAGTTTGTTGTTGTTATTTGTGTATCTTTAAACCCTGTTAATCATTTTTAATTTAATAGAGGAGGTTTTGAAAAAGAAATCAAACATTGCTAGATAAGAACATAAAGGAAAAATATACATTTTTGCCTAGAAACCAAGGACAAATGACCAAAGAATTAATACGAGTGCCTAAAAAAATGTAATTGCGGCCAAATTTTAAAATAAATGTGTAAAGGGATGTTACAGCTGCAGTCTGAAGAAATTTGAGAGATTGCTTCTTAAACTGCAGTCACTTGTCTGGGACAACGTAGCAGACAAGTGACTGCAATTTAAGAAGCAATCTCTCAAATTTCTTGCTGTGACTAGAAGCTCAGGGCACCCCCCTCCCTTGGTGGGCCATCTCAGTTCTGGTAGGAGCAGCTGATTCTCATTGGCTCAAGTACTCTTAGGCAGCTTGTGGCACTTCTGACAGGAGAAGGACAGCCACCTGCAGGCTTTTGCTTGCCCCAAGAGGTTATTTGTCAGCCTGTATGCTCCTAATTACTTAGAATTAACATATCCATGTTTCTATGCTTGGTCTTGATTGGGACGTTTATTCCCCAAATCAGAAACAGCATAAGAATATAAACAAGTGGTACTTCACATTTTAATTATCTCTAATAGCATTTCTTCCTTTTTCTTGTAACAAATATAGAGCATTCTGTTAAATTATAATAAGTGACAGCTCCTAGCCTGCAGTTGGTGGGATTTAAATTTCCACTTTTGAAAACTGACACCCATAGATTTCAGCAGAGCTAAGTGCATGTTTTTTGTGCTCAGAGTTCAAATTGTTTTCATTATTCAGTTTTTAGCCTTTCCTTAAAAGCGAAACTGTGCCCAAAACTTGCTGACTGCTAACTCAGGATTAGACCACCTTTTCATTCCATTATTTTAAAAACATGACAGTAAATAATCCAAGGGGTCAAGTTCATTGCTGCATTTGGTTTCCTGTCAGAGAAAGAAACAGAGAGACAATCAAATGGGTTTCATTGCCAGATGACAGAATCAGCTAATGAATTTCCAATTATCATTGCATTTATGCTTTATTATTTAAATTTTCAGAAGTGTGTGCTGTCATTTCAAGCCAAATTAGTTTTCTGTGATTTGCCAAGATGGCAAGGGGCGTGTGTGTGCCTGTGTGTGTCTGTGTGTATCTTTCTTTGTGGTTATTTCATTATATGTGCTGCTTTTTTCCTCTTGATTCATAACAGAACCTGTTGGAGACAACCAATACATGATATTAGCACGTTTAATGTAACAATCTCTTGAAGTTAATGATTTGTGGTTCAGAATGGAAGGGAAACTCATGGCTAGACATATGCACATCCTTCCTGCCTTCTGCTTCAGCCTGACTTTCTCAGCATTGGTACATACCCTTGTCCTTCCTAAGGACTGCTGTGACTTCTTTGACTCGTAGACAATTCCCTGAAATTGCAATAGAATAAGTACTAAAAAGAAAGTCCATAGCTGTGAAAAAGAAGCATTACAAAATATATACAATTTACTGTTTGCTTTCTCCCTGGGTAATTAGTAAAATAGAAGGAAAGTAAAGAATGGAGAGCTTTGATTACTGTCTAAAATACCTTATGCTGAAGAGAAATAGCTATAGAGTTGCTTTCAGATGACCTTAACACAGAGAGACTATTCTGGATTATCCAAGTGAACTCGATGTAATCACAAGTCCTTCAAAATGGAAGAAGATGGTAGACAAGAAGGTCAGATGGTGTTATGTGAGAAAAACTTCACCAGCTTTATTTGGTTTTGAAGATGGAGGAAGTGGGCATCAGCCAAGGAATGCAGGCAGCTTCTAGAAGCTGTAAAAACAATGAAGCGGTTTCTCCACTAAAGCCTCCAGAGAGGAAGGCAGCTCTGCGGACACCTTGGTTTTAGCCCATTGAGATCTATGTTGGACTTCTTATTTCCAGAAGAGATAGATAATAAACTTGTTTTGTTTTATGCCACTGAAAAATGAATAGCCAAAGTTTTATATATTCAGGAAGAACACCAGAACTTACCCATTTTAAGTAAGGAGAGGACATATTAAGTGGATTTGTTTTCCATTTTAGTAGTTCTCAATACAGAATTTTGAAACACGGTCTCCAAATATAATCAAGACTGAGATAGGGATATGCATAAGAAGACATACAAATGTATGAATATATGTATCTACATCTACATGTACATATTACACACATGCACACATACATATACACATGTATACATACATATTGTGTTTCTTCTCTTCTTCTTAGTCAATTTCTACTCTTCCTCCAATACCATCTTAGGTCTCATCCTTCAATGTGAGGTTTTTTTTCATGATTCTAGTCTACAAGGTTCACTCCCTTCTCTCAACTGAGGTTTTTCCTATAACCTCAAATAATTCATAATCTCTCCTACAAAGGTAAGACTTCTTATGTATTTGAAATGCAGCTAAAAATCACTTTGTCGGTTTAATTTCTACGTACTACTGACTCCCTCACCAGATCATAAGTACTTTGAATACATGAACTAATATTTCATTTCTTTATTTTGAATGGTTATAGTCAATACAGTGCCCTATGAATAATTGTGTTTAATACTGACACCATATTGATGAGAAGATGAACAGACTTCTTTTGTGAACTGGGAGATAAATCTAGAATACTACCAAAGATACAGAATGTTACAGGAAGTGCCCAAAACATACTAGCATTGAAATTGCAGATTAATGAATGACAATTCTAGGGCAGCACTATCCAATAGAACTTTCTGAGATGAGGGAAATATTCTGTATCTATACTCTTCAATATGGTACTCACCAGCCACATGTAGCTATTGACCATGGGGTATGACTGAATTTATTACTTTAATATGTCTACCTATAAATACAGAAATTGAAAGTAAGCATTTAGAAGCTTTACAGCCACTTGATATTGACATAGCATTCAAATGTGGAGTCAGTGAACTCAACTCATTAAACAAGGCACTTTGAGTATTATTAAACCTGCTCAATATCATCTGGCATATAGCAGTAGGGCCAAATATTGGTCCTTGGAAAATTGGAAAATTTGTAATAGCTGTCCTCGTATAGGACAGCTACAGATAGTTTAAAAAGTCCATGTATAGAGCACTAGAAATCAGAGGCCAAAATTATAGCCTATTCACCATAAATCAGCCAAGTTTTGTAGACCAGACCTTTCAGAAAGATGTGACTTAAAAATACAAGCAGTCTTATAAACTCCAGTCTTCTCAATTTACAAATAATAAAACAAGTACTAAGAAAGATGTGACATACTCAGCTACTTATATCAGAGCTTGAAGAACTTTCCTTCTGGCTCTCAGGCAAGCTCTTTTTCCACTATGCTAAATGGATTTGGACCAAGAGAGATCTTACGATTCCCTCCCACATCAAATGGAAATCTGAGAACATTACTTCAGCTCTTCCATAAAATCCACCATACAGTCAGCTTGTGCCTGTACCAACTGAGGCTTTTCTCCCCTTTGTAATGTGTTGTCACGTGATGAATTAAAAAAAAAAATCAATGCAAACAAGGTTTCCACATGGCTCAGGGCACATGGAAAAATGAATCAATGAAAACCACCCTTATACTAAACTTTTAGATTTGAACAAGGTATTGATTAGTTTTCTTTGTTTTGCTGAGCCATAAAAGGATGCTTTGTATTTTTATTTCTGTCTTTGAAGTGTTCCTAGATAGTGGGCAAAAATGGTAATAAATTGTTAACAACTTATGACTTCCTAAAAGGAGCCCAGAAAGAATCCAGCAAAGCAGTATTCTCTGTATTGGAAATAGGGCAGGGCTTAGTATTGAATGTGTAAGGGATGGCATTGGCACTCCAGCCAGATCCCCTTTATAAGCAGGTGCTTTCAATTCCCAGCCACACCTTTCTCTGAAAGATTACCTTGGGCCACAGGAGCTATCTGGCATAAGAAGTTACACCTCTTTTCCTTCCCCTCTCTCCAGGAGGTAGGGGCATTCTGCGCCAAGAATGGACTGATCAGGAGTTTCAGATCTCCTGTGTCTCTTGTGTGTTTGAATATGGGGGTACAAATATCTGGCCCCTTTGCCCAGAGGCAGGATTTACTGTGTGGTGCTCTGGAGCTCCTCCTTATAGGATAAGGCTGAAACCATATCTGTGCTGGCCCCATCCCTTTCCTTTTTCTTCTTCCTCTCACTTACTTGCAGATTTCTCCTAAGAGCACACCCTCAATAAATCACTTGCACAAGAATCCCCATCTCAGGGCTCTATTTTTAGAGAATGTGACCGACAACAGTGTATGCCAACTGAAGACCTTAAAAAACTATTTTTCTATTACCTCAAATATTTTGTCCTCTGGCTTGATTCAAATTCAGAATATTTAATTATCTTATTCTTCAAAAGGAGAAAACTAAGCGATATCTGAATTCTTAGATGCTTTTGAAAAGACTCTTATCTCCTAAGTTTGGACTCCTTATTATCTTTGATCACTGATTTCAGAGCAAAACTTCTGCTCTATTACAGAACATGTAGCTATTTCTGAGCATGTGTTAATTGCTATTTCTTATATGATGAGCCCATTGTAAAAGTTTTTTTTGCAAGAACTTAAGAAATTTCAAGTACATAAGTAATGTCTTATGCAAATACAAAGTACTTCATATTTTTAAATCTATGGAAAGTTTTAATTATGTTATTTGGTGAAAGAGTTAATCAAGTGTTTGCCCGTTGGGGGCATGCAAGGGAGCCTGCTTTATTAATTTATGATAAATAAAAATTTGTATGAAATAACAAACTTGAGAAAATATAATTTTCAATTTTATATTCAAATCATATCAGTGGCTCGGAAAATGGAATTTATTAGGAAAAATGCTATAGCTGTTTGCATAATTTTCTGGTGCTGAAACATGAAGAAAATCTGGCTGCTCATTACTATATCCTGGTTTAACATTGCTTTCAAATGCTCATTCACCAGCCTAAGCTTTCTTCTTTCCTCTATCTCTGTGGAGTTCTCATAAAATATGCACTTAAGCTAATGTAAAAATAACACTTTCTCCCATTATGCTCCAAATCATTTCACAGTCTCATGTGTTTGTTAATAAATTCAGTTGTCAGTCATCTCCTTTGGTAGCTATTTCCATTAGAGATTTAGCTACCATTTACTGGTGGTGGAGTCCCTAAAATACCAGTCACTATCTTCAATAGTGTTTTATTTCTCTTTATTTTATTCATCCATGTGACCCAATTTCTTATTTCATCAAGAAATATCTAATAAATGATGTCTTTTTTCTTCTATTTCTTCCTGAAATCATAATAGCACTGCGGAATCTCTTCTTAGTTTGCAGAATTCCCAGAATAAAATTCTGTGGAATGCTCACTTTGGGTAAATACCACTGAGCAAGAAATTTTCTATGGTGTTGAATAAGAGCAGAATCATTTGTGATCATTTTTAACTTTCATTCTGTGCTGATGGGGCCTATGGTCTTCTAATATCGAAACAGAACAAGACTTTCCCACAGAGAAAATATGAAATATCCACTTTGTGGATGATAAAACAAATATTTATTGTTAGCCAATGTGATTCAAAAAATGCAGTCTCTACATTCAAATGGATCATCAGAAAAGAGAAGACAAAAAGACATAAGCAATCCTAATACAATGCGATTAGTCCCAGATGTCTGGACAGGATTCTCTGGAAGCAGAGAGGTAAGGAAAACTTGCCTATTTGCTGTTTGGAAGAGACTGAGGGAAAGGTCATGGAAGATTACTAGTTGAAGTGGTTTGTATACTTTAATTGAAAAGGGCAGTTTTAAAGATACCAACCCTAAATTATTTAATTCCCACATCTATCCTTACACTACTTAGGTATTTCTCTGTCAAGAATCAAACTTGTTCGAATTTTTTCTCTCTCTCCTAACTACTTCTCTTCCATATCTACCAACTTACTAAGGATTAGGTAAAATCTACTACTGACAGGAAACCCAAAAATAACAATGACTTAAATAAGATGGAACAGATTTTCCCAGCTGGTGGGTCATAAAATGAACTGTTCATCAGAATCTGTAACACTAGCTTTTCCGTCAGCATCGCCTCCCCTGCCAAATGGTGTTCAGCTGGGTTTGTACAAAGACAGTCCTTTCTGTTTCTAAGGTCAGACTGCAGCTCTACTTCCCATGGCTATACTCAAAAGATTATAAGATCGGCCATTCAGAATGTTTATACCTATATTTGGGAAATCTAATTCCTACTAAAGTCTGAAGAGATCTATGTCAGTTCTAGGTGCTCTCTTTTGATGGGCTGGATTTGGCAAGTGTACATTCTAGTCTGGGTTGAGGCTGGGGTTTTTGTCATTGAAAAGGAAATAAAATCTGGGGCCTTTTGCAAACTTTGACCAGAATTTATGAGGAAATAAATATATATTTATAAGCAATGATTATGCATTAGCTGATGTTCAGAAAATTAAGAGAAGAGCAGAAAGCACTTTCACACAAAAGAAAAACTTGTGCAAGAACTGGACCTTGAGAATGTACACGTTAATCATAGTAAATGCAAATTCCCAGTGCAAAGAGGAAAAATCAACTTTGGACAATATTTATTCCAGTAAATATGGATGTTTTTTCCTGATCACCAAACTGGATCGTGTATGTAATGTAGTTGATGCTGAGGGTTGATGACTGAGTGATCAGCTTTCTGGTATGTTGGAGAAATCATGCATTTAGAACATAACACTGAATTTATTAAATTTGTAGTGTTCTTTAAAATTATTTTTTAGAGATGGTGTGTTACTGTGTTGGTCAAGCTGGAGTGCAGTGGTGCTATCACAGCTTACTGCAGCCTCCAACTCCTGGGCTCAAGTGATCCTCCCACATCATCCTCTTGAGTAGCTGAGACTGCAGGCATAACCCCACTCCTACTGTAAGTTTGTAGTTTAATTAGTAGCAAAGGCATTCATAGGCCCTTAAAATTACAAAACGATATACAGTTGTTAAACAAGAAAAAGGAGAGATAGATAGACAGAGAACTATTCAAACCTCCAAACTTCCAATGTTGAACACCTCTGGATGTTTGTGGATACTGTAAGTTTTTCACCTTTTTGTTAAATAAAAAGCAAACATTACTAACAAGGAAGATATTTCCAAAGAGTTCTGGACTGATCAGAAATCCAGAGAGTAACTGATTCTTGCCTCATATGAACTAGAACAAGTTTGAGGAACTAACACTAAATACAATTTTTCCTGAAATCACATGCCTGTTTTTTCATAAGAGAACAATTAAAGAAAAAAATTTAAAAGGAAAAAAATGGTAATTTGCGTCAGTCTTTTGGAATTTTTAGAGTTGTATGTATGTATGTATGTATGTATTTATTTATTTATTTATTTTTGCTAAAGAGTTGTCAGAA
Organism: Mandrillus leucophaeus; assembly: GCF_000951045.1. Taxonomy (NCBI): domain Eukaryota; kingdom Metazoa; phylum Chordata; class Mammalia; order Primates; family Cercopithecidae; genus Mandrillus; species Mandrillus leucophaeus. The sequence continues at coordinate 436,924 of NW_012105487.1, read as the reverse complement.
GACACTGTCCATTTTTTCAAACACTGGAGCCTCCTGCAGCTCACAATTCTGCTGGCCTCCTCTGGCTCCCAGGATTCTGTTTGATCTTAGCTGTCCTGTTTTGATTCAGTAGCTCCCAGAACAATCCCAAATGCACATCATCACAGGGCTGTGAAAGCTCCATAATTAATGAGGAGGTGGGTGCTGTTTTTCTTTCTCTACATGTTTTGACATTATTCTGGGCATTGTTTGATGCATGAAGTAGGCTTTACATAAATAGTGAAAAAGCTGTTTTAGTTTATTGTCACTCAGTTTTTATCCTTGCAGTAAAACAGTAATGCAGAATGAATGGCTCAAAACTGAAATGAAATGAAGATGGCAAAGTAAAATAGTATCACAAAGGCTAGAAAATTCATTCACTTGGCATGATGTAATTATTAAATAAATTTTACAGAAGCTTCTTTTTGCAGTGAAGAAATAGTCAAATTCAACTGTATCATAGGACTTTCCTTAGATGACACATAAAGATATATGTGCCAAAAGTATGATCTATGTAAGTGAAGACTCTGAGCAGAGAAATTAAACATGTAGCTTTTATTTTTGTTAAAGGATCCTCAAAGAGAATTTCAGTGAAGCTAGGTTAATGTAATAACATAAGGGAAAAAGTATTTCTAAACATGTGCAAACTAAAAGGCATACTTAGGAATCATCTGTACAAACTAAAGCAAAGAATCTAAGGTTTTCATCTTTGTATCATTATCTGAACATATAAATATTTTTAATGGGAGGAAGCTATCTTAGATAACTGGCTCTAAGTTCATTTGAATAATTATATATAGTTTTAAAAAGGGTTTCTTCATTTGAATAACTGAACTAATAATAAGTGAATCAAAACAAATGTATTTTTCTTATGTAAACCAAGCCCTGCAGTGAGCAGTACGGAGCTGATATGGTAGCTCTGTAATCAGTGTAACCCAGGCTCTGTCTTACTGCTCTGCCATCCTGTAATGTGACTACCTGTGGGCCTAAGGTGTTTGAGTGAGCTTGTCCATCACATCCTTCCAGCCAGAAGTAAAAAAAGACACCAAAAGGAGGTTGTCCAGCCTGGGCCACAAAGCAACACCACGTTGCTCTACAAAAATAAAAATAAAAAAAATAGCGAGGTGTGGTGACACATACCTATAGTCTCAGCTACTCAGGAGGATCAGATGGGAGAATCCACGGAACCCAGGAATTCCAGGGCGCAATGAGCCATAATTGCTCCACTGCACTCCATCCTGAGTGGCGAAGCAAGATTTGGTCTCAAAAATAAAAATAAAAATAAAAAAAGAAAGTTGCCCTTACCTTTAAATGCACTTCTCAGAAATTGCATACTTATTTCTGCTTATATAGAATCTGGAACATAGACAGCCATGCCAGGCTACGGGAAATGTGTCTCTATTCTGAGAAGCCCAGGGCCAAACTAAAAATCAGGGCTTCTATTACCAAGAAAGAATGGGGTTAGAAAGTGAGGACTACCCACTCTCTCTGTCTCAGTGACTGTTGTTTCTTTTTCCCCACTTGTGATATTTTCCCCTTTTATGCAAGTGACTGAATGTTTTTTAGTTTTATAAATAATAATAATACTTCTGTTACCAAATAGACACAGATCCTCATACGGTAAAAACATGAATTGATCCATTACTCAACCCAGTTTCACTTTAAAAAACAAAAATTTAAATGTTTTGTGACATAGTTTGAAGGATAATATTCTTTCTGTCTTTTATTTACTTATACTAGAGTTTTGTCAGAATTTAAGGCACATAACAACCTCTCTGACTTTCATAGTTACTCACTGTATTTACTTATTCATTCTTTTATTTATCATTTAATGACATCTACTAAATTTGAGACACTCTCTTATACATTAAGCTCTGTGATCTTACAGATAGTTCCTCAAATACATTTCAAGGCCAATGAAGGATATTAACAAAAATTAAAGCTTGTGTGATAATTTCATTCGAAAGTTTAATCTAAACAAAGATGAAGCAGGGTCAGTGCAACCCTTAGGGTTGTTATGCAGAAGATAAGAAATAAAGAAAAAGAGGAAATAAAATAAAGATATTTGGGTAACTTTGGAATAACAGGAATTCAGATGTATTTCAGAATAGGGCCAAGAGAAGAAAAGTAAAGACTGTATATTATAAATATCCATTATCTACTTGTTTAAACAACTATTACACTTTGAATATTTTGCCTCTTATTATAATATTGAAACCAACGAATTGTGGAAAAATACAATGAAGAGTATAAAGAATAAAATGATTACTATTCACCATTCTATTACCCAGGAGAAAACCACTAACTACTGTTAATATTTTGTTATGTGTTATTTTAGTATTTTACATACATTTACAGTTGTGCGTATTTTAGGAGTTAATATTTTACATGCTGTTTTGCAAGTCAACTATTCTTTTTGCAAATTACTTTTTGTCAAGTAACATAAGAAAATTCTCAAAATACAGTACTGATATTTTTGTCTTACAAAGCATTAATTAATGATTGCATAATATTTTACATGTGTCCATTTCATAATTTATCCAGTTCCGTATTGGAGAAACTGGGTATCATTGTGTCTAGAATGCATGATGACATTTTTACTTTAAGTGATTTTAAATCAAACTTAACCCTCAGTTTTTTTCATTTGTGAAATCGGCTAATACCCTCTCTCATGAGAATATGATAAGGATCAAAAGCAGTGCCTAATGCATAGTAAAGACTCAATATCTACTACCAAATTTCTTTGGACATAAGAATGTTTCTATTTTTGTGATATCCTAAACAACTCATTGGACCAGAATATTGTTGGATAAGGTGAAAACTTTCATTGTGTTCAATTATACGTCTATGCATTCATTCCTTTATTCAAGGAATATTTATTAAGCATGTATTGTTTCCCAGATAACTTTAAATTTTACAGTAAGCCTCTTGTGCACTTAATAAGAACCAGTTATTAAAGTTTTAACTAAAATTTTTAACTGCAATTATAATGATGTCAACTAGTCAAATAAATGTTATTTAACACATCCAGTAAAGATTCTATGAAAGGATCAGATTCTAGAAAATGTGAAATAATTTTAAACTTGACTGTGACTATGAAAATATTCTTTCTACAGATATTTCCTAATATTCAAATTATTGTTTTGATCATTTAGATGACTGAAGTGTCCCTTTCCTATGTGTATCAGGGCAAAATGCAGTGGAGTAAAAGTGTCAGTTTCAAAGCTATTTCTACACGATCACAGTGCTTTGGAGCTTAGACACTGTGCCCCCTTCTTTTACTGTTCCTAATCATCTGTTTGAAAGCTCTGTCAAGAGAAAGGAATCAACATAGTACATTTATTCTTTGCTTTATTATTATTGTTTTTTGCATAAAGAGAGAGGTTTCTTAGAAAATCTGCAAATGTCTGATCAGATCTCCAGGGTAGAATGTTTAATAATTAATAAAATTACCTCAGGGTGGAAGTTTCATCTACAAAGGGTCAAACACCTCCTTGCCTCTTGTTCTGCTACCTTGCCTAACCTCTCCCACACTGCAGAGGGATCTTTCTGAATCTCACATCCCTCCATGACTCTCTTTGGAGGATCCCATCTACTCCTTCTTCACTAACTCTCTAGCTGATTCCAAAACGTGACTTGGCCTCAGAATTACCACGGGTGGTTTTTAAAGACACAGATCCCCAAACTCCTGCCAGAAACATTGAATCACAGTCATCGTGTGTGGGGCTTGGGAATTGTTATTTCTAAAAAGTTTTCTAGCTGATTTTGATGTGGTACAAAGACTTAACATTTGTAAAGTCTTGGGCTATTGTCAGGGTCTGTGACCCTGACAGGTCTTCAGGCTATTGTCATGGCCTGAAAACTGCCTCCTTCTTCATCTGTTGCTATCCCCAGACCCTTTGTACCAGCTACATTCCACCCTTAGTAATGAAAAATGGCACTTCTCCAGTGTACCTTTTGGATAGGACTTCTACTATATAGAGAAGCACTATGTAAGTTAATATACTTAATGTATTACATTAAATGATTCTTAAAATCTATTTTGGCTAGGATAACAAAGTAGCCTAAACAGCTAGGAGGCTGGGAACAAGATCAAGGTGCCAGCACATTGTGTCTAGTGAAGGCTTTCTTCCATTTTAATAGATGGATTCTTTTTTCTATGTCCTCGTATGGTGGAAGGGGGAGCAAGCTATTTCTGGGATCTCTTTTACAAGGGCACTAATCCCACTCATGAGATCTCCACCCCCATGACCTAATTGTCTCCCAAAGGCTCTACCTCCTAATATTAAGACCATCAAATTGAAGATTAGGTTTTAACATGGGGATTATAGGGGACACAAACATTCAGCCTATGGCAATAACATGTATACAATGTGTTAGAATCATGTCTGATACATAGGGAAACATAAAGAATGTTAATGCTAAAATATGTTAAAGGTAAAAATAAATTGATAGAGATGGACAGAAAGATAGATAGATAGATAATAGATCAATAATACGTGTATTATTTTAGTTAATCCTCATAGCAACCCTGTGAAGTACATACCATTATTTTCCCCATTTTATAGAGTAGGAAACTAAAATCCTGTTCATACAATTGGAAAAAAAGTGTAATCTAATGCCGGATATTTGTAATTCCTTAAATGTCTAATGCCTTCTGTTACCTGGGCGATAAAGGTGAGAAATTCATGTGATGCCTTCTCTCTTCTAACTCCCTGACAAGTGTCTTTCTATGTAGTCCCTATTCACACCTCATAGGTTGTACATGCCTGTTTTATCTGTCAGAATGACCCATAGTCATTTCTTGAGTACAGGGACCATGTGTTATTGATAAATGCATTGCCGGAACCTATATTGAGTCTAATACAGGGTTTGTGTTGAGTAATTGTTACATAATAAAAGGAGAAACTACTCTGAAAGCCTCCACTGCTCACCTGCTGGTAATTCGAACCCCAGGCATAGAACCTCAAGAAGAATTCATGACCAGAGCAAGGAAATTCTCCAGCACTAGCCTCAGCCATTCACAATGACTTTCTAGAACACAGTTTTTAAAAGGATTCTAAGATAAAATCTGGGCTCAGTGCCAAAAAACTGTATCACCCACCTAACCTATGGTGTGCAGATGGGGGGAGATGAAGATATACGTGCTATGCAACTGCCATCCTTCTATGGTTAGTCTTTGAAAAGCAGCAAAAATGTCAGACTGGCATTTCAGTTACTTCAGACAGAGCAACCTATGGTGATCATTAAATTGAATATTGGTCTTTCTTTAGGCTGTATTTATGAGGAGGCTTGGTTAAAGTAGAATCCAAGACTCTGATTTAGTCAAAGTTACTTTGATATTTGATGCCAGTCCTAAATGAAGTGGAATTTGAAGAATGCAAATACAAAGAGTCAGTTTTCCACAGAACTATATATGTATATATATATATAGAGAGAGAGAGAGAGAGAGTGTTTTCCACAGAAATATATATATATTCTTTGTATATAATATGTAAACAAATGATGTGGAAAAGTACAGGTATAAATAAATGTAAGGCACACCTTTGAAAGGCACACACACATGACATGAGTTTTTATATCATGGAAATGTACATTTTTGGTTTAAAATACACCAGGAAAAATGTGCAATGACACTGTTATTGACAAAATATGATAATATGTTTTATGCTTAAATGAATTCAAGCACTCATTTCATTAAAGAAGAACAAATTTGGATTATGTTATTTAGATCAAAACATAATTCTACCCTCATGACATTGAAAGGACAGTAATGTCCGCCTTATTTTTTTAATTTACTTTGTTCTCTGCCCTTTATGTGCAGTGGAATTTGATATTTACACAAGAGCAAAGAAAGAAAAGTGCTATTTTTTGATGAAACACTGTGACTTTCAGGGCCTGCATGTGTGTGAATTAGGCCAGCTTTTAGGGACACATCTAGGATAATGTCTCATGAGGATAAAATGTACAGTTGGGAGAAAAACATAGGATGTGAAATTTTGTGTAATGTCACAGAGGTACTATTTGCATATCTTTCATAAGTGGAGATGTGGCCTATGGTAACATCTTGTCAGTAAAGAAACCATAAATGGGCTTGGCACAGTGGCTCACACCTGTAGCCCCTGCGCTATGGGAGGTTGAAGTAGGAGGACTGCTTGAGGCCAAGAGATCCAGACAAGCCTGGGCAACATAGCAAGACCCATCTCTACAACAATTTTTTTTTTTTTTTTAATTAGCCAAGTATGGTTGTGCATGCCTATTCTTAGCTACTTGGGAAGCTGAGGTGGGAGGATTCCCTGAGCCCAGGAATTTGAGGCTATAGTAAGCTATGATCATGTCACTGCACTCCAGCCTCAGTGATAGATCAAGACCCTGTCAAAAGAGAGGGAGAAAAAAAAAGAAAGAAAGGGGGGGGGAGGAAGGAAGGAAGGAAGGAAGGAAAGAAGTTAGTTCTCAGTGCATGAGCATTTTTTATATTTTACTGATACTTTAAAAAGCTTATTACTTCATTGATTTTTTTTCTTCTTTACTAAAATCAGAATGGACACAATAGAAAGATGAACACATTTAGTTGTGCATTCTCATCTGACTGGCTAAGCATCCTTAAGAACTCAGTATAGAACAGTGAAAAAATTCCAGATCGCTATCACATTTCAGAATAAAAGGGAATTATATGATGAAATTATTAGAAAATATTTTAATTTTATTCACCCAGTTTAAGAAATATTTAAGAAATATTAGGAAGAAAAAATAGACATTATTCTCCTGCTCTCTTCTAGAACAAATAACTCTAGAATACAAAGTTTATTATATATGAGGTCACTGTACTTTATTTCTAATATCCTTAACTATTAATAAAGCATCATAACCATTGTTGTATCTACCACACTATTTTATCCTTTGTTTGAGAGTAGATGTTCAACAGATAAATTATTTTACAACTTTATGAAGCTTCTTCCAATTGTATATCAACAACTTCTTCCTTCCTTTTGAATTCCAAGCATGTCTTCTTAATTTCTATTCACACTTGATTTATAGGAAGATCCATAAAGTATTTTTTGCAGTTCTGTAGTGGTAGTCAGGTTTTAGGGGCCGCTTCCAAGGATATGAGGTAATTGTCAAGGTACACAACTTTAGCCATTAGAACACTTTTCAACACACAGGAAGTAGTAAAGAAGGAAGAGAAGGGTGATTACTGAGATGTGTTCTCAAGTTCTGTCAAGTGAAATTGCTTGGATAAATCACCGTTACCCATCACTTACGGGATAATGGATGTCTTAGTATGTGTAATGATACAACATCACTCTTTATAAATATTAAACTTAGAATTGACATGTTTTTTAATTTCATAAATCTGAAGATTTTAAAAACATTCTCTCTGTACGTAAGTCCTAGAGCTAGCTTTGTGTATTTCCATAAAACTATATATACATACGTGTGGCATATACATAAACATATAATAATATATCATATTTATATAGTTTATATAGACACATCTTTATGATATATTTACACATATACCCCACTTATACATGCATAGTTTACATAATTTATATATGTATAGTTTATATGCATGTACATGTGTTTTTATGAATAGATTCATATGTAAATGTATTTTTAGTTTACAGGGATGTGTGTGTGTGTGTGTGTGTGTGTGTGTGTGTGTTTTATATGTGTTTTTTTATAGATCCTGCATTAGATCAACATACTTAATTTTATGTTTTATTTTTGTATTTAAGATAATGTTCATTATTAAAATTAGAATCTACTATATAAACAAGGTGAGAAAGAATATACCTTTTCAGTGAAATAGAAGGGTAGAGCTGGTTCTTTCACATAGAGGTATAGCTTATTTGATTGGGTCAATGTAATTAATTACTTTTTTGTAGAGGCAGGACTTTTTATATAACTTTACATAATATTCCACTTTTGGTTCTCTATCCATCAAAGCGATTAGAGAAGTTTGTTGATTTCATATCCTAACAGAGTATTTTCCTTGCTTTTATTTTAGACCAATGGTTGCGCTCAAGGTTAATTCAAGGTATCGGGAAGGTGTGACTGTGACAATATTTAGTGATGACAGGGGCAAATTAATGCAAGATCAGTGGCCTGGATATTGATTCTTATCATGAGATCTTGGTGAAATGAAGTCATTATTTAATTAGACTTTTAGTTATACTAATAAATGATTCCCAGAATAGACTGTCCTTAGCTCTGATGTTAGCAGTTCCATCATCAGTTATAAATTTAAAAGGACAGTGTATAGAAAATTTAGAGAAATGTTAGAATAGACACACAGGAAAATTATAAGTGTTAAGCTTCATTTTCTGTGCAAGGAACACAAGTAGTTTGTTTCTAAACTCATCATTTCTCAGATCTCCTTGGTTAATATTAGCAGGCCTCGTTGAGAATTATAGAAAATTATCATGAAGATGATCACATCTGATTTATTTTTGGTGGAAACTACTTAGTAAAGTTAACTCTGGTTTTGGAGCAATTTCAGTAAGCCCTTAGAGCTAGGAAATGGTAGTTGATTAGATTTTTTCCCTACTCATAGCTTTCAAATACTAAGTCTGAAAACTAATAATGAAATTTCTCACGTGCATTACGGCATAGAAAACAAGTCCTATGTATCTGTACAGCTACTTTTGCTATGTAAATAGATGTATTTGCATTCGATTCTTTTGTCATATCTATTTTTTAAAGTAATTAAAAGAAATTCTAACTCATAAACATTCTTATTTTTTCTTTTTTTTTTTTTTTTTTCTGAGTTGGAGTCTTGCTCTGTCGCCCAGGCTGAGAGTGCGGTGGCACAATCTCGGCTCACTGTAACCTCCGCCTCCTGGATTCAAGTGATTCTCCTGCCTCAGGCTCCCGAGTAGTTGGGATTACAGGCATGCACCTCCCGGGTAATTTTTATGTATTTTTACTACAAACGGAGTTTCACCATGTGGGCCAAGCTGGTCTCAAACTCCTGACCTCAAGTGATCCACCCGCCTCAGCCTCCCAAAGTGCTGGGATTACAGGCGTGAATCAGTGCACCCAGACTCTTATTTTTTCAAAAAAAACTATTTTCTCCTTTACTCATGAAGTATAAAAATAAACATCTCATCTATTGAAATTTCTGGTTCAAATTTCATTTGCTTCTAAATCACTATTCCTATGCACTCTGTGAATTAGTGCTATGAAAATTTAGTTGGACACATATTTCTAAAATAATTCCTACTGTCCTTAAATCCAATTCACCTATTACATGATTACTATAGTTTTATGAGGGAAAATTTCTTTTGGCTAAGTTGCCAACATTTTAAAAATAACACATTGTACAAAAAAGTACAAGAAAACTCCATATTGTATGTGGGGAATATTAATTTTTTTCCAAATATTGAGTAAATTCAAAGTAGATAAGTCACTTTATTTTGTTTCTCAGGTATCAAATGATGTGTTCTTTCTTTATTTTAATTAAAAGGCCACAGCAGCTTAGTACAGTGAAAACAAAATACTTATATTTACAAGTTACTGAAAAGCTGAAAAAGGCTTTTATTTTAGGAATACTCACAGGAGAGAGGATTTTTCAAGTTAATATAAATAAATTATAATTTTTTCACAGAATAATGCAAGAATCGCACTTGTGTTTTCCTGTTTACAAATTTAAAATTTCCATTTAAGTAAGGGCGTGAATCCAATCTATGCGACTCTTTATTCTTGGTAAGGTTTATTGCTATGTCATGGCCTCTTGCCCTGGGAATATAATTACATCTATAGGAATATTTTACCATTACAAAATTACATTATTGCCTCATAGTTTTAATCTCAATTAATTAGTTTAATATTTCCGAATAGATTTCGTTCTTCAGAAATTACAACATTGTGGATTGATTTTTTGTCCATATAGAGCACATTTTTGGTTTTGCCCTGATCATTCAATTCCCATTTCTTTTCCCAAAACCAGGTTGGGAATTATTGCTCATTGCTTATTCTAAAAGAGAGACTTTGATTCTATTTTCCTTCTTTCTTTAAGGCAGAGGAGATGGAAATTAGGATATGTTCCATTAACAGCCCCACAAGCCAGGAAAGCACGCGTGAAAGCGTTGCAGCTGTGACTGAAGACAGTAGTTCTGTAAGACTGACTCCAGTGTTGTCTATTGCTGGTCTTTGAGTTTAAAGAAGAGAGTTTTTCTCATTTGTTTGGCTGTTTTTTGTTTCCCTAAACTTTCCTACAGGTTCATAGTTTTGGTGCAATATCCAGAACCATTTTTATTTTTAAATGGGCACTCTTACTCATTTATTTCTTCATCTAATAAACTTTTATCAAACATATACTGTAAGTCAGTTTCTCCACTGTATGCTGAGAATTCATAGTCTGTGCCCACGCAAAACTAACGTTTTAGTGGTTCTGTAGGATAGGTCTACTTTTGCAAAAGGTAAATAACCTGTGGGCTTTCAGAAGAAATGTCTTCTATACACCTGTTTTTGCCTGATCTCAGTTTGTTAGAACATGAGGTTGATATAATTTTTACTTACCATTTTTTAAAGTGTTGCCATGATACACAAAATCATGGCCCCTGTATACCTTTCCTGTTTTGTCACTCACCTGGCATCTTTCACATAGCACCCTGTACTTCAACTTTTTTTTTTTTTTTTTTTTTTGAGACTGAGTCTCACTCTGTCACCCAGGCTGAAGTACAGTACCACAACCTCGGCTCAGTACAACTTCTGCCTCCCGAGTTCAAGCAATTCTCCTGGCACAGCCTCCCGAGTAGCTGGGATTGCAGGTGTGTACCACCATGCCCAGCTAACTTTTGTATTTTTAGTAGAGACAGCATTTTTCCATGTTGTCCAGGCTGGTCTCGATCTCCTGACTCGAGTGATCCATCCACCTTGGCCTCCCAAATAAATAGATGTATTTGCATTCGATTCTTTTGTCATATCTATTTTTTAAAGTAATTAAAAGAAATTCTAACTTATAAACATTGTTATTTTTTCTTCTTTTTTTTTTTTTTGCTGGGATAACAGGCATGAGTCACTGCACCCGACAGCAACTATTCTTAATCACTTGCATTTTCCATCAAGTTCTGTTGCCTCAGATCATCTGACCTTTCCCATGCATGAAGTATGACTAACCTGATATATGTTAATATCAAGTTGTTAAATTGTTCTAGGTACCAGTGAAATTAAACTTCAGTAATGGTATCAGAAACTTATCACATAATCATACAAATATATTTTCAATTATAGTTACATAATGATGGTATAAGAATTCAAAATATTTTTTCTGAAAAATATTTTATAAAGATTTTAATCAATACATTGAAATAATCACTTGTTATTTTTCTGCATTTATTTACTGGAACCATTTTTATTTGAAATCTGACACCTTTCCACAATCCCTTTGAAGATATAGTACACAAATGAATAGTTTACCATTAAAACTGTAATTTCCTTTAAAAATTCTTGGAATAGTAGAATGGTGATTGTGTAATTAAAATTTCAAGGTACACAAAGAGCCTACTACAGAAAACACACTAAGACTGAATTATGAATGCAGGCCCCTTTGGGAAAAGCTTCTGATCATTTCAGCTACTCATTGTGTGGTTTGAGTATTTACTCTGCAGAAAAGATCATTCCTTTATGTCACACACTGTCCTTGAGATTATCAAACTTGGTTTCAATACAAGTTTTTGAACGATGTAATGGCCTTCCTTTGTAGGCAAGTACAGTGACATTCTAACATTGAGGCTTCGAATCCTTAGGTGCATGGACCCAGGAGAATATTTTTCTTGGTGGTTAGTGCTTTCTTGTCTACACTCACCTCTACTTTTTCAAAACATTTAATAGTTGAAAAAAGCAAACTGCTCTGCTTATTAACTAAAACCACTCCAGGTCACAGTAGGAAGCCAATGTTATAGACAAAATAATGTTTCAGAATTCTGTAAAGTCCATGGCAACTGGTCTGAGAGGACAACTTAAAATGATAAAAGAGACCATGAGCTCATTTGGAAGCATGCTTTTACTCTTGAAATTGCATTTCTTTTTCTATGGTATTTATTTAGGTGGAAGTTTGTAGGCTTGTCACTTTTCACAAAAATAGTTATACATATAGAATTGGGATTATAGGACTTCTAAATTAGAAGAAAATAACCTGGTTTCTGATCTTGGACTTGGCCACTAACTTTTGAGTGAAATCATCTATCTGTTGGCAAACCACAATTACCTCATGAGGAAAATAATGGAATTGTCTTAGAGATGCGGTGTTTAAGCTGTGATCAACAGACACCTACTTCTTAGCAGAGGATCAAGGTCAAGTAGCTTCACAAGAGAGCTCCAAATTCCTACACCCATGTTATCCTGAACTCCTCCATTTTTCCCCTCTTTTTAAAAAGTTCTCTTTTTAAGTAACATCTTTTAGCAGTAGGTTTTGATGAAGGAATAAGTGAATGAATGAATGTTTTTATTGTCTCTTAAATGCCATAGAAGACATCATTTTGAGCTACATCTGTGCCTTTCATGTACAAAAGAGGCTAGAGTTTATTTGCTACTCTCCTATTTTATGTATTAAATTCAACCAAGTTCTTCTCTTTCGTAGTATTACTACAAAAAATTGGACTTTCTTCCAAGCATCTTACCCCATTGGCTATGCAGCTACTTTACCCAATTAGTCCCAACATAAAATAATGACTTGATTGGGGGAAACTGAGGGCTGCTCTACTCTTCGTGTCCAGAGCCCTAAGGCTATGGTAGAAGACCTCCTCTCCAAACCAAAAGAAGAAAGGTCTTTACCTCTTTTCTTATCCATTATCACACTAGCGTAAAAAGACATAACGTGTGTGTGTATGTGTGTGTGTGTATGTGTGTGTGTGTACGTGTGTATAAAACCTAGGAATCTACCAAGATTGCAATAATTTTGATGAAAGAAGGTGGGGCAATATCGTGGCTTTTTAGGTGATAATCAAAATGAGTTGTTATACATATTTCCATGTTTCCTTTATACAGGATAAATGTTCCATAAATGTTGTTGATAAATGAGAGATTCTAAATGAGGAGACTGCAAGGGTCCTGCTGCGTTAGCAGCAAGTGAAGTGAAACATAAGGGAAAATCAAGAGAATCAGAGTTGAGACATGGTTACAATGATGAATCCTTTCCTTCCTTATCTCCCAAATTTTCATCTCAAGCTGTGTGTTAGACTTTAACATACTTCCTAGCCATGTTGATTTCAGGTGTGACCACATGACTTACTCTAGCCAATGACTGTGAGTAATGTGGTCACAAATTTTGAAGAGTATTCCAAAGCACTGATTTATAGGGTTTTCTGATTTCTGTAGTGTAAATCATCTTGAAATGATATGATGTCACTGAACTTGGAATTTGAAAGAGATATGCAGTAGCATGCTATTGCATATTATTTCCATCATACAGATACAACAGATGTAAATAACCTTAAGACCATGGATGATGATAAAATATAGTAAACTAAGAGTTGGTGAGTTTTAAGTATTCATTTTTAATGAAATTTCCTTGATTGTAAGTTTATATAATTTAATTGTTATTAATGGCCATCTTTAACCACTTGCTCATCAAATTTATAAAAATTCAACATTGGTTCTTGCAAACCAATATGCAGAAACTCCAGCACACCACTAATTAAGCAGAAGGGAGCCCAGTTCCTTCCAGCAAAAGCTTTAAGGTAAAGCTTATGGTTCTCCTTGCCTTCTCTACTTCCCTCTATCATAGCTGAATTGTTCCAGAAAGAAGCTGTTACTGTCAGATATGGTCTCAGAGTAAGGATAGAATGGAACAGATTGAGAGCTAGAAATAAAACTTTTTGTTGTAAGTCAATGAAATTTTGAGGTCGATAGTTACCATTGTATAACTCTGGCTAGACTGAGTAAAAACTCTAACTTATAAGATTTTTTAAAAATGTTTAATTAATCAATTTTAATTGAAAAAATGTATACATTATATACAGCATGATGCTTTGAAATGTGTGCGTGTGTGTGTGTGTATATAATGGAATGACTAAATCAAGCTAATTAACATATGCATTATCTCAAATACCTATCTTTTTTTGTGGTAAGAACACTTAAAATCTGCTGTTAGTGATTTTCAAGAATATTATTAACTATAGTCACTACGTCGTATAATAGATCTCGTGAACTTATTCCTCCTATCTCACAGAAATTTTGTATCTCTCAACCAACACTTCAACTCCCAACACTGCTGATAACCATCATTCTACTTTCTGCTTCTATGAGTTTGAATTTTTTTTATTATAGTTTAAGTTCTGGGATACATGTGCAGAACATGCAGTTTTGTTACATAGGTATACACGTGCCATGGTGGTTTGCTGCACCCATCAACCCATCACCTACATTAGATATTTCTCCCAATGCTATCCCTCCCCTAGCCCCCCACCCCTTGACAGGCCCCGGTGTGTGATGGTCCCCTCCCTGTGTCTATGTGTTCTCCTTGTTTAACTCCCATTTATGAGTGAGAATATGCAGTGTTTGGTTTTCTGTTCTTGTGATAGTTTGCTGAGAATGGTGGTTTCCAGCTGCATCCATATCCCTGCAAAGGACATGAACTCATCTATTTTTATGGCTGCATGGTATTCCATGGCATATATGTGCCACATTTCTTTATTCAGTCTATCATTGATGGGCATTTGGATTGGTTCCAAGTCTTTGCTAGTGTGAATAGTGACACAATAAACATACGTGTGTGCATGTCTTTATAGTAGAATGATGTCATACATAAGTGAGATCACAGGTAGTTGTGTTTTGTGCCTGGGTGATTTCACTTACCAGTGTTCTCCAGATTCATCTATGTTGTTGCAAATGGCAAGATTTTCTACTTTTTAAAGGCTGAAGAGTATTCCATTGTGTCTATCTACCACATTTTTTGTTCATCAGTTGATGGACACTTAGGTTGACTTCATATCTTGGCTATTGCAAATAATATGGGAGTACAGACATCTCTTATTAGATATTTTTAATCACCATAATTCCTCTCATAGAGGGATTCTGTTAGAGATTTTCCTACAAGGTTGAGTAAGTCATATATCCTGGGGTCTAAGAAAATAAATAACAAAACCAAACATTTATACTTATTGGCATATATTGAAAGCAAGGCAATAAAGTTTCATTTTCTCACAAAATACCTATCAATTTGATTTTTTCCTCATTTGGCAATGTGTCCTAAATTCTAATTTATACTTGATTCACAAAGAATTTGGGAACCTGCAAATACTGGTGGTGCTTAGAGTACTTGCTCTGCAATGATTTTGCTTGGATACTTTATACTTCCCTGTGTCTGTGCTTTTCCTCGTTTGTTTCTCTTCTTCTGGAATATCCTGTCAGACATCCCTATCTTTATGGCTCCTACTCACTCTTCCCTGAAACCCCAACTAAACATGTAGATAGTATGTTCCATGAACTGAGAGATCCCAGTCACTGTACTCACTACTCTATTTGTAGCACCTGCCAAATACTTTGTATTCAATTATGTTCATTAAATAACTTACTGAAAATAAACCACCTTTGAAATCCATTTATACTCTGACATGTGTGTTGTTATATTTCTTATTCTATATTACATTCAGAGGACTCTTTCGTAGTATTACTAGAAGAAATTGGACTTTCTTCTAAGAAAGTTTATGCTAGTTATGTGTGCTAGCATAAACTAAGATGCCTTGAGACCAGCATCACTGCCATCTTTCTGTACAAAACCATGGCAATGCTTAGAACTCATAGCAGGGATTTTTGAAATATATATTTTTATTTGAACATCTTCTATAGCTTCTCTATATAGCAATGAAGTGTCTCTTCATGAATTTAAATTTTATCCAAAGTTGGACAGTTGGAACTAGGGGCTTAGAAATGGCAGAAAGACTAAAAATAGGTGCTGATGATGGAGTATTGCCTTAAAATATCTACAAAATAGGCCTGGTAAAAACTTAAAAAGGCACATAAATTCAGTTATTATTAAAAAGGTAATCACCTTGCATTTACATAGCACTTTGCAGCAAAATGAATTTCAAAGAGTATTTTTTCATGTGTCTGTTGGCTGTATGAATGTCTTCTTTTGAGAAGTGTCTGTTCATATCCTTTGCCTACTTTTTGATGGGGTTGTTTGTTTTTTTC
>NW_012105487.1:405304-419146 GCF_000951045.1 Mandrillus leucophaeus | reverse complement strand
CCAGGAAATTATCCATTTCTTCTAGGTTTTCTAGTTTATTTGCGTAGAGGTGTTTATAATTCTTGTGCATTTTATGGCACAATGAAAAGTACCCCAAGAAAATCAAGACAGAACCAAAATAGATTGGTGAATTCACAAGTTACATGTTACATACATGAATGAAAATACAGTTCATTTCATTGAAATCTATAATGTATTGAGTCAAAGTAAAAGAACCATCAAAAAGAATCTGCACCAGATGGAGTTAAACAGTCACAGAAGATTTTGTTCAAGACTATTGCAATGGGAGAGAGAGACTATTGCAGTACAGGGGAAAAAAATAAACTCAACTCCGCTGAAAAAAAGGCTGGAGATGTTTTAGCATTGGAGTAAACTATTGGAAAAGTGCTGGAGAAGATTAAGACGGAGGTTGGTCAATGTGATTAAGCCACATGTGTTCGCTAATTGGTGCTTGTTAAAGTTACACTCCTACGCTCACATAGAGACTGGAAGATAGGGTCCCTATCTTATTGATTATTTTTCAAACAGTTGGCTCCCAGTTCCTTGAGAATAATATTCCTGAGTTGTAAAGGTGAAAAGAGGCTTGCAGAAGATTTACATCTCAAGGAGGCAGAGAAAGAATTTACAACTTTTCTAAGGTAAATGCACTACGAAAAGAGAAGTCAGAGCCTGTAGTTAGAAAGAAACCTGTCTAAAATTTAGTCAAGCAGAAGGAACCATGGGGGTGCTGCCATGTTAGTCAATACCCCCATGAAACTTGGTCAGCTTAATCTTCCGGAATTGTGTTAACACAGTTAAATGGATCAAAACCTATCAGCCAAAGAATATTTAATTAGTTTTTCTATGCCTACTGATCATGCAGCTGGGAGGAAGAACATAACAGATAAATGTATTGGCATAAGTTATTAGATTATCTCAATATTGACCTAGATTTATCTTAATTTATTCTAGAAATTAATCCACTTTTTCTTTGCCAGAACATTTCCTTATGACACATGAATTATCAATATATTAAAGAGATACACTTAAAGTAGGGATATAAAAGCAAAGGGAATTACAGCATTAAATGTTTGATTAAAATTAAATGTCAGGAATCCTGAATTATGTTGACAGTTCCATGTTTCAGTGTATATTCAGAAGGTGAAAAAAAAATCTCACTGTCTTGAAATATGTAAAATGTTAAAATTTTAGCAAAAGATTTTTGCCTATAATTAGTAGCAGCCCTGAAGGGGGCACAAAGATCTCAAAAAAAGTTAGTAGAGTTTGACCCTAAGTTATCTCAGTTGAGTTGAAAATATCCTACTGAAGCCTGAAAAAGGGAAAGGGCCAATTACAAAGTACTTTAATTTCTCCGAAATGGCTTTTGCAAAGCACTAATGAAAAATCCTTTTCTATGGACATTTGATAGGATCCTGCTATTGTTCAGATTCAGACAGTTAAAATAAATCAAGAGTCACACAGTCATCTTGAAAGAGGCAAAAATTGACCAAGGAAAAGTGAATAATTCGCATCTAACTGTGAATGAAAATAGTCTGAAGGCACAGCTAACTAAGCCACGTGCTCCTTTTCCAGTGTCATGGTCAATAACAAGTCTCAGGTAGGAGCGTGGCGTGTGCTTTCTCCAATGTTGGCAACTCCAGTCAATAAAGTGTAATTGGAACCTGCCAAGAAGGTAGTGTGTCAAAGGTGTAGTTAAGCAGAAACTTAGATGCTGAACTGTTTGTGTAAAAATTGAGCACATAGTCTAATTATAAGTTTAAGAACTTTAAAAAGTTTGAACATTGTAAATCAGCCCTGTGAATGATGCACGCTGCTGGAACATGACAGCTGCATCAATAGAGCTCAGTCAGAATAGAGGAAAAAGTGTCAAAATCACAAGAGGTGCACTGCTCTTAGCAAATAATTAAAGGGAGGATTGAGAGAGATGGGCTGTGTGTCTTTGAGTGGGATAAGCAAAAAGGTTAAAATATCATTTTAATTTATCTCCTTAAAAGACACACAAGTGAAAAACAAGACCTTTTTTGTTAAGTCAATAAATAGGAGTTTGATTACCTTATGCTTGTTAGGCATTTTGATCTACCATCATACAGCCTACTATTTAAACTTTCTTGACACTCAAGAAAAGATTCTATGATATTACAAACAGAATGGAGGCAAGATACACAGTCCACTTTACTGTTGATTGGATAAGTAGAGTGTGGAGTAAAAGTTCAATCAGTTCTAATGACCATAGACATTTTGGTAATTATAATTGCCCCTCAATGTGACTCCAAATTCAGAGACTTCAAGAGGCTCACTGCATGCCTTTCTCTGGCAGTCTCACTTTTGAAATTGAAAAGAAGGTTAAATCTGCATATCTGAGCTCTGCCCTGCTCTGAGAACCAATTGATTTCCCTTGGTAGATGTGTCATTCAAAAACCATATTTTACTGCTAATAGTACATAATCAAAGATACAGAGAAATTAATGAACTAGTTTCTTAGTAGAATAAAATAAAGTATTGCTTAGGATCACCTTCATACATATAACTTAGCATTTCATTGGCAAAATTGCTTTACTCATTCCAATACTTCCATAGAGTAATCTCGATTTTCCTTAGCATCATTTTGTTGTTAGATTGAACCCTGGTCTATTGTGAATGCTGCTTTGGAGAGGAAATTTTTATCTATACCACAAATTAATTTGGCACATATTCATGTAGGGAAAGCAAAAAGTAAGTTGTCTGCACATTATTCTTTTATTTGCATCTTGATCCATTGCAGGAAATTAAAGATATAATCACATGGTATACTAGACAGACAGTATCAAGGACCAGCTTACTGGATGATACTTAACAATGTCTGAATGCTGTGATGTGACCAACCAGTCACCACTCCAGTACAGGCCCTCCATCCCGTTTTGGTTTTTGTGTGTGTGTGTGTTTGTTTGCATTTGTAACAGCTTAATAATTTATATGTCCCATTACGATTTTAATGGAATGTTTTAAAGCCAAGGCATAATTCACTGCAAAGATAAACTTGAAAAAGCAAACAAACTTTCAAATAGTATGTTATGACCTAGACAAAACTGATTATCAACTAGTAATACTCATAATTAGCACATGCAACACAATGAGAAATTAAATCCTGTGCTATATACTCTTAAGTATTGCCAGACATGAGACATCCTTAAATGTTCTATCAATTGCATTCCTTTCTGCACATACACTATTTTAAACAAGAAAACAATTTTCTTTCCTCCAGATTCATGTTTACCAGTGCAAAACGGTGCAATCTCAGTAAAAATGGTTTATTACAATGTTATTTTAGAAAAGCTTAGTCCTCAAACTGTCAAAAATGTACTTAAAAAGTGTCCAAATCTTGAGAATGATCAACTTCAATGGCTTCCTCTGAATCCAACTTGGCTTCTCCATGTCCTTCCTGTGACTCATCAAGAGAGGCCAAGGCCTCATTTGTGTCACTTGCAAAAGTTTCCTGTGATGTGTCATCATCTTCTTGAAAATTTAGACTTTTAATAGCTTGTTTGATCTTTTTTCCCAACACTTGTGTTCTCCTTTTCCTAGCAGCTTTTTAATTTTCATATTCCTTTTGGCTTTCAATGTAGAAAATGTCCTTAATTTGTTCCTCGCTGATACTAGGAATGTTTTTCAAGAGATTCAGAAAAACTCCCCCTGGTGTTCTTCTTCGACTACCATTCATTATAAAGAGACCACCATTTTGTTCATCTTCAGCAGTTTTCCATCAGAAGTTCAATTGCCTTTTTGTTCCCAGTAATCCTCACTACTCGAGCTATCAGGTCTTTCTTTGGTTCCTGTAACCTGAATGAAATTTCATCAGCCACTTTCTCTTGAGAATCTTCCTCTGTGATCTCATATCGACCTTTATAGTTCATTTCTGGTCTGTTCCCCAGCCTGTCTTTGACAAGTCATTTCCTTTTGAGATGACTTTGCCCGTTTTCCTCTTCCTTTGATCCCATTTTTTTTTGCCACCGTGCATATATTCATCTAGTTCCTTGTCTAGACCTTTTATATGTTTTTGAGATTCCCTCCTAAGTTTCTTAGCAAGCAAATAATCGCAGGTCTCGGATTGTCTGCTTCTGTCAATAGTGCCCTCCATTCCCAAGATACCAAGTTCAGTGGCCACTGCGTCTTGATTCTGTTCCTGCAGCACAGCACCCCGTATGTTGTTAATCTTCTTTCCTCCAGCAACAGGTGGTTTCTGACTGCTCTGGCCAAACGGAAAAGGCTCTGGTTTGGGAGGAGGGTTAAAACATTTCTGTCGTTTGCGTTTCCAAAGACAGCTATCATCATCTGAATCAGAAAAACTCTCTTCACTTGAATCCACACTTTCAACAGCTCGATAATGTGATACATGGAGTTGCTGTGTTCTGGAAGGCCCTCATAGCACTGTGGCCACCTAGCACTTTCGCCAATTGCAGCGGCCTGTCGCTGGGTGCTACCGTCATGTCGGAATCCGAGTGTGAAAGGTGCCCATCTTCCATGTCGCCGACCTCCAACGCCATCTTCCCGCTGTGCCCCTCCATCCCATTTTCATGTCTGAAAATTCAAGGGCTGGATTGGCAAATTGACAAACAGCACTTGGAGCATATTGGAGAATGTAGATGTTTTAATTGGACTTAATTAATTCTTTTAAGATTAAAGAACACAAACCTCATAATGAAATGACTGGTTTTTAATGCTTTTTTCAAAATTATTTACTGTTTCCTTTTACCAGATTTATCAATAAAGAAAATCCAATGTTAAGTTTTCAATGAAAACTCTGTATGTACAGTTTGACTTCTTACTATGTCACAATGTAAAATGCTAGGAAGGTTAAAATCAGACTTAAGATTTGTTACAATGCATTGCATGATGACCTGTAGCTCTTTAAATCTGAATAGACAGGCAGGCACAGTGGCTCGTACCTGTAATCCCAGCATTTTGGGAGGCCAAGGCAGGCAGATCGCTTGAAGTCAGGAGTTTTAGACCATCCTGGCCAACATGATGAAACACTCTCTCTCGTAAAAATACAAAAATTAGCTGGGCGTGGTGGTGGGTACCTGAAATCCCAGCTACTTGGGAGGCTGAGGCAGGATAATTGCTTAAACCCCAGGGGGAGGGGGAGGGGGAGGTTGCAGTGAGCCAAGATTGCACCACTGCACTCCAGCCTGGGCAACAGAGAGAGACACCATCCCCCACCCCCCAAAACAATCTGAATAGACATCAGGTCCACATGGACTAATAACTCCTTGAGTCCAATTAGAAAGAAAGAATAAATTGGGATTTAAGGAGGTACGGGAAATGACATTGGAATTTCAACAACATGAAATTTATTTTTCTTAAGATTAATCTATATACATAATATATTCTTCCCCTCAGTTTTAGAAAGCCAATTTGTAGAACTACATCCCAGTTTGTTTGGATTTTATTTTGTCAATTGATATCATAGTTTTCCAGGCCTCCATTGATAATCCCTGTAGAGAGTTCTGCAATAGTCTGCATAAAAAAGTAGCCTCTTTGAAATCCAGATATTTCTTGAATTCTAGACTCATTGTCCAGGCTGAGTACTTATTCAAGTCTTTTAGCCTCTCTCTTCTTTAAAAGGTACAACACAGGGTCCCTATATGCTGGCTCTTTCCAAGTTTGGAAACTTGCATGTAGTGACATTGTGTGAAGAAAAAACATGTCAGAAGACATGAGCTGTTTCTTTAGTTGCACAACTACTGATCAGTCACATGACATCAACAAGCCACTTTAGTTGCTAGGGCTCAATTTTCTCATGCCTTGATTCTGTACTTTTTGCAGTGAGACTGTATTCTAAAGCGTTGCCCAAAATATGCCCCTACAAAAATGAGCCCTAGAATATTAAACATGTTTATTATTTTATTCCCATCCCGTTCCATCTGGCTTATCTCCTTCTGCCTCTTCTGATGCCATTTTCTCAAGGAGAACTGCATATTTTCTCAAGATATATCATTTTCTGAGGGCATGATTTATTTCTGATAAGTGTCTAAATTAGATCAGTTATTTTTTCAATAATCTTTAATACTCTCTGCTTTAAAAAAAGACTTATTATGCTGAGTACTTTGATTTAGAAATGCAAAAGATATTGAAACTCTTTCTTTCCTAAGGGTAAAAATGATACTAACCACCCACTTGTTTATGGGCTCTAGTTAATAGCTACAGTAAATGAACATGACAGATAGGAACAAATTTCAGTGTTTTGAGATTTTTATATAGGCAAAGCTGGCATGTTAAGCCAGAATCCCCATTAAACTATTCCATGTCACGCACATACTCCTCAAAAACAAAAATGTATGTTTTTTTGAGTATATTCAAATGATGCTTTTCCGTGGAAGGGCCATGTATGCAAAGTGACCCCCAAATCCTGAAGGAACTGAGGAACCAAAGAAGGAGGCAGACAGATTCAGTTTGTCGATATTGGGTGATGTATTGAGGGAACTTAAAGACAGAACCGTGGCCTTGGATAGCAGCAAGACAGGCAGATCCCCACACTGCTGCTCCTCAGACCCAAGGCTTATACAGCTCCAGGAAAGCAGATGTGCTCTTCAGCAAGACAATTAAAGGCAACCTTCCAGAACAGGCAAGAATGTGGTATGTGTCATAGCCTGTACTTTGTATGACAGCATCAAGGTTGCTTTGTTCTTATGTCAGTTGAAGTAAACGTTAATAAAGTAAAAACCAGGAGGCAGTCATGAGGCTAATCAGAAGTCAACATGGCAGATTAGCATTCAAAGTGGAGTCATTTTTGCCTTCACTGGTGCTGACATTGAAATGGGTCAAACCACCGAGT
Source organism: Mandrillus leucophaeus (assembly GCF_000951045.1). NCBI lineage: Eukaryota > Metazoa > Chordata > Mammalia > Primates > Cercopithecidae > Mandrillus > Mandrillus leucophaeus. The sequence goes on along the minus strand of NW_012105487.1, from coordinate 412,335 downwards.
TTTATTCTAGGCACCACCAGTTACAAGTTGCATGACTTTGGACAAGGTATTTGGCCTTTCTCATTTCCATTTCCAGAGATGAAATGGATCTCAAGGGGCATTTTAAGGAGTAGTTTCAAGTTTTAAAGGAGATTAAATATATTAAAGTTTTTCAAGAACTGCAAAGTACTGTATAAAGAACTATTACTGTTTGTGTTTATGTCAGTAATTGGACTTATTTATTCTTTATGTTGGCATGAGAAATTTTCCTTCTCTTGTTTTCCATTTTCTGGGAAAAAAATAAAAATAAACAAAACACCTTCCTTGAATCTTAGTTCCTTCCTTAGTCTCTGTGCTATTTCTCTGCATAACTTGCAAACTGATTTGTAAAGCAATAGACCTCAAATATTAATTTAAAATTCTCCAAAATGATCTCCTAAATCTTAGATCCAGTCACCTTCCTTCAAATTCCTGAAATCCGTCTCATGTCATCTGACACGAGCAGTTATAACACTCTTGAAGTTCCTCCCCTGACTTTCATTAATCTGAAACTAAGTACTCAGATCACTCATTCATTCATTCAAACACTCATCCAACCAGTGATTCAACACATATTTATTTATCCCTTACTGTGGTTAGGCACTGTTGGGAAGCACTAGAAATAAAGCAGTGAACAGTGAACACAGCAGGAGAAATCCCTGCCCTCATGGAGCTTATAGTCCCTGTGGGAGACAGACAGTAAACACATAGATATTGATAGATATTGCGTGACTAGCGTTCTTGCATGCTGCCCATGGGTGACACACTGTTGCTGCTGCTAACCATGGACAACATCTGAATGGTAATACCAAGATAAGAGCCCTCAGGAATGCATCAAGTCTCACTGTCCCCTCTTCTTTCCTACTGCCCTAAAGTGAACATTATGTGTTGTTTGGTCTTTGTCATCCTTTTGCCCCTTTAAGTCTTTTTAGCGGTTTATTTTTTTAATTAAAAACAATTTCCATTGCTAGATTAAACCATTATGACCTATCAGTATGCTTATGTCCTCTGTTTGAGAAACTGGACTTCTAGTCCATTGGAAGTACTAGCTCTTTACACTGTGGTTTCATTCCTGAAAAATGTTGCCAATAACTTATGTATAAGTTGTCTATTTTTTATTGTTTACAGGGACATTTCTTTTTTCTACATGTGAATCTAACATGCATTTTTAAGGAAAAAATTCAGATAATATATGCATAAAAATCACTTAAAAAATGAAAGAAAATTTATTGATAATACCATCCCCCCAAACAAAGCATCTATTTTTATTTTTCTGGACTCACTTTATGTATTTGTCAATATTCATTCCACAATCTCATAAATATTTTTTCTAGTCCTGGTAAATTATAACAGCATTCAATTTCTTGTTCCTCTGTTCTGCCTTCCACATTTTAACAGGAATTTTCTTCTCAAACGCAGCACATTTTCACATCTCTCACACATGCTCACATGGTCACAATCATCCTGAAGCCTTCAATGACTCTGAACTTTGTAATTGCACAGAAAACATTGAGAATCTGTCTCTTCAGGAAGTAACCAAAATTAGAATTAGGGGCAGAGATCCAGTATAATCATCTTCATATTTTTTGTTTATGTCCTCCCTAAAATAAATTTGAAACTCTGTATACACTCCTCAACAAAGTTTATGTTGTTGTCTAAAATTTTTATCGTAAGTTTAAATAGATGCCAGTAATCCCAGCACTTTGGGAGGCTGAGGTGGGTGGATCACTTGAGGTTGGGAGTTTGACACCAACCTAGCCAACATGACTGGTGAAACCCTGTCTCTATTAAAAATACAAAAATTAGCCAGGTGTGGTGGTGCACACCTGTAGTGCCAGGTACTCGGGAGACTGAGGCAGGAGAATCGCCTGAACCCAGGAAGCAGAGGTTGCAGTGAGCCAAGATCATGCTGCTGAACTCCAGCCTGGGTGACAGAGCGAGACTAGGTCTCTAAATAAATGAATAAATAAATAGTTGCAAAGGATACATTTGGTGCCACATTGTAAATATTGACAGTTAAGACAACATTACATTGCTCTTATAAACACTTTCAGTGAACTAAATTTCTCTTCAATTTGCAATCCATTATTATCCATTTAAAAAGACATAAGCAAGTTCTTCTTTAACGGTTGTTTTCCTTTTTCCTGAACTTGTATTTCCATTATAGTTCCCCTACAGAAATTTATGCTAATATAATACAAATTTATGCTTTGAAAAATTTAATAACCACCCTATCATTTCTGCAAACACATGTGTATAATTAAATTAATTTTCTGTTTAATTTCCATGATTGTAAGGCTCCAAGTGCTAAGATATTCCTTCAGATTGAGTTATCATTACAATTATTATTGATATTAAATGGATCAAAACTATGAAACTAAATTTTTTGATAATTAAAACTTAAGAGTAAAGTTTTGTTACAAATTCTTTCCTTAATGAAACCATAGGATTTTCCCCCTAATAGGTGGATAAATCTTTGGGTGAATATTACTTATGGACAGAGTCCTACTTCTTTTTGTGTGTATATGGTATGTATTGAAACACATTATTCAAGTAAATGGTTTGCTTGGAATAAAAGGAATATCGTTATAGGAAAGTCACTCAATTCATTGAACATCTTCCAAACTGTAAGTCAAAAATAATATAGTAGCAGACCTGCTTGCAAAGGATCTTGGGTATTAGAATAATTTGTTTCTCTCCATGCATAATCATGTTTTGAATTGTTCCTAGCATCCCACTCCAGTTTCTGTCCTCAGCTACTTAAATGCTGGCATTATGCACCATGTGACATTTAGGATAGGTGAGAATAATGTCCTTTTTGTGACTTGTAAGAAGTTGGCAGTGAAATAGATGACCTTGGCAGTGGGCTCAGTCTTAGATCAATTTTAGGAAATAATTCACCTAAGGTGTAGAAATTACCTCTGTACATGTGCCCCTAAGAAAACCCTCCTGTGTCCTGCTTAAGGCCATGGCCCTAGATAATAGGAGAACAGAACTATATGTCTATATTTAAAAACTGGATAGTGGCCTGAGGTCTACCACCTGTGGGCAGAGAATGGAAATGGGACTCAGGAAGGCTCTCCAGAGAGTCATGTATGTTTAATGAAGTTTGATATAGAAGAAAGTACCATTTTTCCAGTACAGGTCTGCATGATCTTGCTGCTGAGGCTCGGCACATATTACTCAAGTATTCATGACCAAAAGCCTAGGAATTCAGTTGGCATTGCCGTTGGAGTTGTTATTACATACTCTGACCAGAAATTTCAGAAAAAATAAAGCTCTATAGATTATAGTCTCCTCGATTCATTTTCCCTGTAGCACAGTAAACAGTGTTTGAATCATTTAAAATACCTTCAAAGCCTGCAAAAACAAACCCAAATTGAATATGAAATAATCTATGCTTATTATGAGAGAAAATGTATTTTCTGTTAGTCAAGTACATTATGCTAACATGGCTTTCCTGATGAAGTCTGGGGAAAAAAATGTTGAAAAAGTAAATGCCAGTGAAAATTATAAACCCCTCATAAAACTTCCTTCAAAAAGGACTTGAAAATATTAATTTAATTGTTCCTCCTAAATGTGATAAGTATATTTAATATTCCTTTACTTTAGACAGACATTAACATCAGAAGGCCAAGGGTAATGAAAATGCTGACTAAAAGACTGTAAAATCACATTTTTACTGTATTGAAGCTTTTCTCTATTAACAAAGTGGTATTCCTGTAGAAGGTGAATTAACTCTTTCAACTTGCAGGCGTTTAATTTAGTATCCTGAAAGACACACTTTATAATATGCAAAATGTTTAATTACCAAAGGACTCTACTTATGTGGGTGAGGGGATAATTCTTTTGGTGTTAGCACTTTTATGGCAATATGCAATAAACTCTGATTTTGTTACTAGATTTCTATACCATCTGAACTATTTAACATTAGTGTCTGTGCACAGCAAATTTCTTGGGAATCCATAAATTATATTTTTTAGTAATTATACTAATTACTTCATACATAAGGCAATGTAGGAAGTATCCTTAGAACTCAGTAAAATTATTCTTAATATTTTTATTTAAGCTTTGACCTAAAACTTAATCAGTGGCTTTATATAATTCTTTTTAGATACAGAAATCAATGGTGGATGATGTTCCTAGAATTTTCACTGTGAATTGAAATAAGTCTACTAGGATTTTTCACAGGAAAATGGGATCATGGATGATATATCCTTAACATGGTCTCATTGGCTACAGTAGAAATGGACAAGAGCACCATATCTGAAACACCTACAAATGATATTAAAGTTTTCTAAAATGTTTTTGTGCCAAATAAGTCATTGATAACATAAAATCACATCTATTGATATACTATCATGATATGCTAAAAAGCATTCTCATTTACCTTCAGAATTTTTTCCTTTTCACTAAAGGAGGAAAGCATCAGTGCCATGGAATTCAGGGGGGATTTTCAGGGAAAAATTTTAGCGAAGTTGGAGGGGATGTCAGGAAAAATTTAGTCACTATTTATATTTTATCATTCTTTTAAGTAATTACTGTAAGTAACACTGCTTTCCTATATATCAAATGGTTTATAATTTACAAATGAGACTGGTGTCATCCTTCAAAGTAAACCCCTTCCAAAACTAAAAATTTATTCAAGCAACCATGCATTATTTGGGGAAACTATATTTTATGTTGCCTTGACACAAGAAAATTAGGAACATTATTTTTGTATCAACCTGCTACAAATTGCCCCCCTGATTTATTTTAAGAAAATGTGCTTTTGTTGGTATATTCTCCCCTCCCTCACCCATCCCCAGAACTCTTGGAATACTGAAAATACTGAAAGGCACCACATGCCCAGTAATCCTACGTAAACTTTTATTATGTTGTTCTTGGAATATGTTTACCTAAGATAAAAATAAAGACATGTTAAATCAGTCAAGAGTCCAAGGATACTGAATTCCTCCATGTTCCCAATATTCCACTTTGAGTTTCTTTCCCTGTTCTCCTGGCATTTGCAGCAGTGTGAATTCCCTATGGTGTCCTTCCCACTAGCCTATTATTCGTGAAATCAGTTCTGCACTAGCTCTGTTTTACAGCCATTCATTCAAACAAATTCTTACCTGTTATTCTTCTGCTGTGAATCTTGCTCCCTGGTAACTTTGAAATCCACTATTCATTTTCATTTTAGCACCTCAAGCAGTGCCAGCACATGATGATAAACATTAAATATTTTTTGAATGAACTTGAAATAAATTCAGTCATAGCCATCTATTCCATTAAAACTGGAAAAGAGGCAATAAAAACATTTTTTCTTGGTGCAGTGCTATCTCTTTTTCCCCTCTCAAAGACCACTGTCTTACTTCTCTTTGTCCTTTAAATTTATTATTTTCGAAGGGTAGAGACACCACTGGCCTCTCGAGAAGGATCTCTACCCAGTCAGATTCTTCATGCCCGTGGAAGTTTCCAAGTAATGTTCCCTTCTTTGCTAAGGACAGTCCATGGCTTAATTGTCAGCCAACTGATTAGAGCATTACCAAACTAGTGTATAATCTCCCCTAAACTGATATTTCTCTTATTTTTTTTTTCTCCTTCTTTGAGGCTTTTCAGAAAAGGTCCATGCTGGTACTTTGCAGAGTGAAGTTGAGAGTGGGCATTATTCATGGAATCCCACTGTTGCTTTGAGCCAGGAAGACTTTCTCATAGGGCTCATCAGGAATTAGAATCACTGATGTGAATCCATATGTGTGCTAACAACTAGGTGGTCTATAAACTAGATAGCATTAATGTAACTGGCAGGAAGCCATCATTGTGCATAGAGTGGCGATTGATTAATCGATTGATCAATCAATAAACAATACTAGCACGAATTTGATATTTATGTTTTGTACATCCAGAATTACCAAAGCACCACAATATGTTGTGTCTGTCTATGATCCTGTGTGTATAGGACATATTTTAACATTATTCACCTGTTACCATATGCCAGCTACTTATAGTAGGTGTTCAAAGCTGTACATGTTCCTGAGAGAGTGATTGATTTGGTTTTATATTCTTGAAAATGGCACATCCCTGTACTTTAAAGGCAGATTGTGTGTATTTCAAAGCAGTTCCATTATAAGTATGTAAATATTCCTGTACAGAGGCTAGAAATTCATAGCTTTTACCAAAGTGAATTCTCACTTCAGTGACTCATATTTAAACTCACTGCTAAAATGTTTCTTCTAAATGAAGTAATATTTAAGCTATAATTTCTAGCTGAGGAAGACAACTATTTCCTGATGAGACACTTAGGGATCTTGTTTTACATTCCGCGTGCACATACTGAAAATTCACATTTGAGTAAAGTTCGGAATGTCAAGCGCACTGCCCAAATAAAAGGCAAATCCTCATAATGGTACAGCAAGGTAAAATTTAAATGATGTGTTCGACTGGGTAAACACATTAGAAAGCTGTCTGAAATATGTATTTAACTAGTAGAAAGAGCTATTGTATTCTAATGAATGAAAAATATCCATTTTTGTGTGTGCATTTGTGTGTGTGTGTGTGTGTATATATATATATATGTCTGTGTATACTTTAAATGCTAAATTTGGAAATATTCCAATCTTTCAAATGATTGATAACATATATTTACTGACTTGTATGGCAGTTTTATTTACGTGTTTTTGTTTTTTGCTTTTTTTTTTTTTTTTTCCTGAGATGGAGTTTTGCTCTTGTTGCCCAGGCTGGAGTGCTATGGCACCATCTCAGCTCACCACAACCTCCACCTCCCAGGTTCAGGCGATTATCCTGCCTCAGCCTCCCGAGTAGCTGGGATTACAGGCATGTGCCACCACGCCTGGCTAATTTTGTATTTGTAGTGGAGACGGGGTTTCTCCATGTTGGTCAGGCTGGTCTCGAATGCCTGACCTCAGGTGATCTGCCCAGCTTGGCCTCCCAAAGTGCTGGGATTACAGGCATGAGCCACTGCACCTGGCCTTATGTTTTCAGGAATGAAATTAAATGTAGAAACTGAATCT
>NW_012105487.1:400621-404221 GCF_000951045.1 Mandrillus leucophaeus | reverse complement strand
CTGCACTCCAGCCTGGGCGACAGAGCGAGACTCCATCTCAAAAAAAAAAAAAGTTCACCCATTTGTAGAGGCCAAGTTTTTAGTATATTTACAGTGTTAGCAAGCACCACTGTTCCCATAATCTAATTATGGAACATTTTTGTCACACAAAAAGAAAACTTAGGCCCATCAGCAGTCATTCTTCAGCCTCCACAACTGCTTCCATCACTCCCTTGCCCTGTGCGCTGACAACCGCTAACCTACTTTTTGTCTCTATGGATTTGCCTCTTCTGGGCATTTTATATAAATGGAATCATACAATATGTGGTCTGTGAGTGGCTTCTGTCATTTAGCATGATGTTTTCAAAGTTCATCCATGATGCAGTATGTATCAGAATTTTATTCCTTTTAATTGGTGAATAATATTTTGCTATATAGATATACCACATTCTGTTTAATCATTCATCAGCTGGGGAATTTTTGGATTATTTCCAGTTTGGAGGTACTGTGAAGGATGCTATAAACATTTGTGTAAAACGTTTTGGGTGGTGTATATTTTCATTTCTCTTAAGTATATAACTAAAAGTAGAATTGCTGGATCACATGGTAGTTTTATGTTTAATCTTTTGAGGAACTACCAAACTGTTTTTCCAACGTAGCTGTACTGTTATACATCCCGATTAGCAATATATAAATGTTTCCATGTCTTCACATGTACACCCACACTGGTTATTATCTTTTTTATTATTGCCATCTTAATGGTACGAAGCAGTATCATATTTTGATTTGCATTTCCCTAATAACTAATGATGTTAAGCATGTTTTGTTGAGTCTGTTAGCAGTTTGCATATCTTCTTTGGAAAAATGTCTACTCAAGTCTTTTGCCTGTTCTTTAATGGGGTTGTTTGTCTTTTTGTTGTGGGGTTGTGTATATGCTGGATACTAGACTCTTATCAGATGTATGATTTACAAATATTTTCTCCCATCTGTTGGTTATCATTTTACTTTCCTGACAGTGTCCTTTGATACACAAAAGTTTTCATTTTTATGTGTTTTTATGAAGTCCTATTTATTTTTTCTTTGGGTGTCATACTAAGAATTCATTTTTAAATACAAGATCATCAAGATTTACCCCATATGTTTCTTTCATTTGCTCTTACATTTAGGTCATAGATTCATTTAGAGTTAGTTTTTGTAGATGGCATGAGGTAGGGTAGGATCCAGCTGCATTTTTTTGCATGCAGGTATCCAGTTGACCCAATATGAGTTGGTGAGGATATTATCCATTCCTCATTGAATGGTCTTTGCATACTTGTTGAAAATCAATTGACCATAAATGTGTGGGTTCATTTCTGGTGTCTCAGTTCTATTTCACTGATCTGTATGTCTGTTCTTACACCAGTACCACTGTGTCGTTGTTGCTATTTCACAAAAATGCATAATGCTCTTACATTTTTTTGACAGTACATTATTGTTAACTGTCTGCACATTGTCATGCAGCACTTCTCTGGAATATTTCCATCTTGCATGACTGAAACTCTATATCCATTGAATAGCAACTCCCATTTTCTTCTCCCCCTATCCTGTTAACCATCATTCTGCTCTCTGCTTCCATATGTTTGTCTACTCTAGATACCTCATATAAGTAGAATCATGCAGTATCTGTCCTTTTGTGACTGGCTTATTTTACATAGCATAATGCCCTCAAGGTTCATTCATGATGTAGCATATGATAGAATTTCTTTCTTTTTTAAAGCCAAATAATATTCCATTTATTATAAACCATATTTGTTCTCATTCATTCATTGATGGACATTTAAGTTGTTTGTACCTCTTAGCTATTGTGAATAATGTTTCAGTGAATGAGAATCTAATGCCTCCACTTATCTGACAGGAGACGGAGCTCACACAGTAAAAATTGAAGCATTGTTTTCCATGTTCTCTCTTTGAGAGCCTGTTTTCAATTTTTGGGGATAAATACCCAGAAGTGGCATTGCTAGGTAGTACTACATATTAGTTACTTTAGTTTTGGAGTACATTTGAAATCAGGAAATGTGAGTCTTCCAACTTAGCTCTTCTTTTTCAAGATTGTTTGACTGTTTGGGCATTTGCAATTTTACGTGAACTTGAGGGAAAGCTGTTAGAATTTTGACAGAGATTGCAATGAATCTATAAATTGCTTTAAGTAATATTGCTGTTTTTAACAAAATGCGTCTTCTAGTCCATAAACATGGGATGCCTTTCCATTGAATTAGGTCATTTATAATTTCCTTCATCAATGTTCTGTAGTTTTCCATGTAAAATTCTATCATTTCTTAGTTGATTTATTCCTAGGTATTTTTAAGATACTAATGAAACCTTTCTTAATTTTTTTTTTTTTTTTTTTTTTTGAGATGGAGTTTCACTCTTTTTGCCCAAGCAGGAGTGCAATGGTGCTATCTCAGCTTACTGCAACCTCCGCCTCTTGGGTTCAAACGATTGTCCTCCCTCAACCTCCTGAGTACCTGGGATTACAGGCTCCCGCCACCACGCCCAGCTAATGTTTGTATTTTTAGTAGAGACGGCGTTTCACCATGTTGGCCAGGCTGGTCTCAAACTCCTGACCTCGTGATCCACCTGCCTCGGCTTCCCAAAGTGCTGGAATTACAGGCGTAAGCCACTGTGCCTGGCCAGTTTTCTTAATTTTCTTTTCACATTGTTCATTGCTACTGTATAGAAAGCCAACACATTTTTGTGTGGTTAATCTTGTACCCTGTAACTTTGCTGGATTTATTTATTAGCTCCAGCAGGTTTTTTTGTGGATTCTTTGGGATTTCCTATATATACTGTATCAGTCCATTTTTATACTGCCATGAGGTAGTATGACTGGGTAATTTATAAAGGAAGGAGGTTTAATGGACTCACAGTTCCACTTGGCTGAGGAGGCCTCACAATCATAGCAGAAGGCAGAGGAGAAGCAAAGGTGCATCTTACATGGTGGCAGGCAAGAGAGCTTGTTCAGGGAACTCCCACTTATAAAACCATCCGATCTTGTGAGATTTATTCACTATCACGAGAACAGTATGGGGAAAATCATCCCCATGATTCAAAATTATCTCCTAGGCCCGCCCCTGATATGTGGGGAGTTTTACAATTCAAGGTGAGATTTGGGTAGGGACATAGCCAAACCATATGTTATAGGATCACGTAATCTGTGAGTAGAGACAGTTTTTATAGTTTTTATTGTTGTTGTTGTTGTTTTGTTTTTGTTTTTTGAGACAGTCTCACCCTGTCACCCAGGCTGGAGTCCAGTGGCATGACCTTGGCTCACTGTAACCTGTGCCTCCCTGGTTCAAGCAATTCTCTGCCTCAGCCTCCCGAGTAGCTGGGATTACAGGCGCCCACCACCATGCCTGGCACATTTTTGTGTTTTTAGTAGAGACAGGGTTTCACCATCTTGGCTAGGCTGCTCTTGAACTCCCAACCTCGTGATCCACCCGCCTAGGCCTCCCAAAGTGAAGTAGAGATAGTTGTAAGCCTTTCTCTTGAGTTTAGATACTTATTTTTCTTGCTGAATGACTCTGGCTATAATTTTGAATACAATGTTAAATAGCAGTGGTGAAAGCAAACTTCCTTGTCCTT
>NW_012105487.1:397683-399653 GCF_000951045.1 Mandrillus leucophaeus | reverse complement strand
TTTTTTGTATCAAAGTTGTATAATTTGTGGGTGTATATATTATATGACCACAAACTGGGTGGCTGAAAACAACAGAAATTATTTCATAGTTCAGGAGTTTAGAAGTCTGAAATCAGATTGTCAGAAGCCAAGAAGTCAGAACTCAGGTTGTCAGGTGGTTCTTTCTGGATGCTTGGAGGGAAACACCATCCCATGCCTCTCTCCCAGCTTCTGCTGGGTGGTTGCCAGTAATCCTTCTTATTCTTTGCTTTATCAATGCATTGCTCCAGTCACTGCCTCAATCTTCATATCACCTTCTTCTTTGTGTCTCTGGGTGTCCTTTTCTGTCTCTTACAGGGACACTTTCGCTGGATTTAGGGCTTATCCGAATCAAGTGTGATCTTATCTAGATCCTTACTTTATTTACATTGGCTAAGACCCTATTTCCAAATAAAGTCTCATTTGTAGGCTCTGGATGGACATGCATTTTGTCAGGATGCTATTTAACCCACCACAGTATACAACTGTTCATAGCATTTTTATATAATCATCTTTGTCTCTGTAAGATTGAGAGTAGAGTAATGTTCCTTCTTTCATTCCTGATTTTAGTTACTTTTTCTTTTCTCTCTTTGATAGTCAGCCTAACTAAAAATTGCTCAATTTTGTTGATCTTTTCAAAGAACCAGTTGTTGGTTCCATTGACTTTCTCTGGTGTTTCTCTATTTGCTTTTTTGTTTATCTCCACTCTAATTTTTACTATTTCTTTTCTTCTGCTAGCTTTGGGCTAAGTTTTCTCCTTTTTTTTTTTTCTCATTCCTTAAGGTATAAAGTGAGGTTATTGATTTGAAATCTTTCTTCTCTTTTAATGTAGGCATTTATGGCTATAAGTTTTGGCATGTTGTGTTTTCATTTTCATTCATCTAAGTATTTTCTTTTTTCCCTAGTGATTTATTCCTTAACCCATTGTTTGTATGAAAGGTATGTGGTTTAATTTTCACATCCTCGTGAATTTTTCATTTTTCCCTCAAATATTGATTTCTAGCTTCATTCCATTGTGGTCAGAGAATATACTTTGTATGATTGCAATCTTTTCAAATTTAAGACTTGAAAATTAGCAATGCTTTTTTGACTGAAATTTATCAGTCTCTTTCTTGACTAAGCACTCTTCTGGTTGCTGTATGTGTTTATTAGATTCCGGTGTTCTGAAAAGTTGATTCTGTCGTGTCATTTTTTTGCTAATTTTGCTGTTTTCTTCAGTGGCGGGACTAATTCTTGGCACTGTGTCTGCTGCTTGTGTGACATCACTCATCTTCTATGCTTATCTTACAGACATCTGTTACATGCCTTCTTTCAGGAGCCCTCCCTGTCTACTCTGGCTTCTCAGTTCTGAGCTAATTTTCCTTTTATGAGTTCCCTTTACATTGCGTTTCCCCAAGATAATAATTATTTCCCTGAAACGACTGAACATGAACATATTCTGGGCATCCCAATAATGGCACAAGATTTCTTCCTTCATCCCAGCAAATGGATGAATGAAAGTTGCACAAATGAATAAAGATGAAATAAATTTAATTTCCCATGAACTTACTACAAAACCTATTTATGGGTTACTATTAAAGAATTATAATCAAAAATAACACAAAAGATACTTTACGTGTAATTTAATCATTCTTTAGGATCTGGTGATATAATAAGATTATGAACAGCTGGGCGCAGTGGCTCAAGCCTGTAATCCTAGCACTTTGGGAGGCCGAGAGGGGCGGATCACGAGGTCAGGAGATCGAGACCATCCTGGCTAACATGGTGAAACACCGTCTCTACTAAAAAATACAAAAAAACTAGCCGGGTGAGGTGGCGGGCGCCTGTAGTCCCAGCTACTCAGGAGGCTGAGGCAGGAGAATGGCGTAAACCCGAGAGGCGGAGCTTGCAGTGAGCTGAGATCCGGCCACTGCACCCCAGCCTGGGCGACAGAGCGAGACTCCGTCTCAAAA
>NW_012105487.1:393039-394968 GCF_000951045.1 Mandrillus leucophaeus | reverse complement strand
TCTTAGAGAGAACTCTTTCAGTCTTATATCATTGAATATGATGTTAGCTGTGAGATTTCATAAATGCACATTATCATGTTTAGAGAATTCTCTTCTATTCCTACTTTTCTGTATATTGTTATCATAAAAGTGTGGTGGATTTCATTAAATTTCTTTTCTGCATAATTCAGATGATTGTGTGTATTTTTCCTTCATTCTATTACTAGGCACGTATTATATTGACAGAGTTTCTTATGTTGAATCACCCTTAACTTTCTGGGAGAAATCTCAGTGGTTAGTGTGTCCTATAATCCTTTTTTTTTTTTTTTTTTTTTTTTTTTTTTTTTTTTTTTGAGATGAAGTCTCACTCTGTTACCCAGGCTGCAGTGCAGTGGCGTGATCTCGGCTCACTGCAACCTCCGCCTCCGAGGTTCAAGCAATTCTCCTGCCTCAGCCTCCCGAGTACTATACCTACAGGCACGTGCCATCACACTGGCTAACTTTTTTTAAATTTTTATTAGAGATGAGGTTTCACCATGTTGGCCAGGCTGGTCTCGAACTCCTGACCTCAGGTGATCCTCCTGCCTCGGTCTCCCAAAATGCTGGGATTATAGGCATGAGCCACTGCACCAGGCTATATAATCCTTTTAATATGCTCTTGGATTCGCTTTGATAGTGTTTTTTTAAAGACTTTTTTATCAACATATGTAAGGGGTATTGGTCTATAGCAGGAGTCCCTAACCCCCAGGCCATGGACTTTGTCTGGCTTTGGTATCAGGTAATGCCAGCCTGTCAGAATGAGTTAGGAAGTATTACCTCATCTTCTGTTTTTTGGAAGAATTTAAGAAGGATTTTTCTTCCTTCTTCTTTAATGTTTAGTGGAATTTACAAGTCAAGCCATCTGGTCCAGAGTTTTTCTTTGTTCGGAGGTGTTTTATTACTGACTCCATGTCTTTACTTGTTATAGGTCTATTCATGTTTTTTTATTTCTTCATGATTCAATCTTGGTAAGGTGTATGTTTCCAGGGATTTTTTTGTATCAAAGTTGTATAATTTGTGGGTGTATATATTATATGACCACAAACTGGGTGGCTGAAAACAACAGAAATTATTTCATAGTTCAGGAGTTTAGAAGTCTGAAATCAGATTGTCAGAAGCCAAGAAGTCAGAACTCAGGTTGTCAGGTGGTTCTTTCTGGATGCTTGGAGGGAAACACCATCCCATGCCTCTCTCCCAGCTTCTGCTGGGTGGTTGCCAGTAATCCTTCTTATTCTTTGCTTTATCAATGCATTGCTCCAGTCACTGCCTCAATCTTCATATCACCTTCTTCTTTGTGTCTCTGGGTGTCCTTTTCTGTCTCTTACAGGGACACTTTCGCTGGATTTAGGGCTTATCCGAATCAAGTGTGATCTTATCTAGATCCTTACTTTATTTACATTGGCTAAGACCCTATTTCCAAATAAAGTCTCATTTGTAGGCTCTGGATGGACATGCATTTTGTCAGGATGCTATTTAACCCACCACAGTATACAACTGTTCATAGCATTTTTATATAATCATCTTTGTCTCTGTAAGATTGAGAGTAGAGTAATGTTCCTTCTTTCATTCCTGATTTTAGTTACTTTTTCTTTTCTCTCTTTGATAGTCAGCCTAACTAAAAATTGCTCAATTTTGTTGATCTTTTCAAAGAACCAGTTGTTGGTTCCATTGACTTTCTCTGGTGTTTCTCTATTTGCTTTTTTGTTTATCTCCACTCTAATTTTTACTATTTCTTTTCTTCTGCTAGCTTTGGGCTAAGTTTTCTCCTTTTTTTTTTTTCTCATTCCTTAAGGTATAAAGTGAGGTTATTGATTTGAAATCTTTCTTCTCTTTTAATGTAGGCATTTATGGCTATAAGTTTTGGCATGTTGTGTTTTCATTTTCATTCATCTAAGTATTTTCTTTTTTCCC
>NW_012105487.1:388764-390972 GCF_000951045.1 Mandrillus leucophaeus | reverse complement strand
AAAAGATCATAATCACAAGAGTCATCTTAAATGACATATTATGACTCATTATGACTGTTATGAGTCATCATTTAATATGACTGTACATCAGAAACTGTGGAAGAAGGCATCAACTCTTGCCCAAAAGGACATTTGGAATTTATTCTAGCTGAATGTTTTACTTACATTAATTTATTTATCTTCTGAGTGCAGAAGATAGATATGTTTATTTTATTATTTTGGTTATATGATTTTCATAGAAACCTCACCTACTAGGTGTATGTTCATTGTGTATATATATATGTGGACTTTTAACTTTCACATATTGTCTTGCTTATTTAATATTTTAAGGAACAGTCACATGTTACATTGGCTACTGTTAGGAATAGCTAATATAAGCAAGAATGCTGGTCCAGATACAGAAATCTTCAGTGTATTAGAGACCTGAAATGAAATGTTATTACATGGCTAAGAACATGCTATACCTCAAATCCCATTTAGAAAACATAAGAATTACTTGCTATAACATTTTGACATACATGGCTAGCCAGGTATATAAGTCTTTGTCCTACCTGACAATACAGCTTTATTAAGGGTTCTTTTTATATTCCTTGTTATGTTTCAATGTGTTGCACTTTAACCTTAAAAAATAAAAGAATCAGTGAGTTTCCAAACTAAGAACTCAATGATTTTTGTTATTTTATTTACTTTTTGTTTATTTTACAAGGATCCTTGGTTATAAATTTTACTATATTTTCAAAACTAGTAAACTATAATATCAATTACAAAATAATAATGTATGTCAATCATTATACACAAACAGAAATCTTAAAAAGGACTAAATCCAAGATGCCATTAATTCATATCAAAATCTTAGTTGGCTCACAAGCTTTTGTCTATGTTTTCATGAGTGGGAAAATAAAATTGGAACGATTGACAATTTTCTTTTTTCCCAACTAATATTTTAAATTCTTGACAAAAGATTATTTTTAAAATAAATTTTATTGTTTATATTTAAGGTATACATCATGATGTTTAATATATGTGGACGTAGTAAAATTGTTACTGTAGTGGAACAAATTAATATACCCATCATCTTACATAGTCAACTGTGTTAACTATAGTCTTCATTTTGTACATTAGATCTTTCCAATTGTTCATCCTACATAATTGCTACTTTTCATCCTTGACTTATATTTCCCCATTTCCTGCCCCAATCCTAACCCTTGTAACCACCTCTTATTTTATTCTCTGTCTCTATGTAATTGACCCTTTTTTCCCCCAGACGCCACATATATTTGAAATCATGCGGTATTTTTTTTTTCTGTGTCTGGCTTTTTTCACTTAGGATAATGTCCTACATGCCCATTCACGTTGTGGCAGATGGCAGAAACTCCATTTTATAAGACTAAATAATATTTTATTGTGCATATATACCAGCTTCTTTATCCATTCTTCCCATGATGCACACCTATGTTATTTTCATAATCTTGGCTATTGTGAATAAAGCTGCAATAAACATGGAAGTGCAGATATCTTTACAAGGTGGTGATTTCATTTCCTTTGGGTATATATAACCAGAAAAGGTATTACTGGACTTCATACTGGTTTTATTTTTAGTTTCTTTAGGAACCTCCATATTGTTTTCTATAATGGCCACATCAATCTCTTTTCTCACCAACAGTGTACAGGGGTTCCCTTTTCTCCACATCCTTGCCAACACCTGTTATCTTCGGCTTTTATCCTAACAGGTGTGAGACGGCATCTTATAGTGCATTTCTCTGATGACTAATGATGTTGGGAACCTTTTCATGTTCCTTTGGCCATTTTTATGTCATCTTTGGAGAAATGTCTACTTAAGTCCTTGACAAAAGATTATAAACAGCGTGTAAAAGTTAGGTGAGAGCTCAAATAAGTACAAAAAAGAATGTTATCATCATCAGCTTATTCTTTTACCCAAGTTTATTTCCCAGTTTACTATGAATATCTGGAAAGTTACAGCTACATTCTTTAAAAAATAAACAAAAATCCACATTACCAACTAAAAAAAATAATCTCAGCTTTTTATTTCTGAAGAGGGATTGTGTTCTTTATTGTTGCTAAAAGAATACCTTTTTTTCAGTAATTTTTTTCTAATGGTCCATAAATTTACTAATTTACAAATAGTCCACATAAGCACTCTCAGCGTGAGGTATTATTCTATTTTAAATTTTAAGTATGAGTTTTTAG
>NW_012105487.1:384127-386459 GCF_000951045.1 Mandrillus leucophaeus | reverse complement strand
ATTTTCTTTTTTCCCAACTAATATTTTAAATTCTTGACAAAAGATTATTTTTAAAATAAATTTTATTGTTTATATTTAAGGTATACATCATGATGTTTAATATATGTGGACGTAGTAAAATTGTTACTGTAGTGGAACAAATTAATATACCCATCATCTTACATAGTCAACTGTGTTAACTATAGTCTTCATTTTGTACATTAGATCTTTCCAATTGTTCATCCTACATAATTGCTACTTTTCATCCTTGACTTATATTTCCCCATTTCCTGCCCCAATCCTAACCCTTGTAACCACCTCTTATTTTATTCTCTGTCTCTATGTAATTGACCCTTTTTTCCCCCAGACGCCACATATATTTGAAATCATGCGGTATTTTTTTTTTCTGTGTCTGGCTTTTTTCACTTAGGATAATGTCCTACATGCCCATTCACGTTGTGGCAGATGGCAGAAACTCCATTTTATAAGACTAAATAATATTTTATTGTGCATATATACCAGCTTCTTTATCCATTCTTCCCATGATGCACACCTATGTTATTTTCATAATCTTGGCTATTGTGAATAAAGCTGCAATAAACATGGAAGTGCAGATATCTTTACAAGGTGGTGATTTCATTTCCTTTGGGTATATATAACCAGAAAAGGTATTACTGGACTTCATACTGGTTTTATTTTTAGTTTCTTTAGGAACCTCCATATTGTTTTCTATAATGGCCACATCAATCTCTTTTCTCACCAACAGTGTACAGGGGTTCCCTTTTCTCCACATCCTTGCCAACACCTGTTATCTTCGGCTTTTATCCTAACAGGTGTGAGACGGCATCTTATAGTGCATTTCTCTGATGACTAATGATGTTGGGAACCTTTTCATGTTCCCTTGGCCATTTTTATGTCATCTTTGGAGAAATGTCTACTTAAGTCCTTGACAAAAGATTATAAACAGCGTGTAAAAGTTAGGTGAGAGCTCAAATAAGTACAAAAAAGAATGTTATCATCATCAGCTTATTCTTTTACCCAAGTTTATTTCCCAGTTTACTATGAATATCTGGAAAGTTACAGCTACATTCTTTAAAAAATAAACAAAAATCCACATTACCAACTAAAAAAAATAATCTCAGCTTTTTATTTCTGAAGAGGGATTGTGTTCTTTATTGTTGCTAAAAGAATACCTTTTTTTCAGTAATTTTTTTCTAATGGTCCATAAATTTACTAATTTACAAATAGTCCACATAAGCACTCTCAGCGTGAGGTATTATTCTATTTTAAATTTTAAGTATGAGTTTTTAGAACTCGTTCTTTATTTTGGTTTTGCTAAACATATAGACTTAGCTAATATTTCACAGTTTATTTTTTAAATGTTGGATTTTTTTTTTAATGTTGGATCCAGTTGGTGGTTCATTTTGGATCATTGACATCTACTCAGACTTAAATACTGGTATAAATATTGTCCAGAGGAAACTCATGATAAGCTTAAAAGTACATGATGCACCCATGGAAAGGCTAAAATAGTGACGGCCACATACACTGTAAAAATTTGGATAAAACTGGAGGTCTCACATATTACTGGTAGAAATGTAAAATGTTACAAACAAGCTGCAAACAGTTTGGCAATTTCTTACAAAACTAAACATACTCTTACCACCATATGATCCAGCAATTGCACTCTTGGGCACATCTTTCAGAGAAATGAAAGTTTATATTCCTACAAAAACCTGTACATAAATCCTCATAGCACCTTTATTCCTAATAAGAAAGTACTGGAAACAACCCAGATATCCTTCAGTGGGTAATTAGTTAAATAGATTCTGATACATCCAAATAATAGAATACTACTCAGCAATAAAAAGAGATGAACTATTAATATATGTAACCAGTTGGATGGACTTTGAGGGCATTATGCTCAGAAAAAAAAAGTCAAGCTCAAAAGGTTACATATTGTATGGTTTTATTTATATAACATTCTTGAAATGACAAAATTATAGAGTTGGAAAATAGATGCGTGGATGTCAGGTGATAGGGACATTAGATGAGGCAAAGGTAGCAAAAGGGAGTTCTTTTATGGTGATGGAACAGTTCTGTATGTTGATTGTGGTGGTGGTGGTTCCACAAATGAATACATGATATAAAATAGCATAGAACTGTGTACACACACACACACACACACACACACACAAATGAATACAGGTTCATAAACTCTAAAATCTGAAAGAGGTCTACAGACTAGTTAATAGCAATGTACTAATGTCACTTTCCTCATTTTTATATTACACCACATATAAGATGTCGCTATTGAGGCAAATTGAAGGAAGGATACCCAGGAGTTTATTAT
>NW_012105487.1:377377-380247 GCF_000951045.1 Mandrillus leucophaeus | reverse complement strand
TTGATCTTTGAAGAAAAGTTATGTACAAAGGAAATATATCTGCCAACCTCCTTTAGAGACAGGGTCAAATAACCAGTTGGAAAATTTTCTAAAGGTGTCACATTAAACTTTAATAATTCCTACATTTTTATGGGGCTTTTAACTTTGCAAATTGCTTTCACGTGCATTATCTCATTCCATGTTCTATGGCAATGAAACAGTGTCTAGGCTTTAGGGCTGAATTACAATGACATCGATATGAAAATGTTGACAGGGACATGCAAAAAAGTTATTACCATGCCACGCAGAAGATTTCAACAGGAATTGACTGGATGCAAGATCAGTAATTACAAAGGGTTAAGATTCTGCTCTAATGCTGTGGTTTATCACTGCTATTTTGTGTTTTTTAAAAAAGAAGAAAATGCCTTATTTCTT
Organism: Mandrillus leucophaeus; assembly: GCF_000951045.1. NCBI lineage: Eukaryota > Metazoa > Chordata > Mammalia > Primates > Cercopithecidae > Mandrillus > Mandrillus leucophaeus. The sequence goes on along the minus strand of NW_012105487.1, from coordinate 379,833 downwards.
TTTTTTCCTCCTCTTCATCCTTCTTATTTTCGATTTTCTTTTTCTTTGCAATAAATCTGCAGGTCAGCCCAACCCCAGGGTGCATCCGTGCCCTCATGAAGATGCTGTACTGCCCATACTGTCGGGGGCTTCCCACTGTGAGGCCCTGCAACAACTACTGTCTCAACGTCATGAAGGGCTGCTTGGCAAATCAGGCTGACCTCGACACAGAGTGGAATCTGTTTATAGGTAAGAAGTATTTAAATGGATCTGAGAACATAGACAGGACAACAGCAAGTGTTTATGGGGCTTGATGGGTGGGTCAGAAGTTGTAAGAAACCAGACACGGTGGTTCACATCTGTAATCCCAACACTTTGGGAGGCCAATGCAGATGGATTGCTTGAGCCCAGGAGTTTGAGGCCAGTCTGGGCAACATAATGAGACTCCCATCTTTACAAAAAACAAAAAATAAGCTGGGCGTGGTAGCACACACCTATGGTCCCAGCTGTCTAGGAGACAGAGGTGAGAGGATTGCTTGAGCTTCAGAGGTCGAGGCTATAGTGAGCTGTGACTGCGCCACTGCACTCCAGCCTGGGTGACAGAGTGGGACCCTGTCTCAAAAAAAAAAAAAAAAAGTTATGATGACTTTTAGAGACTAGGATGATTTTTAAAACCATGTTTAGCAAATTATAAGCATTATTTTACATTTTCCTTATGTTTTTACTGTATATTATATGGGACAGTCCTGTTAAAGATTGTGCAACCCAGCTATATTGAGCTAACTGTTCTCTCCAATGAAAACAAAAGTAATCTTGTTGAAGTTACATACACTCCCATGAGAAAGGAGGCTTTAGAAAAGAATCTTGTAAAAAATAGTCCACTGTATTATTTCTTTGTCATTTGTATTACCTCAACATAGCCACACATATTAGTAAACAACTTTTTCCTTGAACTCCTAGAATGAAAATAGATCAATATTATGGCTGAAATATGCAAATTTTCTATCTCATTCTGTGGAAAAGAAGGCTTTAAGCACACAAGCATGAAGCAGCCTTCCAGTCTCTAGAAGGCAGGAGGCTGGGAGGTGGGGAGAATGGAGGGGAAGGTCTGTGAATCAAGGCTCTGTTCTTGGGTTGCAGAAATCATTCAAAGGGTTGCATGGCCCAAAGATAGTTCCCAAATTGCCATCCAAGGATAAAAGGACAAATTTTATAGGCAGACTTCTCCCAGGAAAATACACAAGCCTTGAAAGAGTAAATGTGTTTTCTCCCCCTCTGTCAAATAGCCTTCAAATAAAAGTACTTTCAGTTGCATTTACTGCAATTACACGGTGACAAGCAGAGTGGTGAAAATAGCAGTGGCATTTGTCAGCCTCTGAGGGCCTTCGTCATTTATGCAAACCTCTAAACGAGCATGCACGAGTAAAGTGTTCTGACAACTAAGATTTGCGTAGGATAGAAAAAAAGATGTTAGAATTCAGAGAAACTGAAGCTCACTGTACAAAGATGTGCTTAGGTTACAGGCCTCAGCTCTGACAATGAAACCCATTGGCTAATTCACCATTTTGCTTAGGAAGGCCAGAGGAAATGGCTTTGAGCAAAAAAAAAAAGAAAAGAGAAAAAGAAAAGGATTTTACAGTGAACAGATTCAAATGGAAATCATCTAACAAAACCTTAGAATTATTTCAGAAAGAATAAATTGAAGTGCTGTTACCTCTCCCCACAGTGGGAGGATAAAATCTGTTTGTATGATCATGAGTTACTTTATTTGAAAAATGAAGGAATTTTTAAAAGTTGATCATTAAGGGATCCTTCTGACACAAAATGACATGATTCTTTACTAAGATTTTTGTTCTTTGCTAAAATCGTGGAGGGGGTATGAATTTTTAAAAATAAACTTGATCTTAGAAGATCTAGATTTTTTTAGCAAAGACAGAATACCTAACTAATGCTGATAAAAAGGTACACTCATCAGAAAATCTAAAAAGATTTGCTTATTTTAAAGTCAGATTAAACCTCATAGCATCACTTGGAGTCATATAATCATCCATATTTTTGGTTGCAACTGCGCTAATACCTAGCACAGTTCAGTTGACTTCAGTCAGCCTGCAAGTTATTGAAGAAGACGGGCATGTGGATTTTGTTACTTAGAGCAGGACATGATTGAGAATGAGAATATAGGCTTTTCAACTTGTAAGAGCAACAATGACTTGTTAATTTACTTTTTGTCCTCAGCACTTACTGGCTGTTTTAACCGAAAACAAATCCTTATGCTTTCGATCAATTGGGTTTCCTAGATACTGATTTGATATGAAATTGAATGTCTGGAAAATCATTGGATTCAAAAACTAAAGTTTGAATCCACTATGTGTTGCTGGATGTACTTTAATGAAAAGCAAGCGTGGTGGTTCGTCCTATATGAACGTATTTCATACCCTTTCTTCCTGTCTCTTTTTTTTTTTTTTTTTTTTTTTTTT
>NW_012105487.1:372856-376469 GCF_000951045.1 Mandrillus leucophaeus | reverse complement strand
GAACACTGAGTGAGAAGCACAGCATCATATAATACCAACAGTGAGAAAATCAAAACCCAACAGAATCAAGAGTAGAAATACTTTAGTTAGCCCAAGTGAATATTGGGTAGTCTCTGGAGAAAAGCATCAGTCAGGAGAGAGATTGCAAGGCTATAGAAAATAAAATCCTGTGGTAAAGGTTCGTAAGATAGTAACCACACCCAGTAAGTTTGCAAGATAGCAACCATGCCAATAAGGAAAATGTGTACGAATTTTAAGTTTCACATTAATATTGTCTGAGGAATGCAAAATTGTTTTTCCTGGTTTTTTTTATATTTTTATTTTTTTTTATTTTTTTTTTGGTGAATGTCTTGGGACACATGTGGATAAAGGAAAATTTTGAAACAGTGCTGCTCAGTTATGGGTAAAACTTGGCACTATGTCTCATCCAAGTACTAACCAGGCCCAACCCTCCTTAGCTTCCAAGATCAGGTGAGATTGGGTGCATTCAGCATGGTATGGCCTTAAACAAATTTGGCTCTGTCCAAAAAACTGCCTGTCTGGAGATGACATAATGGCACTAATATGTCCTTAAAAGAAAAGTCAAAAGACTCCTCACCTTTTTACCCATTTATTGTTTCTGTTTTGTTGTTGGAAAATGAGCTTTAGAATTAATCGATAGGAAACCATTCTATGAATACCTTTATAAAGAAAGGCCAATTATATTTTACTTCACTTATTTGACTTAGAGTATTTTACTCACTGACTTTCTATTGTTGATCATGCTGATTCTATTTTATTCAAGCCAGTATTAAATTACCAGGAAAAGTAAAAATTAAAAAGATATTAGTCTGGGATAAAAAAATTAAAGGATATTACTTTGGCATGAAAAATGAGGTAGGTTAATAGATGGGTAGAAAGATGGATAGATGTGTGAAAAAGCAAATGTAGAAAAATTGTACAATCTAGGAAATGTGGCTGTGAACTATAAAAGTCTTTCACCTATTCTGCATGTTTGAAAACTTTCATAAAATTCTTGAAAGAAAATGCAAAAAAACTCAAAACGACAACTAGAAATTTTAGTGCCTAAATACATACACAGCTTTATTTCCTAAAATAATTTTTTAGTGATTTTGTCAACATACTGGGTAAAATTAAGAAAATGTTACAGAAACCAAAGACTTGCATTAAAAATCTCAAAATTGATTCTAAGTAAGGGATAGAATCATAGAGAAATAGCTATAGTAATTGAAAGTATCCATTTATGTGGAAATATTTCTTGTTGTTCCATCAATACACTGGTGTTATGTTTCTTCAGCATCTGAATGTTCTTGTTACCTGTGAACTCAAGTCCACCACTCTCCAAGAGGGCCAAATGACACAAATTAGATTTTTTTCCCTCAGATCTAGAATGCAAGTACAGCAATGTATAGTTACTTGACTAAAACATCAAAGTGATACGGAACCAACCAAATGAATATGGCAACAATTTTTACATCTAGTCACGAAAAAGAGTAGTTTTCTGTATTTGTTTTCTAATTTTGGTCTCTACTATCTTGTATTAGTTCATTCTCACACACTACTGTAACGAACTGCCCGAACTATAATTTTTAAAGGAAAGAAGTTTAATTGACGCACAGTTCAGCATGGCTGGAGGGTTCTCAAGAAATTACAGTCATGGCAGAAGGGGAAGCAAACACATCCTTCTTCACATGGTGGCAGCAAGGAGAAGTGCCAAGCAAAAGGGGGAAACGCCCCCTGTAAAACCGTCAGATCTGGTGAGAACTCACTCACTATCACAAGGATAGCAGGATGAGAGTAACTGCCCCCGTGATTCACTTCCCATGATATGGGGATTATGGGAACTACAATTCAAGATGAGATTTGGGTGGGCACCTTATCATGTCTTAAATATTCCTTCCTCTTGAAGTCAAATTAGAATTTTTAATGAGTCTACAAAAAGCCTTTATTGGTTTAGAATCAGTTAATTGAACAGCACTGATTTTCTGATCCAGGGCAAATGGCATTTCATTGTCAGTGGATACGTAGCTCCTCTGTACTGCTGCAAGGATTGCTTCTCACATTTAACACTGGTCCTTGAAATTTTCCATGAATTTTCCAGAAGTGCAAAAGCTGCAGACGCCCAAAGATGGTACCTTGGCAGTTCCATTGCTTCTAAGCAGGTCTGGATCTCAAAGATCTCAGACAAGTTGATATTGATCTTTGAAGAAAAGTTATGTACAAAGGAAATATATCTGCCAACCTCCTTTAGAGACAGGGTCAAATAACCAGTTGGAAAATTTTCTAAAGGTGTCACATTAAACTTTAATAATTCCTACATTTTTATGGGGCTTTTAACTTTGCAAATTGCTTTCACATGCATTATCTCATTCCATGTTCTATGGCAATGAAACAGTGTCTAGGCTTTAGGGCTGAATTACAATGACATCGATATGAAAATGTTGACAGGGACATGCAAAAAAGTTATTACCATGCCACGCAGAAGATTTCAACAGGAATTGACTGGATGCAAGATCAGTAATTACAAAGGGTTAAGATTCTGCTCTAATGCTGTGGTTTATCACTGCTATTTTGTGTTTTTTAAAAAAGAAGAAAATGCCTTATTTCTTTTTTTTCCTCCTCTTCATCCTTCTTATTTTCGATTTTCTTTTTCTTTGCAATAAATCTGCAGGTCAGCCCAACCCCAGGGTGCATCCGTGCCCTCATGAAGATGCTGTACTGCCCATACTGTCGGGGGCTTCCCACTGTGAGGCCCTGCAACAACTACTGTCTCAACGTCATGAAGGGCTGCTTGGCAAATCAGGCTGACCTCGACACAGAGTGGAATCTGTTTATAGGTAAGAAGTATTTAAATGGATCTGAGAACATAGACAGGACAACAGCAAGTGTTTATGGGGCTTGATGGGTGGGTCAGAAGTTGTAAGAAACCAGACACGGTGGTTCACATCTGTAATCCCAACACTTTGGGAGGCCAATGCAGATGGATTGCTTGAGCCCAGGAGTTTGAGGCCAGTCTGGGCAACATAATGAGACTCCCATCTTTACAAAAAACAAAAAATAAGCTGGGCGTGGTAGCACACACCTATGGTCCCAGCTGTCTAGGAGACAGAGGTGAGAGGATTGCTTGAGCTTCAGAGGTCGAGGCTATAGTGAGCTGTGACTGCGCCACTGCACTCCAGCCTGGGTGACAGAGTGGGACCCTGTCTCAAAAAAAAAAAAAAAAAGTTATGATGACTTTTAGAGACTAGGATGATTTTTAAAACCATGTTTAGCAAATTATAAGCATTATTTTACATTTTCCTTATGTTTTTACTGTATATTATATGGGACAGTCCTGTTAAAGATTGTGCAACCCAGCTATATTGAGCTAACTGTTCTCTCCAATGAAAACAAAAGTAATCTTGTTGAAGTTACATACACTCCCATGAGAAAGGAGGCTTTAGAAAAGAATCTTGTAAAAAATAGTCCACTGTATTATTTCTTTGTCATTTGTATTACCTCAACATAGCCACACATATTAGTAAACAACTTTTTCCTTGAACTCCTAGAATGAAAATAGATCAATATTATGGCTGAAATATGCAAATTTTCTATCTCATTCTGTGGAAAAGAA
>NW_012105487.1:365117-367636 GCF_000951045.1 Mandrillus leucophaeus | reverse complement strand
TTTCACCATGTTAGCCAGGATGGTCTTGATCTCGTGACCTCGTGATCTGCCCGCCTCGGCCTCCCAAAGTGCTGGGATTACAGGCATGAGCCACCGCGCCTGGCACCCCCCATCTCTTTTATTAGTCCTAGATGTCTCTGAGAAAATTCTTCCAGTTTTCCTTCTTTGGTTTGTGCTATGGCATTGAGAATTGACCACCAACATAGACTTATGTAGAAAAATGTGTTCTTGCTAATACTTGTCTGGGTGTGAAGTGTTAGTTCACAAATTTATGGCATGAATTAGTCAAATGTGCCAACTCCATTTTCCACACAGATACATCTCAGATGACAGTGTTACAATGTTCATAAATGCAGCAGCAAAGATCAGTGAGCAAATCGGTAATCCAACAAAAATTATATATAATAGCCCTGTCTCTGGGTAGCACCTGCAGCCCATCACTTCGGGCTTCTGGCATCTCTTCATCAAAACCTTCACTCCTGTTGCTGTCAGTTGCATGTGCCTTCCCTGCCAGCTACACAAATGCCCCAGTTTATATATTTTATAGATGTTTTTCTTTAATTATAAAGTGCCTATCTAAAATGTTAACAGTGACACGCAATCGACCGTCAATAAAAACAAGAGTCAAATTGGGGGCACATCCTCCCAGTCTTTACAATGTCACAAATTAATTGAAAGTGATTAGTGACTGTTTAGAATTCAGTCGGTGTCTGGATCATGTCAAAAGAAAGTGAAGTGTTTTAAGCATTCCAGTAAAAATCTCTGCAGTATTCCAACCACTACTGAAGTTCTGTAGTTGGGGTGTGTGTGTGTGTTCTTCAAAAAAATCAGGAGTCTATTTAGGATGCATTTTCATAGTCCTCCTCCAGGAAGTTTAACTCAGTTCCCTGCACAGAGGAATTGCTCAAAAGATTCTTACCAAGTAACTGTTATAAGAAAAAGAAACTCCATTTTTACATGAAGAACTTTTGTTTGAAAACTTCCTTACAGCATTGAAAAAATGCAACTAGACCTATTTTAGAGTACTTAAAAATCCTCATCAGCCTCAGGCCCACCCCTTCACTTACTTTGTGGTAAGTAGTGTATGGGGTTCCCCAGGATAAAGCACAACCCAGATGCCACTTGCTGCGTCCAAATGAATGGTGTATTACATAGCACCCCTGAGCTAGGCAGGACCAGAAGAAACAGGAGAGTGGCTTTTAGCCTATTCTCACTATTAGAAACTATGCAACACAGTAGGAGAAAACCCTGATTTAAGGCATTCACAGTCTCTGCTCAGGCACTTATCCTAGGTGTTGCTGTATTTTCATATACAACTTATCCCAGCCTAGCTTTTGCATGCTGCCCAAATGCAAAATGGTTTTCTTGAAAAATGTTTACATTAAATTAAAATCTCCTAGAGGGAGAAACAGTTTGTGGGCAGAACTTGCTTCAGTAATATCCTGTGGTTATTTTGAGTGTTTGGCATTGTTATCAATACTCCATAGATAAGAATTGTTCTATTTCACAAGAGGCCATGTTGCAGATTACAACTGGCTCATGAACACAAAAGTCAAGGCTGAAGTACGTTTATATAGCTGTAATAAATCTTACATCTACTTTAAAATTGAGGATGTGTGGGACAGCCTCCTGCAAACATCTGGTACCTTCTAAGATTTTATAGACTACAAGAACCAGAGAGAGATTTCTAAAAGATGTTACCAGTGAGGAGAGGCAAAGTTTGGTGAGACAAAGGCAGGGATTCTGTATTATCACATACTACTTTTTATCCCTAAGTGTTATAGAATGCTTCTAATAGCAAGTATAAAAGTGAGACCTGAGTGTTTTTGTCCCAATTATGTAACCTCATTTTTTAGGCTACCCCAGTTAGCAAAGACCCTAATAATCCAACTCACTATATTGGGTGAGCTAGGTATATACATTTTTTGCCCTTAGGGAATTTAACATAGTTAAAATAATTATAGTAGACTATGACGAAGTGTTAGGTTAATGGAAGCATGGGATGCTAAGCCTTTACTTGGCTGGGGGACTTAACTTAGTCTGGGGCAGGGGGTTAGAGAAGCCCTGCTTTGTTAATTATAGAGTAAAAAGCAAATAAGATCGTATTGTATTGGCATTGTCAAACATAATTGATGTTAAATAGCCACAGCATGTGTAATTGTTACACCATAGCCCTCAGATAGTTTCAGTTTCCCGTGTCACTCTCAATAGGTTTAGCATGATTTGTCAGTGGTTCTTAAATGCTCGTTTGTTTTATTTTTGACATTTTCTATTATTAGGTCTCACCTCCCCACTACCACTGACTTGAACTGATGAGATTTGTGTTATTTTTCATTAGACAAAAGTTGAGTTATCTTGACTTAGATACCCTCCAAAGGGCGTTACGCGGGAAGCCAGCAAAGCAGCTAGTATTTTTAAATTTATGCCTTGGGCACTCATAGACCAGATACACCAGTGATATAAAACTTTCTGGACTTCTTCTTTTCAAACTTGCCAATTATTCAGTTGTCAGGCAGCCC
>NW_012105487.1:361069-363479 GCF_000951045.1 Mandrillus leucophaeus | reverse complement strand
ACCCAACAGCCTGTCACTGGCTACATTTGCTATCAATTACCTAAGTTTAGAAAACGGTTTACTCTGAACTCTGTATATGTGAAAGTGTTTTTATGTTATACAATAGGGTTAATGCCTTAAGGTTGGTGGCATAATGTGTGAGTATTCAGCAGATACAGAGACAGGCATTTCTTAACCTCTGAACACTGACTAATGTTGATCTTAAGGCAACACCTCAAAGGATTCACAGAACCACAATTTCTATTTTGAATCAAGCAATTTTCCCATGGATCAAAGGAGGTAACATACATCAGACCTAAAATTGCTGGATATAATAGTCAAGTCGTCATTCTAGGGGATGTGTGTGTGGGTGTGTGTATTTCCTTTATGCCCAATTCCAACTTCTGTTCATCCATTTATTTCTAGTTCCTGTACATTCAACTTCTATGCAATTAATAATTGTAATTGTTCCATTCCTTATTACTGATTACTGTAAATGAGATTGTCTAATCGAGATTTTCAAGATGAGATTTATGGTACAAAATAATATGGCACAAACCAATGGTCTGAAATGAGGCATACCTATTGGGCAACTAAAATTCATTAGGAAGCAAAATGTTTCATGTATAATAGGAAGTTTACTAAATATATATATGTATTTTAATATAGATTAAAATATATATAATATAATAGGAAGTTTGCTAAAGTACCTCTTATGCCTTATCAAGCTTTCTAATTTCTATGAGAACCAACAACAGAAGAATTTAGTTGACCAATGGAAAGCAGAACATATTAAAACTATTCAAGGTGGTTAAAGAATTTGCCTTTGAACTTGGGATTTTGCATTTTGATTTTAGTTTACTCTTCAATATATTTTCCATAGAGAGTTTAATTTATTTATATATAAAACGTATTTGTTTTTAGTAATTGACATTTGACTTTAATAACATGTTACAGTTTTCACTGTCATGTTTTCAACTTCAAGCTATGACACAGGTGCCTGACTTTTGTCATGCCAAAAGAAAATATTTGATGATATTTACAGTGGAATTAAATCTATTCCAAAAGGCCCAGAAACCCAGGCAAAAATCTTAACACTCTGCACATTAGCCCAATGACATTCTTAGCTGTTCCAATTTTAGGAGATAAAAGGAACATGTGATAGAAGAAATTATTGTGATATAGAACTAGAAAATAAGGAACACAGAGCTAAGTAACTGGATCCTTAAAGAAAACATCAAACCACATAGCTATTCACAAATAGCAAAGTTGTAACAAGTCCTGCGGCCACCATAACCAGAGTCCTTCATGTGGTGACCAATTTAATAGAATAAAGGAAGGCAGTTTACCTCCTGAGACATTTAGATCACTTTAGAAGTCTCAAGATTAGCAGTGAAAAGTGAAAATTCTTATTTTAACCCAGATAATAAATTAACACATCTTTGTGCAATATGGCAACATTTTATTAAAATATTTTAATTATAGAAGTGTTAAATGATGGCACTTAGACTTCTTTTCCCATAAACATAATATTTACTTTGAATATGTGTGTGTGGATATATATATTTTGGGGTCTCTAAAACCTCCTTTAATTCATAATTATCTCAAAAGCAGAACTGCTAATCATGTCTTTACATTTGAGTCACTTTTGAAATGAGTTTTCTTTTTCCTCGGGGTTGTTTCTTTAACAATTATAAAAGAGACTGCTGTAATCTCTTCATCTGGCTGTCTTTGTGACTTGTTTATTGTGAGCAACTCTCGAAGGAACCAGGGGTGGAAACCAGGTTAGAAGAGATGGCCTCAGTGACTTATTTTGGTGGTTAAATAGATCTTTTCCTTTTGTTCCTCAAAGAGGGAATGGGTATAAGTATTAATGGAAGTAATTTAAGCTTTTGGGAACCTTCATGGTATATGAAAACTTGTGCTTGTAACTCATTTAAAAATATTGTGTCCATAGATACTTGGTCAGATAGCCAGAAGAGAATTTAAATTAAAATAGAGCATGAAAGATGCCTTGTCCTTCAAATAACAGCTTATATATAAATCCCACATGAAAAAAGATATGTCCTCAATTTTTTTCTTTGCATAGATTTAAATAATTTGCTACGCTAAGAATTTCCTTTATTATAACCTCTGAAGACGTGAAAATTAGAAAGAGAAATGAAAAGTAAGTAGTTGAATAGATGGCATTACCCCAAGCAGGGATGTGTCTGTATGCATCACATTTTTATTATTTAAGAGGCAGGAATCTTCTAGAAAGATAACACCGATAATTATATGTCAAATGAGGCTGTCAATATTCACCACTAAAATCTCAATGCTCAGGAAATTGGCTGATTTGATAAAGGGCCTAATAATTCTCCTGGGTAAAATGAATAAGTCTGCAGATGTGAGAAAGTTTTGGAAGTAACAATGGCTACCCGTTTGGTTG
>NW_012105487.1:357716-359304 GCF_000951045.1 Mandrillus leucophaeus | reverse complement strand
ACCCTCCAAAGGGCGTTATGCGGGAAGCCAGCAAAGCAGCTAGTATTTTTAAATTTATGCCTTGGGCACTCATAGACCAGATACACCAGTGATATAAAACTTTCTGGACTTCTTCTTTTCAAACTTGCCAATTATTCAGTTGTCAGGCAGCCCAAAGACTGAAAACTGGCATAAGAGTGTCAAACATGAAACCCAAGGTGGGCACGGCATCTGTGGCAGACCAAGAGACCCTGCAGTGGGCACTATTCACTGATTCTCTCATGTATACATTAGTCCAACACATGTTTACTAAGTGCCTACTGTAGACTTTGCTTTGGTTTAGGTATGGGGATGGAATTGAGAACAGATAAGGCGCCTGTTTACTGAGAACAGTACTCAGTATATGTTCTTTGAATGGAATAAATGGACCCAACTGTACAGAGAAATGGAAGGGAATATTCTAAGAGGCCATTCTATTTTACTTTGTAAGTCTATTCTTTTAATGGAAGTATGACTAATTGAGTAATTTAAAAATCACATATCCCCATTGTTAATGGACTCATGAGTGCAGGGATGGCAGAAACAAATCAGATACTGTACCTGATTCTTTCATTGTGACAGCTGCTATTGTAAATTAGAGCCAGCTGCAAGGAAGCTGTGTTAGGTCAGTCCAATGACTAGTGTCATGTAATAAATGGCTACTTGGTGGTGAACAAATGACTTTCTTGGAAACTACAAGAGTTGTCAATTCTCATGGTAATTTGTGCATTCGTAACTTTGTGTTTGGGAAAATGTTGCTAGGTAAGTCTTATTTAATATTAGAAAATAAACATTTATTGTTTCTACTGAGGAAACTCAGATTTTCTTTTATAAAATGTACAAGACTGTGTTATGTTGCATTTCGCGAGATAAAATAGGCAGAATGAACGATTTCAAGCATCTGTGTAAGATACTGTTCTTTCAAAGACCTTCTCAAGCATACAAGTCCATAATATAAATCTGACAAGAAACTCTTTTAGTTACAAATAATTCTATAATAAATATGATATGACACTGGCTGATATTCCTGAAATACCATGTTACAAAAACCTCTAGACTCTAAACATAGAAAATGATTTCCTTTAAACCAAAGAAAAAGAAAAACCCAAGAGCTGTATATAGCAGCAAACTTTCAAGGCTTCTTCATCTCTACTTTATGTAATACAAGAGCCTGTTTAATAATACAGTCCAGAAATGCAACCCTGAAATTGAGGAACAAAGCCAAAGCAATTATTTTAAAATCTGTTCTGTTAGCTAGAGGACTCGCATTTGCCCTGTGCATTCCTGAAAGCACCAGGAAAGACTTTTGTAAAAAAACAAAGAACACTGTTTTCTGTCAGGTGAAATCTAACACCATCCAACCCTCTGTCTTTCATTTATAGTCAATGACTCAATATTTCTCATTTCTTGTGGGCATTTATCATATGTTGTGTTCTCTCATGTAATGCTGGCAGAATGCATAAAGAGTACTAAGTACTTGCTGAAAAAAGAAAAGAAAGAGAAAGAGAGAGAAAGAAAAGAAAGAAAAAGAGAGAAAGAAAGAAGGAAGGAAGGGAGGGAGGGAGGGAGG
>NW_012105487.1:303282-354431 GCF_000951045.1 Mandrillus leucophaeus | reverse complement strand
CCTCCCCATGATAGGCCCCGGTGTGTGATGTTCCCCTTCCCGAGTCCAAGTGATCTCATTGTTCAGTTCCCACCTATGAGTAATTTTGCAATTATTACACAGCACTTGGAGGATGAGGATCAGGCATAGGAGCTTACTTGTAAAAAGGTGTCTGCACTAAATGAAACACATAGGTCCATTCATTAGCCAGCCTTGCAGTATTTTTCAAGTAAATCCCTGTGGCTGAATTTAAAATGTTCAGCAAGTTCTTGGTGACCCAGTTTAACATGTGCCTAATACGACACTTTATTAATTAAACATCCAGATATGCACTTCCCGAGTTTGTCCCGGAGAGAATGTTTAAATGTATCTTGCTACTCACTTGCAACCATAATATCTAAATTCTAAAATTAAGCGAGAGTTATAAGAAATTTTATTCTTCTATTTCTATGGTTCTGGATCTCATTAGGAGAACATTATGTAAATAGAAATAATACCTAATAGTATTTATTGAGTACTTACTTTATACCAGACAATATTGTGATTACTTTAAATTTTTAATCCTAAAACAACTTTATTAATTAGTTAATATTATGATCTCCATTTCACAGATGGGAAAACTGAAACCAGAGAATTTCAGTGACCTGTTCAAGGTCATACAACTTGTAAGTTGCAATTCCAGGTTTTTGCTTCAGTATCTGGGTTATTAACCACTTTACCAATTAACTCCTATCGAGCATTTAGGAAGTAACTGTTAGTCTATGGCTACAAGGATTGATAAGCTATATTGGGAGAAATTGAGAATCTGATATTGCCAGCACTGTCTAATAGAGTTTTCTGTGATGATGGAAATGTTCTATGTCTGTGGTACCAACATAGTCGCCATTAGTCACATGTGGTGGTTGAACGCTTGACATATGTCTAGTAAGACTGATCAACTCAATTTTTCATTTTATTTAATTTTAATTAATGTAAATGTAGTTGCATGTGGCTGTTGACAATGTGGCTAGTGTGCTTTAAGAACTAAATTTTTTATTTTGTTTACTTATTTTTTTCCAGTTTTATTGAGGTAGAAATAAATGACAAATAAAATTTGTATATATTTAAGGTATACAATGTGATGAGTGGATATACATATACATTGTGAAGTAATTACCACAATCAAGCTATTTTAATTAAATTTCAATCACTATATGTAGCTACTGGCTACTCTATTGGACAGGCAGGCTTAGATGATTAAAACATCTATGATTTGCTTGACATGGCTCAACCTCTGAATATGTTTCATTTTCTTAAAAAAAACTTTATTGGATGGTTTCTTTTTGCTTAGATCTAGACTAGGCACATATTTTTGGTGTAAACACACCAAAAATAAAAAACACATAACCTGGACCTGAGATCTGAGAAATTATCATTTTCCAAAGAGATTCGATGTGTGCTTTCAAAGTGAACTTTGGTTAAATGAAGAAGACATAGGTAAGAGCACCAGTCCTTGAGTCACTGCATGAGTTTGAATCCTGACTCCACCATTTATAATCAGTGTGACTTGGGGAACATAATTTTACCTGCATAAATCTCAGTTTTCTCATCCACCAACTGGAGGTAATAGTACCTACCTCTTAGCATTGTGAAGATTAAACTAGATAATTTATGTAAATCACCAAGGCATAAGGCACATTCACAGAGGACTGAGGGCAGAAGCAATGTGGGCTCCTGTGCAGGTGAATAACCTGTGAAGGTATGAACAGAAAGTGGAAAGGAGGAAGCAAGAGAGTAAGCAAGCAGGTAGGAAAACATCAAGACACCAGAAAGGTGTAAGCCAAACGCCTAACAAAGGCAAGCTGGAAACCAATGGAGAATTATCAGCTAATTGTTAATCAGTCAGAACTGAAGTGACAAGAGTAGAAATGCACTTCATCAAGCAAGCTTCTTCTTATCCCTGTTTCTGGATTTGCCTTAGTTCCTGAGATACAGGACCCATTCCAGCAGAGATGGCCTTGCCCCTGCTCAAATGAATAAGTGCTTGGTGACACCAGGAGGGAAAACAATGGTAGGAAGGTAGGAATACGTATGAAGTGCTTTGGAGCTTGTGAGGAAACCAGCTCAGCTGAAATAGACTTACTTGCTGTTGTGTACAGGGAGGTAAGGTTGGGCAGAATTGAACTGTGGAGGCTTTAAAAGTCAAGCCAAACACTTGACCATTCTTTTGTCTTGTAGGCAATGACAAGGCACAGGGCTTTTTTATTCAGGGAGTGTCAGGATCTAAGTAGTAATCTGGCAGCTAAGTAAAATATGGATTCAGATGGATGAGGCTTGTGATAGTAAGACTAGATAGGTCATCTAAGTGTGGCACAAAAGAAGAAAGGGAGACACCAATAATGGTAGAGTTGGACATAAAAATTTATAGGACTCCGGGTCTAAATAGAGGTGACTAAAAGAAGAGGGCAAAGAAAGAAATACATCAGCTATGACTGAGATAAGTGCCTGAGAGAAAGACAGTGCTGTTAGCAAACAGGAAGCTAGTTTGGGGAGTGGCAAACATGGATTTCTTCTATCTGTTTAGGTCTTGTTGGATTTGAGAAACAGTGGGACCAAAAGTGGAAACATCCAATTGAATACTGAAAATAGTAGTGTTCTATGTTCCTGGAACAAGAGCTGGGATGTCACAAACCATTGGAGGGTTTTCACAGCCCAGGTGTGGCCAACTTAATCAACTCTGACAGTTTGTACCCAGAATTCCCCATCTTGGGCTCCACACAGGTGCCTGCATTTTTCTTCCCTGTGAAATCATATTGCCTTTACCCCTAAATGTTAAACATTCAACAGCCTGCTACTCACTGTGTACTCTAAGAATAAGCCTTTGTCTATAGGCTCCAACCTCTTTAAATGCAGCTAGAATGTCAACAGTGCAAATATGAGAATGCTTAGCATAATGATTTAAGAGAGTCATGCCTCAATTGCTCCCCAAAATATGTTTTTAGACTCAGAAACCCTTTAATAATTACATTTATCATGCACTTTGGCATTTCATAATTGCAGTCGGTTCAAGAGGAAATTGATTTTCTATTGGTTTTGACTTTTTGCAATCCTCAATGCACGAAATCTAGAATTACGTTCTTCTGGCCATTACCAAGTTCTAGATTATAAGTTGAAGCATGAAAGTTGTTAATTTTACAAAAACCTTCCCCAAAAGGCATTCATTTCCTTCACTGGCAAGAATATCATGATCACAAAACAGCCCCTTGCTTCATTGCATGTCCTCTGGCATGATTATCACCAACGAAAACACACTATGTAAGGACCAAGGTAATTATTCATTGGTTTCTGGACATTGAGTCCCCCAAGGAACAACACAAATATACATGATGCAGCTTTTGCAATGAAACTTTTGAGAGAGCAGTGACGTTTTTTTGAATCCCATATTGCCAAGTTACTGATTTAAGAAAGCCCTAGAGTATAAAATATTTCCCCAAGCCTCCGTAGTGACTTTTGTTGAATGCATTCTGCTTAGCCCATTAAAGGTGAAAGCCATGAAATATTATTTGATTTGTAACACAAGAAAATGCCCTAAAACCAGCTGTCCCTCTTTGGAAAGCTGCCAGAACAAAGTGAGAGGAAAGGTCAAGCCTGAGAACAATGATTTGAGGTTGCAGCATGTGGCCACATCAAAAGCTGAGCCTATAGGCTGCATTCAGTCTTCCAGTTTCTTCATAGAGGATTTACATTTATTTTTCCTAACCCATATGGGAGTCTTGGGTTTTGAGATCAAAATTTCAAACAGTTTAATAGTGGCCATGCAACATTAAAAAAAATTGACAATGAATTGTGTTGAATGGTTACTTCGTGTCCTTACTACATTTCCTTTGAATTCAATTTGGAGAAGTTATTTCAGGATTCATTTAATTTACATGTGGAATTGATAGATATTAAAATCCATTTCTTCTAAGTGTCTCACGATTGAAAAACATTATTTTAATTCTGTTGTGCCATGCATTGATTCCTATGCATTTTGATCTGTGATCACTGGACATCAGTTTGCTTGTGAATTACCATTGAAGGTATGAACATCACAAACTTACTAAATCAACCTATAAAATGTAAGAAAAGTTTAACTTAGAGTTACATCTGGACATTTATAAGATGCAGACATTGATAGCTTGAAAGCAACATGATAAAGTATATGTCTCATTCTGCAAATCAATTACAGGATGAAAGTCAAATTATTTAATCTGAAACTTCTTAATTCAGCAGAGGAACAGCCACTTGGGAGCTATGATGGCAGTTTGTAAAAGTGTCTGTGATCCTTCTTGATAAATCTGTATCCATTTACACAGAGAAGTCATAGTAATCTGTACTAATTGAGAGAGCAAGGATACAAACACCAAATTATTGCCTTCCAGAAGGCATTAGGGGACTTATTATTTTTTTTATTATACTTTAAGTTCTAGGGTACATGTGCACAACATGCAGGTTTGTTACATATGTATACATGTGCCATGTTGGTGTGCTGCACCCATTAACTCGTCATTTACATTAGGTATATCTCCTAATACTCTTCCTCCCCCCTCCCCCCTCCCCACAATAGAACCCTGTGTGTGATGTTACCCTTCCTGTGTCCAGGTGATCTCATTGTTCGTTTCCCACCTATGAGTGATAACATGCGGTATTTGGTTTTCTGTTCTTGCGATAGTTTGCTGAGAATGATGGTTTCCAGCTGCATCCATGTCCCTACAAAGGACACGAACTCATCCTTTTTTATGGCTGCATAGTATTCCATGGTGTATATGTGCCACATTTTCTTAATCCTGTCTGTCACTGATGGACATTTGGGTTGATTCCAAGTCTTTGCTATTGTGAATAGTGCTGCAGTAAACATATGTGTGCATGTGTCTTTATAGCAGCATGACTTATAATCCTTTGGGTATATTCCCAGTAATGGGATGGCTGGGTCAAATGGTATTTCTAGTTCTAGATCCTTGAGGAATTGCCACACTGTTTTCCACAATGGTTGAACTAGTTTACAGTCTACGGGACTTATTTTTAAATGTAAGCTTGACTTGTTATTGGCTCCCTATTGTCTGTCAGGTAATACCACATGTGATCTTTTTATGCTTCCAGAAATAAGAATGAGCTTTAATTAGTATGATACAAGTCTTCCAGAGGAAGAATCCATATTTCCCCAGAATCTCATAAGAGAAGGTGATGTGAGATTTTTAGAGTTTTTCAGATAAGAAATGGTATCAAGATCTTTTTAGTTTAATTTTTCCACCTATTCATTTTGATATTATTTAACTGAACAAATTAACACCCTTTTTTTTTAACATGCCATGAGTATCATATAAAGGATTTTTTAAAACTGGAATATTCTTGCTAATATAACTAAGAAAACTTCATAATGGGCTAAATATAAGAGTGAGGTATATATTTATGAATAGCCTCTGTTACTACAGCAGATAAGTATAGGTACGTTTATTTTTAAATAATTTTTTTTAATGTTAGGGAAACATTTTCATTGTTTCCTAAACTTCCATGATGTATCTGGACTCCATCACAATTGTCTTCCTGTTATAGAATTCTGAGAAATAAGTAGGAGCATATGAAGAGGTCTGTAATTACAGCAATTATGAAAAAGTAATTTACTGATTGTATAAATTGAACAGATTTCAAATCGAGTAGATAGACCATGAAAAGCAAGTAGGATATTGAAAATAAATATTTTGGGAGCCAGGAAATTGCTTGTTAAATTCACAGACAAAATGTCAATATTTTGCTAACATTTGTATAATTTAGTTTCTTAGTACCTAAAACCATACTTTTTTTTAATTTAAAAAAATTCAAATAGATGCTAAGATGATCTTCCTCTTGTCCACCTGGCAGTATGAAACACTGACATAGAAAAACCTTTATTTTGTGATCAGTGAATTAAAATACAGCAAGACAAAGTGACTTGCAGAATTATTTATACGTCCAGAAAAAGGTAGAAACCATTAGAGAATGAACCTTGTTGAAAATATTTAAAACAGGTAAGGAGCTGGATATAAGGAAAGGACACCGACTTTGGTTCTAGGCAAAAATAAGGTGTGGCCGTAACTCAGCCACTTGTTAGCAATATAGAAACCAGAGGCTTCCAGCATTCATGGATTTAAAAAAAAAAAAAAAAAAAAAGGCCTGCCATGGCACACACTCTCTACCATTGTCATACCCACATCTGCTCAAGCAAAACCTTCTGTTGGCCCTGTAAGTTTCAGAAGAGAATGTCCATAATAGTTAATAATATTAATAACAATAAATTCTTCTCATGCATTATTCTATTGAACCACCAAAACAGTCCTAACAGAAAGGTGTGATTATTGTCCCCATTTTACAGAAGAGGAAACTAAGTCTCAGAGAGTCCGAGATCATGCCACTAGTAAGTGGCAGAGCCAAGAAACAATGCTAGATTTGGCTTCTACAAAGTCCATGCTTTAACTCAGAGACTACACTCCCCACCAGCTGTATCTTTCACTCAGCGGACTGC
Source organism: Mandrillus leucophaeus (assembly GCF_000951045.1). Lineage (NCBI taxonomy): Eukaryota > Metazoa > Chordata > Mammalia > Primates > Cercopithecidae > Mandrillus > Mandrillus leucophaeus. The sequence continues at coordinate 347,935 of NW_012105487.1, read as the reverse complement.
CAAGAAAAAATAGATTTACTGTGAAACAGAGACTGGAGTAACTGATCTCCATGTCCCACCCACAGCAATAACCATGAACTTGCTTTTTATTGGTTCTTGATTTTTTTAGAATTACATTTATAAAATGTTGCACATAGGGCACTCATTCTTTCAACTTGGTTCTAAAATGTTTCCCTGAATGATAGTGCTGAAGCCTGGGCCACATTGCTTTGAACGTTTGTAGAATTGCTTTTGCCGAATATACTCTGAAGTGTCACCAGCAGTCAACACTATGAGGTCTTACAAGAAGACCTCACTACTGAACTTGAGCTCACTATTGAACTTATTGTGTGGACATGCCCTGGAGAGGAGAAAGAACTTCACTGTACCACCCAGGATTCCCTTTGAAGGGCTCAGAACAGAGCCAGGAAAATCTAGTTCCCAAGCAACTAGTTTGACTAAATTTAATGGAAAATGTAATTTTCATAAGCAGTCATTTTCCCCTCATTGACCAATATGACTGTCAGAGTGGCTCACCTTTATTTCTTATAACATGAAATTCTTATTGTTATACCTTATTCCTGGAGTCATCTCATTTTCTACTTTTCTGCATTTCTCTTTTATTTATGTTGTTTTCCTGTGTGTGTGTCTATATGTCATTTAAGTTCAGTTTTCAATGAGGTTGCATTTAAATAAACCTGCTCCACATGCCCTTGGACAAGTTGCTTAAGATTTCTGAATCTTGCCTTATTGGTTAAAAGGTACCTGCCTTTCTTAGTTGTTAGGACTAGAGTAGTGTGTGTAAAATGTACAATATAAACTTGCAATGAATACTAACTATAGTTCGCCACTACTGCGAAGTTGGAGGATTATACTCCTTTAAAATAAGTTTAAAGGTGAGGAAAGAACTTTAAGTCTATAGTGGTTTTTAGGAATTCTGAATTATATTATCATTACTCTATTTGAATAGAATGAATCATTGCAAAAGTCTAATCAGGAAGCCAAGTACTAGTTTATCTACTTCAGAGTACCAAACAGGTCCCCTTTAGTATGTCACTGAATATTTTTTAATGTACTGTTATTCTCTAATAATGTTAAAGGACAGTAACATCAGGAAAACAGCACTAATAATTGCTAACACCCACAAATTTCCAAATGACAACCAATTAAATATTACTAAGACATTTGAATATGCTGCTCTTTCCAATGCTCTGAGACGGGGTGAGTGGAAGAAAGGGGAATGTCAGTCTTTACTCAAAGCTGGTTTGCTGAATACACTGAGTACAGAATAAATTCATGATCTCAAAATCATCAGTGACAACCTTATTCTTTCAGTATCCACCTGTTTTCATTCCCAGGAAGGTACAAGAAATCAGTTAATGTTGCATTCCCTGATCTTTATTCTTTCTCCTACAAAAAACAAGAAGTATGGAAGAAAAAAAATGATCAAGGATCTTAATGATCCAGTTAAAGCAAATAATGTACAATAGTTTCTGGAATCATGCATATTGAAATACCTCCACTCGGATTTGCAAATTACTCTGGGCACATGCCAAAGTAGAAACTACAAATATTCATTGTAATAAAGAAAAATGGTTTTCAAGGTGAAAATGGTCTTTGCCAAACAGATTTAACCAGTCTAACTTAAAAGGCTCTTTAAATTACCAAAACCAGAGCAGTAAAATATCAACACTACGCATTTATATAACATTTTGTTTAGTGACATTTCTTCATTGAATTCTCAACTACTCTAGAAACTAACCGAGCCTGTGAATTTAAGTGTTTGGCCAAATCTCACAGCATCTGACTCCAAATTTGCAGTTGATAGATAATCCTCAAATTTAGTTAATGCGTTTCTGAAATAAACATTTATTTCACAGATTTATTTCGCACACAAAGGGAAGCAACACTTGAGAAATATTTGAAATAATTTTCTCTGAGAAAAGTTGGCAATTAAAAAAAATTAACTCATGGTAAAAAATCCGGGAAGAAATGGCAAGGTTAATTTGGTTAGCATCATCTATAGAAAGAAAAGAAAGATACAAGAGCTCTGAGGAAAATATATAGGCTATGAATGAGTGGGAAAATGAAAAGATGCTTAGCCTTTTCACACCTTCAGACATAAGAATACATGAAGGGCCCATGACAAGGAAAACAGATAGTATTGAGTGCAAGAGCGAAGGGTTATAAATGTATTTTTGCAGTCTTGGGAACAGCCATAAGGATGAAATGGTAATGTCAAAAAGAGCAGTTAATTAAGAAATGGCATTGATTTTCCCATAGTACTAGAGGCACAGAAATTAGAAACCAGGATAAATGAAGTTAGTGTTGGATGACATAGTAAAAGCCTGACTTGCAAATAAAAAAAGAAAAAGAAGAAGAGAAATAGTTGAGGATGAGCAGTGAGCGCCATTTGCTTTTTTGTTGTGAAATATTCACCCATGAGCTTCAACGCCAATTCGTTAATTCATTGAAGCTTCCTTAGCCATTTCCTCTACACCTAGCACTGGATTAGCTGCTATGGGGTTAAGAAAAAAGAATGAAGAGACAGAAATCCTACATTCAGGGACCTCAGAACTTAGTAGGGGACAAGAAAACCATTGTCATTTTGGTCTGGTCCCAGGAGGCAATGTCTAGGTGTGCAGCAGATTGCAGGGGTGGGCAGATGGTAGTAGGGAGACTTGATTCCCTTCTGACTTAGTTCTCACTGCTTTTTTCTATCACCTTCCCACCGTGGACCCCATGGCCCTTGCACTGTCCTGGAATGGTATTCTTGTTCAGTGTTTATCTGAACCTACTTCTGGATGCTATTTCCTCCTATGTATTTATGTTCTCTGCTCCCCTTTGGCCATTGTATCTTTGAAGAAGGCATTGTCACCAGGTGCCATGGCTCACCCCTGTAATCCCAGTACTTTGGGAGGCTGAGACAGGAGGATCACTTGAACCCAGGAATTTGAGACCAGCCTGGTCAACATGGCAAGACCCTATCTCCATGAAAACAATTTAAAAATCAGCTAAGCATGACAGCCTGTGTCTGTAATCTCAGCTATTGGAGGCTGAAGTGGGAGGATGCTTGAGCTCAGGGAGCTGAGGCTGCAGTGAGACATGATTGCATCACTGCACTGCAGCCGAGGTGACAGACGGAGATCTTATCTCAAAAAAAAAAAAAAAAAGGCATTTTCCCTGTGGTCACTGTCTCCTCTCTCCTCCCCAACTCCCCACTGACCCTAGCAGTGTTCTCCACATCATGGACTGACTGATTCATAATTATGAGCAATGATTTACTGATTGAAGAGTGGCTTCTATGGATTGAGGATGTTGAAGTTACACTGTGGTCATAACAAATAATTTGCCTTGGATACCTGAGACCTGGTTGAGCAAATAAGACTGTGAAATCAGAAGACATGAGATGGGCTTCCTAAGACCTCCTCACTGTTCCTCAAACCCTCCAGGCATCATCACACCTCAAGGCCCTCACACTTGCTGTTCCTGGCTCCTGCACTGCTCTTGCTGCAGAAATTTACATGGCACTTCCCGTCATTCCATTGAGATTTTCACTCAAAATGCACCTTCTTAGTGACTCTTTCCCCTGTTACTTCATATAAAATTTTAATCATCCTCCCCACCACCGTTTATTAAGGAGCTTCTCTCTTTAATTTATCACAGTGTACTTTACCTATCTGTTTGTTTGGGTATTGATGTGATTTGGCTGGGTCGCCACCCAAAATTCATCTTCAACTGTAGTTCCCATAATCCCCACGTGTCGTGGGAGGGGCCAGGTGGAGATAATTGAATCATGGGGGCAATTCCCCCATACTGTTCTGATGCTAGTGAATATGTCTCAGGAGATCTGATGGTTTTATAAGGGGTTTCGCCATTCGATTGGTTCTCTCTCATTCTCTCTTGTCTGCCGCCATGTAAGATGTGCCTTTCACCTTCACCATGATTGTGAGGCCTCTCCAGCCACGTATAACTGTGAGTCCATTAAACCTCTTTTTCTTTATAAATTACCCAGTCTCAGGTATGTCTTTCTCAGCAGCGTGAAAACGAATACAGGTATTTTTTGTCTATCTCTTGAACTAGGGGTTTGGTCTGTTTTGTTTTGCCATATTCTCAGTAGCAATTCCTGGAACGTAGTAGATGCTGTGTAAATATTTGTTGAATAAATTACTGAATAACAGAGTGCTGTTAGCTTCTGCTTTCTGCTCTGTATTGTGGATTTAATAACACTTCCCCTGCCTATCTCACCAATTTTTGTGAAAATCAAATGGAATTGTGAGAGTATGGGTGTGTTTTGAAAACTTTATTGTGCTTCCCATGATATTAATAGTAGTAGTACTGTCCTTGTTATACATTACTCAACATCATTATAATCTTCCAGTGTCACTGACATCCTAGAAGGCTTCCAACTGTTCCACTGTGCTGTTCTAGAATATACCGCCATCTCATCATGAGACTGTCACCAGCAAAAGCTAGCCTGCTAAGCAGGCACAGAGAATGTGCACCAGTAGAAGTTATTGCTAGACCCAGACTTCTGGGTGAACTCCTGGCACCAGTGCTAAGATGCCAGGATGGCCTTCAGAGAGCAACACGATTTTTCTGCTCTCCTTATATCTTCAGGGAGATAGGCCAGGAGAAGTAGCAGAACTTTGCCAGTCCTCTTACTGAGAGGGTAAAACAGGCTTCCTGACAGCTCTTGTTACATTATTACAGTTCAGCCTGGTTCCTGGGTCCCTATGCCAGTGAAGTCACTCCTTCAGTGCCTACCAGAAAGAGGCAATTTGCAACTAGCACTATAAATGGCATTTGTAATCTAGCTAGTAGGTCGTAAGTGCCTCCTATTGGTCATGAGCTGAATCAGGGCAATCTAATGTCCCTGCTAGATAATCCACTTTGGGAATATGATTAGCATTGTCTTCATTGACAGATGGCAAAATATTCTGACTTCCATCACATATATAAGTTCTGACCCTAACAAGTGGTATATAAACCTAATTTCTCAAAGTTTTTTCAAGGTCTTAGAGCTCTGTAATGGAATATTACTAGATTGATTGCTCTGCCTTAATAATTAGAAAGTCTTAATAAGCTGCTTACCCTTGATAAATAGGATTGTTGAAACCTCCTTACTTCTGGTGGGCTAATAAGGTTGAAGTGTCAAGTTTTCAAATGCATTATAATCTTAGCACAACAGGATTCTTTAAACCTTTCCATCATCTGCCTTTAAAATCCACTACAGTCACATCTTACTTTAAACAGCCTATCTTTGACACTCATTGTTTTTTAAGTTAAGGTGCTGCTTTAACAGCTTGACAGGCTGTTTTGCATTATGCAGTACATATGATTTTAAACTTCACTTATCCACAAGCTTCCATGTGCATCTAAAGCATATACTCTTGTTGCTTTTTGGATTTTCTCTTTGGCAATTACTCAGCTTGGTTTGTGTTTCCCAAGATACAGAGCACTGTTACCAAAGTATGTATTTGTTTCCAAATTCCATATTGCAGGATGTGTTCAAAACGTATCCATTAAGTATAATAGCATACATAATGGAAAGTGTAAGGAGATATTCTGAACAAAAGAGTACATAATAATTACACAAAATTAAAGGACTCTTGTTAAAGGATATAATTGTTTCTTTTATATATAAAAAAAAGGATAACAATCTTGCACAGATTCTGTGGCACTTTCAACATGACTTCAAAGAGATTTTTGCCTTACTCTTTAGTTTCACTGCATAGAATTTTGGGTTAGAAGTGATACAAACTGTAGATACACCTTTCTAGTGAATTTTAGAAATTTTAAAAACATTTATATTTCTTATTAAAGATAGTAAAGCATCATTAAATATATAGAAGGGTTTTGATTCAGCAATATTCAGTAAATATCTAGAGTGCCTGCTAGATATTCTACCACATAAGGATGTGGGAATACCACGGAGTGTCTCCATGTAAGGTAGTGGAAATAAAAACATAAATAAGACATGACCTCTGTTACACAGAGTTCCCAGTCTGGTGGGGAGAAAGACGCATAAACAGTTAAAGAGAGCTTCACGTTAATCAGTCTGTAGTCTGGCTGCATATTGTTGAAAATGCTATAGCAAAACAGATGACTGTGATCAGTGTTAGCTAGATAACGTCAAGGAAGGCTTTCTATAGGAAGTAGTATTTGAACTGGGTCTTAAAATGTAAAAGGAAATTGATCAGGGATTTGGGCCAGGTCATGCATTATAAGCAGAGAGGACAGCAAGAGCAAAGAAATGGTGCAATGAAGGTACTTAGTTTGTCTAAAAAATGGTCTAACTAAACCAAGGCGTGTAGAGGTGGGTTGGTAGGGAAGGAAAAGGGGTGAAAATGCCTAACTGTATCATTATTGAAAGTTTGATTGGGGCCAGGTTATGAATTGCCTCATATGCTATGCTGTGGAGTTGATATATTTATGCTTTGGAGATTCATCTTCATGTTGTAGGACAAGGAAACCATTTATTGTATTTCAAACTGATGCATCTCCTTTGAAACTTCTCTAAAGATTTCAATTCTTCTATACTCCTCTCAATGTTATATCCCTCAGTTTATGCTTTACATCGTTTAACGATGAAGTCTGTACCGATTTGTACACGGTGTTTTTGTTTCATTTGTTTCATTTTTCCCTAGTGTCCTCTTCCAAACTTAATTTTAAGCTTCTTGAGGGCCTGCCTTAGCCAGGCAATTAATTATGTGTCCCTTAATCTTAATCAAACTAAGGTTAGGAGCCCCTTATTAAAGTTGCTCTGTTAAAGCTATGCCCCTTGGGACTCTGGCTCACTGGACTCTCTGGAAGTCCCTTAAGAAAGTTTCTCTTTCTGCACTGCCTTTGCCCACCCTCACCACCGTGGGACCACTACTCTGGGACTCCATTCTCTCTCAAGTGGCCTCTTACAAATACAACCACCCTAGGCAGCTGTCACATCATCTCCCATTTTCTCAAACTCAGCTTCTACCAAATAAACATGTCAGCAAGTGTTTTAGGGGAGCTAATATCAGTGACTTCATTTTTGAAGAGAATGACTGTCATGGGTAATTGACAGAATTACTGCATCTTAGCCATAGAAGCACTGGAAATTGTGCAGAAGCTAAATGGTTTTTGCCACTCAATAGAGTTAAACTCTGGAATGACTTTCAGGGGATATGTGATGAAAGTACTGTGTTTTCTTTAACCCTGGCTACTGAACTGGAATTCTGGAGGGTCGCTGGCATTTTTTCAAAGCTCTGTAGGCAATTTGAATAAATAACCAGAGCTAAAACCCTGGAGTAGAGAGTTAGACCAACTTTTGAAATATAACAGGGACTAGGGTTGTCACCTTCTACATAAAATCATGAGTTTTGGGGGGCTAAAAGCCCAAAGGTAGTAATTGTTAAAATTATATTTTAAAAATTTCACCTAATTCTTTTAGGTGTTACCCAATAAATTCACAATAGAGTGTGAAGGAAGAAATAGACACTGCAGAGAACCATGATGGTTCCTTAAATCTGACCCCCTGTCCAATTAACCGACGACAATCCCACTTATCCCAACGTAACTATAGCCACCCTCCTTTCACTTTCAAAAGTATTCCTGTTTCGGTGGCAAATGCTTAGCTCATCCCATCTCTATGTAACTCCAGGTCTGTAACCACCCATTTTCTGGGTAGTTCATGCTTAGTGAAACAATTAGATATTTGTTTTCCAGGATGATCAGAAGGAAAGAAAAACAAAATAGTTTCCTAAGTGTTAAATTAGTAAATCAATACAGATAATATTCTTACTTCAGAGATATAGATACTTATATTTAGAAAAGCTACCTAGTTTAACCAGGTATTATAGTACATCTGTTTTTAAAAGATATTAGCTGAAATGGATGGTCGAGCTGAAAACAGAGGGCTTCAAAAAAGCAAATTTGGACAGGCATGTATTGGTGGAAAAGGTACTGAATGAGAGGAACATGAACACTCTGCTAATAATAAAAAGGATTAAAAGTCCTAGAAGTCACCTTTCTTAGTTTCTTCTAATGCTTTGTTCACCAGATGGCATTCTGAGTCCTAATATAAGCTGTTCAGATCCTATGATCAAAGAAAAGGGGACTTTAAACAGAGGAAGCAAATCTTACTAGCTCTGGAAAAGAATACCCGCCCCGCCATTCCTAATTTAAAACTTGACTTTTCGGTGAATGCATCAGCCCATGTGCTTGTGGTTAGGGCCGGTGTCATGGAGGATGGCTGATTGTCACTCACAAAGCCCAGCCTCTGTGTCAGCAGAGCTGAGATGTGAACCTGAACAGTGGTAAATTCATTTAGATCAGTGGAGTCACCTGGAGTGCCTGTTAAACCACAGAGCGCTGGACTCCGCTGCCAGGGTTTCTAATTCAGTAGCTCTGGTGTAGGGAATGTGTGTTTCTAACAAGTCCCCAAGTGCTGCTGATGCTGCTGATACTGGGCCACACTTTGGATAACCACTGATCCAAATAATCCCACCTTTTGACACCTCCTGGCAGCCAGCCACCGGCCTCCTTAGAGCCTCAAGGTCAGCCTTTCCCTCTATTTGAAAACTCAAGAATCATCTTACCTACCTTCAAGCCCGCCTTTCAGAAAAGAGAGTTCAGAAGAGGTCATCTAATCCACATGGCTCACAAAGCCAATTATGCCATTATTTGTTTGCACTTTATAAGGATGCATTTACCAAGTGTGTTAGGAGACCTGTGGGAAATTCACTGAATTTCTTATATTAATCTGTCAGTGTAAATCATGGGGGAGTGATTTCGACTTTAAAGCAAGTACTTCTTGTTCGCTCTGTCTTGGAGAGCTTAGAGAGCTGTGGACTGATCTGAGTTTCAAACCCGAATTAATCTTACTCTCTGCACACCTGCACCCACACACACACACATATCCACACCTAAAAAAATCCACATTCCAAATGCACAAAACACATTTGAAAAATGACTAGAAGTAATAATTACCATGTGTCTCAGAAGGTTTGTATGACTAGATTCATATGCCAGCTTTATTCTCATCCTGTGTTTGAATGTTGTCGTCTGACAGGAAGGGAAGCTGGTTTTCGGACTGTGACTGTCAGCCCCCCACCTAGGTGAGAGAAAAGCAGGGGCTCAGCGAAGACTCTGAGGGAGCTGAGAATCAGCCCTGGTGAAAGTGTGAGGGTCTGTTTTTTAATTAAACACTGGGTGAAGCAGTTATGTACTTTAAATGTATGTTACAATTCTACAATTGCAAGAGTGGCAAGAATAGTATTGCCAACAGTGGTCACTAGCAAAGAAAGGAGGGGAAAGAAAAGGTAATCATCTAGAATACGACTGGCCAAAAATCCTACTCACCAAAAGCTTAGAGCAAATCACTACAGAAAGGACAACAAATTTAAAATTTAAATGTAAATCTATTATAATAAAATGAAATGTTATTATTTTACCAGATTTTTTTTGGGTCTTCTGACCTAAGGCTGTTTAGAGTACTTGAAAAGAATAGTTTATACTTTGAAGAGAAATGTGTCATTTAACTGAATAAACTGTAAGTAAACCAAATTAATGGGTGCACATTTTAGCAAAGAGCTTGTATCACTTGGAGTCTTAGCAGTAATTGTTGGATGTAGTCAAATAAAGTTTTTGCAACCTGGAATTTACTGATTCTCCAATAATCCCAACCCAGTAGATTTAACTAGTTTTGAATCATGGATTCCTTTGGGAAGTCTTTGAAAGATGAGTACCCTTTTCCAAAAAACCAAAAAGTAAAAAAATAGACATAGCTACACAGATACAGAATTTTGAGAATATGGCGGGTGTCCCTGGATGTTTTGAAACCCACAATGAGGTTCCACTTGAGGATCCTGTCCAGAATTTCAGGCAGGGAGGCTGATCTTGAAGGTAGCTGTCCTGACTTCTGTCTGATCATAGCACCAGCATCTAACAGGCCTCTGACTCATCCAAGACCCAGCCCCTCTTAGCTTCCTCATCAGCTAAAAGGAAGAGCTGGACCAGAGGTTTAGTCCCTACTGTATCTCCAAGCATGTGATTTGTCAGTCATCTATGATAAATCCTGAAGGCTGGTTCTTTTCCTTTTACTTGTTTCTTCTTTCCCACAGCCATTTCTAGAGTTTTGGGCACACATGTCTTATAACACTTTCCAACCCCTTTTTTGATTAATTTAGGGAAAATCTCTCCCCTATTATTCCCCCCCCATTTCACTACCTTCTTCTTTTTCTTTAAGGTCTAACTTCTGATATTAATCATTTAAAGGGAAGAGGAAAAATATTTTTGAATTAGTATATAGTCCTATAAACCACATTAGTGAGTTACTCAAGGATTAATAAAACTGAATAAATAATTAAGAAATTATGCAAGCAAATTCAGTACACATGGAGAATGTCACTTTGAAAACATGTTAAGGAATGGTCATCTTCCCTGACAGACTAGGCCTTAGAAAGCAATAGTTTGTCCCTGTTGAGTCAACTCTGAGCCTCTGGGTAGGACTGGGAGCTAGAAAATAAAGTCAGTGTCTGAGAATCTGGAAGACGCCTATCAGATTTTAACAGTATAATCTTGTTAAGATAAACAAATCTCTTATAATTACCTTCATGAGTAGTAGATGTATATTTAATTACTGAAAAATTCAGTAGAGATACTAATGATCAATAATGGAAAAACCATTACTCCAAAGATAATTTCTCCCATAACACCTAAATCCAATCTGAGGGGTCATGTAGTTAAAATATAAAGCATGTCTTCCAAATCAGCAATTATTTTCACTTTCATGCAATGACATTATTCTTGATAAGACAGAATCATCAAAAGAGGTATGGCTGTAAGCCTGTTCTGGATGTCATTAACATTACCTGAAATTTCAGTAACGAGAAAAGCGTGCTTATAGTTATCTTATCAACTGATTTTGTTGCATTTTTCTATCATGACCACTCATACTTACATCCATGGCATGGTTTATTGAAATGAAGCTATTATATTGACTTGTAAAGGTTTTTTTTTAATCTATTCCCTTTTGCCTTTTGCACTTCACATATTCAGAATGTGTGTTTGCCATTTGAAAAATAAACTCCATGTTACATAGTGAATGAAATTTAGAGGTTGGTTATGCTCAACTTGTTAGCCCTATGGTTAATAGAGAAGAATTAGAAGAAAATATATCATATTTGGGAAATACGAGTAAAATACCAGCCTATTGTTGCTTACAAGTGTACTCTTACCATATGCAGATTGTTTAAAATCACTTCTTCAAATTAGTTCTATTCAGGAGTGAAAACACTCAGATTATTGAAACTTTAATTTTATCTGAAGATAATTGTCCAATGTTCACTGAGACTATTATTACAGTCACAAAATATTTGAAAATCTCAGTGTTTGCTGTTGCAGTACTAACTAGGATTATGTTTTCCCATTTCATTAGTTTGTTTAAAATGGCAAGTAGCATAAGGTGAAAGAATTGAATAAAGCAAAGGGAATAAAAATCTCTATTTCTTTTAACTATACTTTATTGTTCTCCATTACTGGGAAACAAAAGAGAGGAAGTACCTTCAAGAAAGGACATATATGCACTGGAAACCACCGTTGTGAAATATGTACCATAATTATACTGTTTTACGCATCTGTACCTTACTGAGGGGGTTTAAATAAGTGCTTGAATTTGTGACCTTCAAAAGAAGCAGACTTACTGGATGAAAGAGAGTTGACAGAAACCAAGTGCTTCTAAGAGAGCACATGGTCTTAATCGAAAAAAGGCCAGCAGAAATTAAACAGGACAGCTGATAAAAGACAGAAGATCATTTAGATGTATAGATTTAAAAAGGAAACATGCTGTATTCAAACTCACTTTATAGATTCATCTTGAGAATAAATTAATTTCATAACTGTACTCATTATCTGAAACATACCCCCAGAGATTCTGGTCATTACCCCAAAACCCTGTAAGGGAAGTTTAATTTATATCATAAGCAATTCAAAGGAATGTCTTAGTAAGAGTCCCACTAATTCTTAAAGAGCTGGGAAATAAACCTAGACTACTATTACAGAAAACCTTTGCCTTGATGGAGGCAAGAGCCTAATGCTCAGGACTTCCCCAAAATTCCATTTACCTGGTTTTAGAAAATCAGCAATAGTACTTAATTGTTATATATATTTATTTGATTTTATAAGCTTGAGAATAGAATGTTGGGACATACATATTTACAGTAGGGAAATCAAGGTGATTCCTGGCCTTCTGTTTTTTCCATCTGCCAATGGAGAGACCTAATCCAGTGCCAGTGTTCACTTACCTTTCAATTGCTTATTTGCTAGCTAAGGATTATTCATGCATTCATGCATTCATTTATTCATACATTCATGCATTCAAATATAACTTTGGTGTGCTTGAACTGACCGAAGCTAATTTGGCCGTTAAGCAATTGTCAGGATCTTTTGGTAGCTCCCAGAAGTTATTTTGGTGTTTATTAAGACACGTCCCACACCATAGCCCCCTAGGTGGTTACAATGAAAGCCAAACCCAGACCAAGTTTGGACAAACTACATTTACTAGCAAATAGGAATAAAAGCATCAAAGCCTGTTTTTATAAGCCTGGGGCAGTTCCTGTCTGCCCTCACAAGATTTCAATGGTTTCTTGGATGAATGGCTCACTCCAGGCATTGAGAGCAGTAACTGGTGAAAGCAGACCAGCTACTGTCATTGAATGATGAGTTTCCCTCTCATGCATCTCCTTTTATTTTGGATGTTAGGGCAAAAGTTTGGTAGGTGAAGCCACACATCCAGATTCAGATAAGTTAGAATCAGATATGTTAGGTTCCAATAAGTTAGAATAAATGTAGACAAGTCCCTGAATGCTTGCTACTCAACAATTTCTTCATCATTCTTTCAATCATGATGGTATTATCCAAAGTTTATGTTCTAAGTGTTTCTAGAATTTTAAGCACAAGGGTTAGCTAGCATTCTTGGGTCAACCCTAGTGTTTTCTTGATTAAAGGTTACAAAATGAAAACCAAAAAAAGAGCTTTACATTGTATTTATAGAGTTTTTTGTTGTTGTTGTTGTTGTTTTGTTTTTTTGTTTTGTTTTTTTTAAGAAGGCAAAATCTCTTGCTCAGCTTAGCTTTGAAGGCTAAGCTCAGGATTAGGCATTAACATGTTGTTCATGTTGTTCACTTACACAGATACAGTTGCAGCCAGGAAAGCATTTTTCTTTTTTTTCTTTTTTTTTTTTTTCTTTCAGTAATCAGATGCTGTTGTTTAGGCAAAAATAACAATTGCTGGGTGTGGATTAATGTGTATTGTTCCCAAGCTTGTGCATCTCTTGAAGGAATGCCTGCATGGAAGGAAATGTTTTCTCTCACTTCCCTTTCTGCTCCTATCTTTCCCCAACACTTACCCTCCTGCAGCTCCTCATTCTTGTCTTCTTGGCTGAGCCACAGAAGTGCTATTGTAACACCCACAGTCAGCCTGGAGGTGCAAACAGGGAGCAGGAGAAAGAGATTCAAGGACTGGAATGGGTTTAAAACCCATGAACATGAATGTGGTCTGGTTTCTCCTTAGTTTTTTAGTCTGTTTGGTTTGCTATAACAAAAATGCCATTTCTGGGTAGCTTACACACAACAGACATTGATTTTTCACTGTTCTGGAGGCCGGTAAGTCCAAGATCAAAGCGCTAGGAGATTTGGTGTCTTGTGAAGGCCCACTTCTTGTTTTATATAAAGATGGACATCTTTTTGCTATATCCTTACATAGTGGAAGGGAGAGCAAGTTCTCTGGGGCCTCCTTCATAAAAGAGTGTTAATCCCATTCATGAGGGCTCCTCCTTCATGACCTAGTCCTCCTAAAGGCCCCATCTCCTCATACCATCGCTTTGGGGTTTCATTTTCAGTATCTGAATTTTGGGGGGACATAAACATCCAGTCTACGGCAGCCTCTTTCCCTACTCCCAGCTGCTAAACATCTGCCATCCTTCAGGCCAGACACAATACTCATGCATCTCTACTGTGAGTTCTCTGACCACCTCTTCTCACATATCATCTTCTCTTTTTGGTTTTCAAATTTATTATACAGAAAAAAACAATTTCAGCCTTCTAATGGTAATTTTAAAAAATGTGGAGGTGAAAAGAACACCCTTATGTCTCCCAATACTGTGATTTTAACCTAACAAATAACACTCAAATGTTCCTACTTAAAATTGCAATCTGCCCTGACTCCAATCACCTGTACCATGCTCTTCTGTTTCTTTTATCCATAGTACATATCATCTCCAGTCTATATGATTTACTTATTCTTTCTTTGGAATTTTTATTGTCTCCCACCCCTGCTGAAATACAAGCTCCATGAGTGGGAGGATCTTTGTTGTGTTCCCTGATAAATTCCAGGTGCCTAAAACAGTGACTGGCAGGCACATAATAGGTGTTCAGGAAATACACGCTGAATTGAATTAGAGAGAGTTCCTAAATTAGTTTCAAATCCTCTCTTAATTGTTCATTTCACTTGCCGCTTAGGCCATTTAAGGCCTGAGAAATTGCAATAGTCTCTAAGAAATCACCATACCCTAAAAGGATGATAAAATATGTTCTTTAGTAGTAGGTACTTTCACTACAAACATTCCATTGTGTTTGAGCTTCCAGTAGAACTCAAAAGCCAACAAGAAAGGTGCAAAAATAAATCCCAAGTTGTATCTGAAAACTATCTTTCATAATTAAGGTTTTAGAGGTCATCACTCAATCAAGTATAATCCTGCATTAGTATTAAAGCCTAATATTTAGGAGTAATAATAGAGTCAAGTGTCTTCCTGGGAGTGCATTAATATCAAACAAACTTTTTTAATTTGCCAAACCGTCTGATTAAAATTATTAAGTAGCTCTCTTTTGCAAGGTGCTGTTGAAAGTAATTGTACATGCAACACTCACAGAGTATTTTTTTCATCTTGTAAAAGGATAATTTGCTAAACTTGATTAAAAATCAGACATAGAACTAGATATATCTGACATTGTCACATATACTATTGAGCAACTTTAATCAAATTCAGCATTATTATCTTTTTATTTGCTTTTACTCTGCCTTGCAGGTACAATAAAGTGAAAATATGTAAGCAATGGAGCATATTTATAATACTAGTCTGTGTGCCAGGTGGGTTGTAAAATAAATGTAATTGTTTTCAAAGATTGAACCAGATTAGCATGGATTAACACATTCATTTTGAAATCCATGGCAGGAAGTATTCTAAACATGCCTTCAAACAGCCCTTGTTACTCTGTTTATATCCCATCTTAGTACTACGAAATCACTGCCCCATAAAACAGGGAGCATTTTAACTGTTTATTTTCGTATGAAAGAAACACAATTTATTAAACAAGACAAGAAAGCAGTTGTCTGCCATATTGAAGGCCAGATTTGCAGTGATTTGCACTCTGGCTTTCAGCAGATGAACAACAGTGACAGACATGGAAGCCAGAGTTGTGGCTGCAATAAATATTCATAACTGCTCCTGCCCAAGGAGCAAAGGGAGGGGTCTGAATTTGCAGCACATGGTTAGCAGAGGATGAATCAGGACTAGACTGTCCAACACACACAGGCATGGAAGCCCTGGGCAATGCAAGGCTGAAATTCCTCACCGAGAAGGAGCGCTGTGTTACTGGGTGATTTTGCAGTACCCTTGACTCATGGGAGGTGAAATCTTTCAGATATGCCCTGCTGATGCCATTATCCCTCCTCTCTAACCTTAAAATAAACCTGCTTGAGAAAGTGTATTGTTGATGTATGGCATCCAGCAGGGGAGAGTCAGCCTGGGGGGAAAAAAAAAAAAACAAACGTAGTTTCTGATGCACTTCAAGACTGAAGGCCTACTACAAGAAACCTACCCAATTTTGAAAGAAATCAGTCTTTGGTGAATTATGCTCAATGATGCTGAAAGAAATGCATACTATACAGTTTCTCTGGATGATGCTGGGTACTGGCAAATCTCGGTTCTCTTACTCCAGTCCTAAGGATCTCTTTATTTTACATTGAAAGAGGCTGTAATTCATTTCTATATTTAATGCAGGGATCTTGCCTACTAGGAAATTTAGCGTCACTCATGGAAGAAATCTCAGTGAGATTTCCCAAACAACTGGTGAGTGTTCTAAACTAATATTTCTTTTTTTGTTTGTTTGTTTTGTCCACTAGGAAACTTACACTAGCAAAATTTGTATCCCAGATTATTTAGTAACTATCTGAGATCTTACCCTCTACTTTTCTTTTTTCTGTTTATTTATTTATTTATTTATTTAGAGACAGAGTCTTACTCTGTCACCTGGGCTGGAGAGCAAGTGGCACAATCTTGGCTCACTGCAACCTCTGCCTCCGGTTTCAAGCAATTCTCCTGCCTCAGCCTCTTGAGTAGCTGTGATGACAGGCATGTGACACCATGCTTGGCTTATTTCTGTATTTTTAGTAGAGACCGGCTTTCATCATGTTAGCCAAGCTGGTCTCTAACTCCTGACTTTAAGTGATCCACCTGCCTCGGCCTTCCAAAGTGCTGGGATTATAGGCATGAACCACTGCGCCTGGCCTTGCCCTCTACCTGTCTATGTCCTATTTCCTCTCCGTTTTCATCCTAATATCTTACACTGTTTATTTAGCTTGATTTTTAAATCTTCATTGTGTATATATTTTTAAATAAGGCTAAATTGTTTATGGAAGGCACACATTCTCCAACACATATATTGACTAATGAAACTGTAAATCATATGAAAAACTGGCTAAAATTGAGGAATTGAGGAAGTTTGCATTATTAAGCAGAGGATATTTAATCTTCTTCTGTTGGTCAGAATCATAAATATTCAAACATCACTCAGTACCTTATATATATAGAGAGGGAGACAGATACCAAACATTTCTGAAATCTTTAACCGGATAAATACCCTACAGTGACTGACTAATATCTAAGTAATTTAGTGGGCTGAAATACTACCAATTTTACAAGAGAAATAATGCATGGGGATGTTTTCTTCCAGATGCTGTGCACGGGATCAGGTGTCATTCTCCTGGACGTTGGGTCACTGTGTGAGGTTTGGCCCACTGTGTGAGGTGGTGGCCGACCTGTTTGTTTTTCAGTGGTGTAATTGGTCACTCTAGAGATGAATACTTAGAAAGCATTAGCTTTTAGACCTTCAGTGAATCTTCCAGCTTGCCAGAACAATTGTGAGTGAGACATCTCTTCAAGAATGAAATCATTTCCCCCTGCCCAGCTGCCATGAGACAGTCATATGTTCAACAAATGTAAAACATGCTTGACTCTGCCTGAGGAAGTAGATTTTGCAGTGCCAGGCTTTGTTTGGGAATCCCTTTGTGATCCAAACAGAGAATTCTTCAACCAATTATTTGGATGTTGCTGCAAGGGAGGGCTGTTATGTTTTACTATGTAGCTCTGCTTAGCTGTGGTGTAGAATGCTAGAGAGTGAAAACAACAGATTCTATTGCCTCGGACTGCTAACGTAGGAATTTTTAAAAATCTGATTATGAAATACTATTCTCAGGATAAATCACTTTGTTAGTGCTTTGTTCTATGCTTGGTTTCGTTTGTTTGTATTTTCGTCTGCACTGAGTCTTCTCACACTGTCCTCTGGAGAAGACCATGAAGTAATATATTCAAAAGCAGATAAAATAGCCTAAGTTTGTCCTCTCTCAAAGCCCAAGCCTTCCTAGCTCATCTTTCATGCTAGGAGAACTGATTACTCACATCAGGAAAACACTGATTCAGTACTACAAGCAAAGAGGGGTGACTCTGAAATTGTTTTCTCCAGAGTTGTTGGCTAGACTAATACAAAATATGGATAAAGGAGACTTCACATATCAGCATTATATTCAGTTTATTTATATCATTATCTCATTTGCCTCTAATTCTTTCAAAAAAAAAAAAGATGCCACCACCAATTTTTTTGGAGCTTTCATGGTTGGAAGATTTTCTTAAGGGTTAGACTTAACACCATGCACCAGGGAGAGCTGAGTATATTAGTTGGATAACGTGCATCATAAAGCATATGCTACCACCCTTGTCTTGCTCAGAGGAGAGTGAGCTGTCTAGTTAGTATGGTTAGTACGTAGATGAGAATCAGGACACCCTGGTCTTAGTCTCAGCTTTCACTCTTACTGTGTTACCTCAGCTGCCTAATGTAGCTTCTCTGGGTCGTGTTTATCACATATGTAAGTGAGGAGGTGGCACTCAGTTATCTCCAAAGTGTTTCTAAGCTCAAGCTGGCTATTATATTCACATTTCAGTTCATCTATCTAAAACATACTTACCTTGATTAATTAGCCTTTTAGAAGAATGGAATAAAAATTACAAGCTTTTCCTTCTTATTTAATCCCCATTTTCCTCTGTCACCATTTCTCCATCCCATTTTCATTTCAATACACTTGAGAAAGGCACTACCCTCCCAACTGGGATACCAGCTGCGTAGCTCGAAGGGGGTACAGCATGGGGACTGGCCCAGGGAAGAGTTTTAATTTTGGACAGAGAAAGAAAACTTGTATTAAATAAAGCCCCCAGTTGCCCATTGCGTGTCTTAAGAGGGAAACTTGTTCTTGTGCTTATGACCAGGACTCATCTTGAGTTTCCAAAATGGCCATGATCATGTTTATTTCAAAGCCATAAAGCAAAGTCCCCAAAGCCTGCCTGCCTGCCTCACCAGAACCTTTGAATGCAGTCATTCTCTGCTTATGTTTTTTGGAACCCACACTTAGCACTGGATTAAAATCCCCCCTTTGTAGCATATGCATCTTGCAAGATTTGTCTACTCTTGCCTGAATCCCTGACACAAACCAAATTGTGGATTATCTTCAAATAGACATTGTCATAATTGATTAATCATTCTTTAAACCTCCCAAATACTCTTGGTATATTCTCAAATGCTCTCATTCTGCTATGTATTTTTCTTTTAAATGAATCTTTACAAGTAAGTATTGTTTACTTGTCATTTACCTGGTAATACTTAAACATGGTTGTGAGACTTCACAGAAAAAGGATCAGGGAATTTTAGCATTTTCATAAACACCTAAGTATATGTGGATTAAGTGACACCGATCTTCAGAAATATGACAACTTTTGATCTTTACACCCATTTTTTTTTGTGATGTGTCACCTCAGTAGTAAATCCTCACACGGCTTTGAAGATGATACACTAGCAAAACGCATGGCATATGCTTTGCTCATTAATCTTTCCTCTGCCAATTTGCAATGGAAAAGGATAAGCATCAGCCAACTTTTACAGTAAGGAAACCAAGGCAGTGTGATCAGTCCCAGGCTAATAGGTCAAAGGAGAATGGAGTTAAAAATGAATGCCGGGCGCTCAGTGCTCACTCTATGATGAGAGTATGCTGCAGAGCCCTGAGATGAAATCCATAGGCACAGTTAACTGACCTTTAGGAAGTTTGATGGCTCAGTGGGAGGTCTTGCATGGTATTCCTGTATTCATTACAAAGAACAACTGAAATGTCATTATTACACGACAGAAATAATGCAAAATTAAATGCATTTTCTGCAATCGACAACATTAAATGGTGCTGTGATTTTACGCTTCTCATATTTTCTAACACTGCTCTATAAATTTCTTAACATTCATGTACAGAATATGATAGGTAGAACCTCTGGATTTTGACTACCTAGCAAAGGTTAGTGCTTCACTTGACTCAGGAAACCAAAATTGTGGTCCTGGTTCTAATGCTTACCAGGCCCCTAGCCTTGGGCAAATGACCTAATCTGATTACACCCCGCCATCTTTCTCTGTATAATTAAGTAGTGATGTGTAGCATCTTGAGATCTGATTAATTTATTCATTCAGTATCTACTGAGTGCCCAGTAGAAGACAGGCAGGCACTGTTAGAAATGAGAATGAGCTAGGCTGAGTATCCTTCAGTCTTCCAGACAGCCTGAATTACTCACTCAAGTAACACTTCCATCTCTGTGAATCAGCAAAGAGTTAAACAAAGTTGAATGCTTGAGATATTTCATTAGGTCTTTTGAAACATAGTTCCCTGTTATTTCTTAACCTTTTTATTTGCTCTTAATCTTATTTCCTACACATGATCGAGTTTGGTTTCTCAGATGGTGCTCAGTGAATTAAAATAGACAGTATAAATTAATTTTGTGAATAAAATTTTATGAGACACTACATCAAATACTTCAGTAAAATCAAGATATATTTTTATACCCATTGTAGATATTCATGGTCTAATCTTGTAATTATATTTTTTAAAATTGGATTTGTACAGTCTTATTATCCAGTTATTCACCCCATGCTGTTCATAGGTACAGCTATGTTCCTTAATGTTGGTTCATTGTGTTTACTAGAAAGGATAATGTCAGAAGTAATTTTCATGATTGTTCTACTTTCTCTACTGTAAATATATGACTCATGTATACTTTTTCAATATTATTTCTTTAGATTAAAAAAACAGACTATCACATATACAGTGTTTCCCCAGTGCAGAAGATTGGGTGCTAGTAAACCATCATTTTGTACATTAGGTATCATTTTGTACATCGATGTACTTACATTTAGCATTCAACTGCTAATAAAAGGAACATTTTTAAGTGTAACTCAATCTAAAGCTAACGTTGTCCTCACTAAGCCAGTTCTCCATGCTCTAAGGAGATTGTGAGACCCAGAGAAGAAGCCTAAGGTGCATATGACCAAGTCAGTATTTTCTCATAAAAAGTTTTGAGTGTCTACCCTTTGCTTGGCATTGTGAACTCTGAGAATCCACAGGTGAATATGACACATCCCTTTCTGCAAGGAACACACAACTTTATTTAACTACCAACCACTTCCCCTTTATAAAGAAGGTATAAAAGCTAAGTATCTGAATATAAGTATTAATTCTCTTTCTGAGAAAGCTACCTGAGAGAGATGCTTGATAACTTTAATTCAGTTCCACTTGGCAACTTTGCATGGAATACAACTGGGTAGTTTCAATATTTTCTATGAATATGTGTTGGTACATCTTTGCGATCACCAAAACATTACATTTTTTAACTTTCAAGGTATTTTTGAACTGTTATGTGAATTAAGGCATAAGCACTTTTAGGTAATAAGTAAGTTTAGGTCACTAGACCTTCTTTGTGACTAACGAGGAATATACTACATAATTGTAAGATTCTTCTTAATTGAAAAATGTCTCTTACTCAAATTCCAAAGTTATCAGGGACTGAACTCAATATTGGGGTAAATGTGGAATATATAAAAACTGATTATGTATCAGATTGAAGCTTGAATAACTTATTCATACATCATAAAATTTTGGATTAGAAGTTTAACTCACTCCTTTATTTTACTGCTGAGGAAAAGGAGATCTATAGAAGCAAAGATATTTGATCAAGATACATGAAAGAACTGAAGCTACAATCCACATCTCCCATTCCACATCTGATATTCTTTTTATTATGCCGTATTCTGCTACAAAAATTAAGGATGGTCATGACACATAGGCCTCTCTCTCTCTCTCTCTCTCTCTCTCTGTGTGTGTGTGTGTCTATGTATAGAGAGGCAATGTGGGGTGTGCTTAATATTCATTGAAGTCCATGGGAGATAGATAGATGATAGAATAGATCAATAGATAGATAGATATAAATAGACAGATAGATAGATAGGAAAGAGGGAGAAAAGAGATATTTGTGTTCCTATCCACATATTCTGGCAGTCATTAGCATATGAGACAAATAATATGTGTATGGCTAAAAAATGTGAGTAGAGAGTATGTTTATGTGTTTGCAACAGCAGATATGAATCAGTACCACCTTAGTGGTCAAATGGATAAGGTGGAAGCAGAACTCATACAATCCTCTGGCTTTCTGGCCTTAGCAAAAGATAGGGATACTAATGAGTATGCTTAAATGTAGAGAACAAAGATGATCTAAGTTCACCTCAGATTCAGCATTGTGTTCAATTTTATGTAGGAAAGATGGACTCCTTCGTGGTGCTTCATTAATTATTTTTAAAAGATGTACATTGATAAACAAAATTAAATAGCATGCCATTATTTTTTAAAGCTCTGGATATGTCTGTATTAGCTGGTTTTCATGCTGCTACTAAAGACATACTCGAGACTGGGCAATGTACAAAAGAAAGCGGTTTAATGGACTTACAGTTCCACATGGCAGGGGAGGCCTCACAACCATGGTGGAAGGCAAGGGGGAACAAGTTACATCTTTCATGGATGGCAGCAGGCAAAGAGAGAGAGAGTTTTCCGGGATCTAGAGGACAGTGGCCCTTTTCTCACAGCTCCACTAGGCAGTGTCCCAGTAGGGACTCTGTATGGGGGCTCCAACCCCACATTTCCCTTCTGCACTGCCCTAGCAGAGGTTCTCCCTGAGGGACCCGCCCCTGCGGCAAACTTCTGCCTGGGCATCCAGGCGTTTCCATACATCTGAAATCTAGGTGGAAGTTCCCAAACCCCCATCCTTGACTTCTGTGCACTTGCAGGCTCAACACCACATGGAAGCTGTCAAGGCTTGGGGCTTACACTCTCTGAAGCCACAGCTGGAGCTGTACCTTGGTCCCTTTTAGTCATGGCTGGAGCAGTTGGGACACAGGGCACCAAGTCCCTAGGCTGCACACAACATGGGGACCCTGGACATGGTCCATAAAACCATTTTTTTCTCCAAAACCTTTGGGCCTGTGATGGGAGGGGCTGCATCAAAGTTCTCTGAAATACCCTAGAGACATTTTCCCCATTGTCTTGGTGATTAACATTCACCTCCTCATTACTTAGGCAAATTTCTGCAGCCAGCTTGAATTTCGCCTCAGAAAATGGGATTTTCTTTTTTAGTGCATTGTCAGACTGCAAATTTTTCAAACTTTTATGCTGTTTCCCTTTTAAAACGGAATGCCTTTCACAGCACCCAAGTCACCTCTTGAATGCTCTGCTGCTTAGATATTTCTTCTGCCAGATACCCTAAATCCCCTCTCTCAAGTTCAAAGTTCCACAGATCTATAGGGCAGGGGCAAAATGCTGCCAGTCTTTTTGCTAAAACAACAAAAGGTACCTTTGCTCTAGTTCCCAACAAGTTTCTCATCTCCATCTGAGACCACCTCAGCCTGGATTTCATTGTCCATGTCATTATCAGCATTTTGGTCAAAGCCATTCAACAAGTCTCTAGGGAGTTCCAAACTTTCCCACGTTTTACTCTCTTCTTCTCAGCCCTCCGAACTGTTCCAACCTCTCTGCCTGTTACCCAGTTCCAAAGTTGCTTCCACATTTTTGGGTATCTTTTTAGCAGCGCCCCTCTCTACTGGTACCAATTTACTGTATTACTTTGTTTTCAGGCTGCTGGTAAAGACATATCCGAGACTGGGCAATTTACAAAAGAAAGAGGTTTAATCCACTTACAGTTCCACATGGCTGCGGAGGCCTCACAATCATGGTGGAAGGCAAGGAGGAGCAAGTTACATCTTACGTGGATGGAGACAGGCAAAGAGAGACAGAGCTTGTGTAGGGAAACTCCAGTGTTTAAAACCATCAGATCTTGTGAGACTTATTCACTATCATGAGAACAGCACAGGAAAGACCCACCTCCATGACTGAATTACCTCCCACCAGATTCCTCCTATGACACATAGGAACTGTAGGAGTTACAATTCAAGATGAGATTTGGGTGGGGACACAGACAAACCATATCAATGTCTAAATGCAGAGAACTCAGAGGATATACAGTCTTTATCCTTTGTCACTTTGTTTTTTGCTGCTTAAAAACAGTATTCTACTAGATGGAGAATATGTGAATTAAAACATGGATTGTAACTGTTTACTAAAAAAGAATAATTGTCCTTTTGAGATGGAAATGGGTCTGGGAACTATGCTACGTGAGGTACCATGGAAGCATTTAAATATATTTTCCCGAAACAGCGGACTAGAAAGAGAAACTATGAGATAATTCAGTGTTGAATACTTAAAGTCTATCCTTTCTAGAGTTACTCTATGAGAACATTACGGCAAGGCATATTTTGAATCAACACGAGGAATAGTTTTCTAACCTTTTAAGACTTATCTGAAACTAGTGTGTTGCTAATGAGGCAAGGCTCTCTACTCCTAAAAGTTTCTAATGGAGGTGACACCTTTTCTGGGTGATTCTGCGGAATTGTTTAAAGCAGATGGTCTCTAGTGCTTCTCAACAATGAGTCTATAACTCTGCTAAGACATCACTGAGCAATTATACCAACAAGAAGACAAAGGAAATCTAAAAACAGAGATGGTGTTTGGTTTAATTGATCCAGTAGAATAATTGTGGCTTCCCAGAGTGCTGTGTTGAGAAGGATCCTGAGGTCACCTCTGGGCTCAGTATGATTGAGGATTGTAATTGATTAATGGTGCTATACAGGAAAAGAAGTGAAGGAATAACTTCATTCTGATACACGTGCCTGGCATGTGCCATCTTGACCTTAAAAGATAAAGAGAAAAGTCTTCTCTCCATTTTCTAGTATTTGATTATTCATTATATGCCTTTGTTCTTTATGCACCTAAGCATATTTGGTTAACTCAGTTTTGAAATTTCAGTGATGAATAGTCTTTCTTGTGGAGGGTTTTTAAAATTAACTGAAAATTATACATTTATAACTTAGAATAAAGCATGTGGTGTATATTATAGTCTCTTTTAGGATGACATGATTTGATTAAAGATTATAATGAACAATCAGAGGATTTAACTAATCCAAATTGGCCATTTAAATTATTGAAAATCTATCTGTCTTCATGTTTTGGGAAGCTTTGTGTCTGACTTCCACATGCCCTTTGTTCTTTTTAAAGTTTGCCTGGCTTAAAGGAAATTATTCAGTACAGAGCTCAATTACAAATGTGCTTTGACAATCAGGAGGCTGTATCTGTGGTTTTATCTGGAACTTCAACAGAGGTGATAAAGAAGTTCCATGGCCTGGAATATAAATTCATGCATCTGCAAAACAGCAATGCCTTTCCTTAGTGTAAAACTTCAGAGAAGACAAAATTTCTGAGTGCTTCTGGTTCAGAAAAGCAGCAATACTTACAGGAATTTTTTTTCCTACTCAGATCTTCTTGTCTTAAAAAATATGCAGTGAAGTTCATGTAAATTTTTTGTTGTGCAGCCACAATAAAAAGTTACAAATAAAAAGGTGGTAGCTAACAGTATTTTGCCTTTTGCCAAACATACAAGTGTCATAGGACACCCAAAGTGTAATGACCTTGAGAAAAGTATAGGGCTTGAATTTTCATACAGATGGACTTTCCTAAATGATTTTTTGCCATAATTACACACAGTTAAGCATTTATTCAGCATCAAGCACAACTAATGTTTTTTCCTACCATCTATTTCGCCTTCTAAATAAGTTTATTTTAATCATGCTCGTTAGTGAATTATTTTCCTCTGAAGACATTGTACAAACTAATAAACTAAAGAGAACCTAAAAACTGAGGAGTCACTGATTTGAATTTTTTAAAAAGTTACCATCTAATTGTGCAACTGATAGTTTACATGTATCTATTTTGAACGTTTTGTATATAACCTATGCACAATTATCCTAAAATGAATATTTAATAAAGATGGCAAACCATAACACAAATGTTTCAAAATATAACATCTTTTGCTTTTTGGATAACTACTTTTTGGATGGAATGATAAAGCCCCGTGTTTTTGTTTGTTTGTTTGTTTGTTTGTTTGTTTTTGAGACAGAGTCTCACTCTGTCTTCCAGGCTGGAGTGCAGTGGCATGATCTCAACTCACTGAACCTCTGCCTCCCATGTTCAAGCAATTCTTCTGCCTCAGTCTGCCGAGTAGCTGGGACTACAGGCACGTGCTGCTACATCCGGCTAATTTTTATATTCTTAGTAGAGATGGGGTTTCAGCATGTTGGCCAGGATGGTCTTGATCTCCTGACCTCATGATCTGACCACCTCGGCCTCCCCTCCCAAAGTGCTGGGATTAGAGATGTAAGCCACTGCACCCAGCTGCCCCTAGTATATTGACTTATTCTCTACCTTTTAAAGCACTAGAAAAGCAACAATGAATGTTGCAAAAGCACCAGTTTCTGTTCTGAAGATATTTGCAGTCTGTAGGAGCAAGACAGATGAGTCAAATAGCAATGACAGGGCAATGTGGCATGTGATTAATGTACATTGGGGTCCATAGGATGTTGTCTAATCCAGACTAGAGAGGTGATGCCCAGGGCCTTGCAGGAGAGTGGCACTTGGACAATACGTGAGAGCAAGATGAAGGGTGAGTAAGGTCAGGAGAGTGGAAGGCATGCTAGAGAAAGAAAGAACACGTGCAAGAGTCCTGAATTGAAAGAATACTGGGCCCCATTCAAGAAATTGCAGTTAGAAGAAAAAAAAGAGTATCTTTATGTTAGAAAGAGGAAGAGAGTCACGTCTACACCTAATCATTTTCCGACTCACACACAAACTCTCCAGACAGCCCTCTCCCTCCTCGACGTCTGCATTGAATGGCCAAGAATAAGAGTGCCAGCCCTGCACTAAAAGAAGTAGTTTAGTAATGATTCTGAAGTAAAGCAGTGGTTTGATTCTGATCCAGGAATAGCATCGTTATTACTCTCTCCTGAAGTATTCACAGATGAAAGCAGTACAGTCATGAAATGTGCAAGCTTCTTTACATAAGCTTCTTTTGTAAAAAATGGTTCCTTTGATCCCATCTCACAATCTACTTAAAATAAAATACTTTTAAGATTTTGCAGTGACAGAGCTCAGTACAAAAATGGAGCTACCATAATGCCAGCGAGAATATAACATTTTTTAAGGGGCTGCTGGATATATTTCCGTTTGCCTGTACTTAGCTCTAGGGGTAGTACTGGACATAAGCACAAATAATTTGCCATTTTAACATCCTCGCTCTGCAACAGGAGGAGATCTTTCCCAACATGAACCTCGGGTTACAGAAGAGAGTCATTGGGGATAAAGGTGTCAGATTACATGGTAATTCTGGTGGTGAGACCTATTTCACGGGTCCAAATATCAGGTGGTTCTATGTGTTCATCCTGTGGTCTTTCTCTCCTGGACCACTAGGAGACCAAAGGACTCTGTAGGATAAGCCTTTAAATAATCTTGAATTTTAAAAAATTAAAATAATAGTAATAATCTTGAATTTTTCACTACAGGTTTGTTTAACTTTTAACAAAAAAAAAATGACATAAATGATGTTTGGGAAAATAAGAAGTCACAGTCAACCATCCAAACTGCACTAGGTCCCATCTCTTTGCCACTTAGGAAATGGCACTATTAGCAAGAATAAGTACAATAATGTCATTTAAGAATGAAGGCGAAGCCATGAGTTACTATGTAAGCGAAATCTTTGCATCTGGCAGAGTTTCTGTTGGTTTAGGAATCAGTGTGTATTAGAAAACCATATATTAGCTGTGCATATTTTCCCAGAAGTACAAATCCCTTCAGTTCAATAGTAAATACTGAGCATAAAAACATCATACTTTATTTGACAAAAATCTTCAATAGCCTCCATGCATTTTTTTTCAGAATAGCAATCATCATGGGAAAGTACAGATTAGATAATTCATATTCAATAGCTCAGTAAAAAAAATTACTTTTCAAAATGGGGGCAAATATGTTTGCTCATTCCGCTGTTCCAAGAGCATATGTGGTGTAAAATTTTCAGAAGACTATGACGTGCAGTATAGACAAGGTTATGTTTTAAACATCACAATGAAGGTTTAAAGATGATTTTCAACAGATTTCAGAAATCACATTGGATTTAAACTACTTGAAACCCTTCTGCTAACTTACAGCTCTCAGAAATTCCTCCCCTTCAGGATGCCTCTTCTCGATATTATACCACTTGAATTTTATCACCCTTCAGGATTTGTTCCTACACTAGCAAATATGTTTTGTGTACCCATGACTTCAGACAGAAAAGTCACCAATGGTTGTCCTTTGATGCACAGTGTTGAAGATGGAAGCACAGCAGACAATTACACCAAATCACCTGACTTTCAGTACCTCGACATCAGCTGCCTCCCTAATATTTTGGAAGCAATTTGGTAGGGGTCTCTTGGAATTTGGTCACCAAAATGACTACATTTCTGCCTTCATAGGAAGAGATCTACATAACCATGACTGAAACAAAAGTTTTATCTCCCCATCATTTTTGTATTTTTTCCTTAGCTAAATGTTGATTATATTATAGTGAGTCTGGTGTAACATATGAATATGATACAGTGAATTAACATGAAGGAAAATGGAAATTTTATAGCCTCTTTCCAGAACTGAGGTGGTTATATACATTTTTTATCTGGGTGACAAATAAAGTGGTTGGCCTATCAGATATTTTTACTCCTAGACCTTAAACTTTTTTTATGCTCATTATGATTAGAAATTTGTATAAACCCAAAAGTTATAACACGTGGGAGAAATATCTTTGTATTTATCATGTGATAGTAGCTGTACACAATCATCTGCATTAATGGTGTGTGAAGTCGTAACCAATTTATGAATATAATAATACAGTAATCTTTAAAACATAATTAGAGTCTTCAGACTTTAGCATGGTGTGTGTGTGTATGTGTGTGCGCACTTGTATCAACTTCACTGAGATGACACTGATATACAAAACACTGCACATTTAATGAACACGTTAACCTTGATGAGTTTGCACATATGCATACACCCATGATACCATAACGCAATCAAGGTAATAAACATTCATCACCCCCCAAAATTTCTTTGTGTCCCTTTGTGTTTTATTTTTTGCAACCTTGTGTGTATGTGTGTGCTAAGAATATTTTACATGAGATCTACCCACTTAATAAATTTTAAGTGCACATTACCATGCTGTTAATTATAGGTGATAAATTGTACAGCAGCTCTTAAGAACTTACTCATCAGGCGAAACTGAAACTTTAAACCCGTTAAAGAACAGCTCCCCAATTTATTCTTACCATAGACCTTGGCAACCGCCATTTATTTATTCTATTCTCTGCTTCTATGAGTTTGACTATTTCAGGAATGATGCAATCAGTATTTGTCCTTCTATGCCTGGCTTATTTCACTTAGCATAATGTTGTCAAGGTTTATGACAAGGTTTATTTTTATGACAGGATTTCCTTCTTTCTAATGCTGAATAATATTCCACTGACTGTATATACTACATCTCTTTATCCATCAGTCCATGGACATTTGGGTTGTTATCTTGGCTATTGTGACTACTGCTATAATGCACATGAGACTGGAGATACCTCTTTGCAATCTTGTTTTATCAATTCTTTTGGACATATACCTGGAATTGGTGTTGCTGAATTATATGTTAGTTCCATTTAAATATTTAAATATTTCCTTACTGCTTTTCATAGTAGCTGTAATATTTTACATTCCCACCAACAGAGTGCAGGGGTTCCAATTTCTCCGCTTCCTATCCAACACTTACTATCTTTTTTTTTTTTTTTTAACAATGACTATCCTAGCAGGTGTGAGGTGATAATTTACTGTGCTTTCATTACATTTTCCTGATGACTAGTGATATTTAGCATCATTTTATTTACTTGTTGACCATTTATATGTCTTCTTTGGAGAAATGTCCATTAATGTCCTTTGCCCATTTTTAAATAAGGTTATTTGTCTTTTTGCTATTGACATGTGATTGTTCCTTATATACATTGGATATTATCTATCTATCTTACTATCTATATCAGACAAAAGATTTGCAAATGTTTTCTCCCATTATGTAGGTTGTCATTTTACTCTATTCACTGTTTGCTTCGCTGCACAGGAACTTTGAGTTTGATGTAGTTCCACTCCATTTTTGCTCTTGTTGCCTGTGCTTTGGGTTTGACATCCAAAAATGTATTGCTAATACCTATGTCAAGAAGCTTTTCCTGTGTGTTTGCTCCTAGTTGTTTTAAAGTTTCAGGTCTTATGTTTAAGTGTTTAATCAATTTTGGGTGGGATTTTATATACAGTATAAGATACAGGCCTAATTTCATTCTTTTTAATGTGAATGTCCAGTTTTCCCAACACCACTTGAAGAAACTATCTTTTCTCTACTGTGTATTTTTGACACCTTTTTTGAAGATAAGTTAATCATATACATGTGGTTTTATTTCTGGCATGTCTATTCTGTTCCATTGGTCTATATGTCTGTCTTTATGCCAGTGTCATACTGTTTTAATTACTATAGCTTTCTAATATATTTTAAAGTCAGGAATTGTGATGCCTCTAGCTTTGTTCTTTTTCCTCAAGATTGCTGTGGTGCTTCTGGGTTTTTTGTGACTTTATATGAATTTTAGGATTTATTTTTCTTTTTTTTTTTTTTTCAGACAGAGTCTCGCTCTGTCGCCCAGGCTGGAGTACAGTGGCGCAATCTTGGCTCACTGCAAGCTCCACCTCCCAGGTTCTTGCCATTCTCCCTGCCTCAGCCTCCCGAGTAGCTGGGACTACAGGCACCCGCCACCACACCTGGCTAATTTTTTGTATTTTTAGTAGAGACGGAGTTTCACCATGTTAGCCAGGATGGTCTCGATCTCCTGACCTTGTGATCCGCCTGCTTTGGCCTCCCAAAGTGCTGGGATTACAGGCATGAGATGCTGCGCCCGGCCAGGATTTTAATTCTATTTATGCCATTGGGATTTTGATAGGGATAACATTGAATCTGTAGATCAGTTTGGGTACTATGGACATTTTAACAGTATTAAGTTTGCTAATCCATGAACACGGGATATTTTTCCATTTATTTGGGTCTTCTTTAATTTCTTTCATCAACATTTTGCAGTTTTCAGTGTACAAGTTTTTCAACTCTTTGGTTAATGTATTCCTGAGTATTTTTTTTTTATGCTATTGTTGATGGGATTACTTCTTAATGTTTTTTCAGCTAGCTCATTGTTAATGTATAGAAACATGACTAATTTTTTAATATTGATTTTGTATTCTGCAACTTTACTGAATTTGTTTGTTAATTTCAACAGTTTTTGGTGGAGTCTTTAGAGTTTTCTATATATAAAATCATGTCTTTTGCGTATAGAGACAATTTACATTCTTCCTTTCCAATTGGAAGCCTTTTAATTTTTTTTCTTGTTTAATTGCTCTGGCTAAGACTTCCAGTACTGTGTTTAAGATAAGTGATAAGAGCATTCCTGCCTTGTTCCTGATCTCAGAGGAAAAGCTTTCAGCTTCTCATCTTTTAGTATGGTGTTAGCTATAGGCTTGTTATATATGGCTTTTATTATGGTGAGGTACATTTTTTCTACACCCAGTTTATTGAGGATTTTTCATTATAAAAGGGCATTAAATTTTGTCAAATGCCTTTTCTGCATTTATGGAGATGATAATATGCTTTTTATCCTTCATCTCCTTAATGTAATATTTCATATTTATTGTTTTGTGTATATTGGACCATCTTTGCATCCCAGGGATAAATCCCACTTGATCATGGTACATATTTTTAATGTGCTATTGAATTTGGTTATCTAGTATTTCCCTGAGGATTTTTTTCATCTATGTTTATCAGGGACCCAAAAGACATATACAGAACATTCTACCCAACAGTGGCAGAATACATATTCTTTCTAAGTGCATGTGGAACATTCTTCAAGATGGATCACGTGTTAGGCTACAAAGCAAGTCTTAACAAATTTAAGAAGATTGAAATCATGTCAAGTATCTTTTCTGAACACAACAGTATAAAAGTAGAAATCAATGACAGGAGGCAGATTGGAAAATTCACAAATATGTGGAAATTTAATAATACATTTTTGAACAACCAATGGGACAAAGAAGAAATCAAAAGGGAAATCCAAAAATATCTTGAAACTGTGAAAATAGTAGTACAACAGAGCAAAACATATGGGATACAACAAAATTAATACTGTAAGATAATTTTATAGCAATAAACACGTACATTAAAAAGGAGAATGATCTCAAAAAACCTAATTTTCTACCTCAAGAAACTAGAAAAAGAACAAACTAAGCCCAAAGTTAGCGGAAGGAAGGACACAATAAAGATTAGAGTAGAAATAAACAAAATAGAGATTGGAAAAATAATCTAACAATTAACAAAACTAAGAGTTAGTTTTTTGAAAAGATAAAATTGACAAACTAAGAAAAGGTAGACTAAGATAAAAAGAGAGAAGCAGCAAATAAATAAAATTAGAAATGAAAGAAGAGACATTAAAAATTGACGCTGCAGACATACTAAGAATCATTGCACTACTGTGAACAATTACACACCAACAAATGGGATGTCCTAGAAAGAAAATGAATAAATTTCTGGATATATACAACCTACCAACACTGAAACATGAATTAAAACAAAATCTAAACAGAACAGTAACAAGTAACAAGACTGACACAGTAATAAAAAACCTCTCAACAAAGAAAAGTTCATGACCAGATGGCCTCATTGGTGAATTCTACTGAACATTTAAGGAAGAATTAATGCCAGTCCTTCTCAAACTCTTTAAGAAATTTTGAAGAGAATCTTTCCAAACTCATTTTGTGAGCCCAGCATTACCCTGATACCAACGCCAAACAAAAACACTACAAGAAAAAAACATTATAGGTAAGTATATTTTTATACCTTACCCATATCCATGGGTTCTGTATCTGTGAATGCAACCAACTGGGGATTGAAAACACTTTTTACAAATAAAAAATAACAAGAAAAATAATACAAATAAAAAACAGTACAATATAACAACTATTTACATAGCATTTACATTGTAGTGTAGAGATGATTTAAAGTATGGGGAGGACGTGCATAGACTGTATGCAAATATATATGAAGGATTTGAGAATTGGCGGATTTTGATGTCTCACGGGTCCTAGAACCAGTCCCCCAAGGATACAGAGGAAGGACTGTACATATAAAATTTTCCCAGGAACATTTTACTATAAGGCTGCATGAGATAGAACTGCCAATTAAATTCTGTTACCCTTTCCATTTCAGAAGTAAACACAGTGATATTTCAGAGATTTCTAACAAGATAGTTTAAAGTGTGAGATAAATATAAAGACAGGGCCATGCTGTTATTTAGCAGTGCTAATAGATCCATATTGAAGGTGTTTTTCATATCTATCAATGTTTGTAGAGTCATTGGGATCTCTGCAGATGATGTATTTGAGTTTGTTGAGGGACAGGTATTTCACCCATGGTGAGCTTAATGCAAAAATGTTTCTGCAAGGTTGCTTTGCACTTTAATATTTCTAACTAATAGGACATTTCAAGTGTATGTCCCATGGTTGTACATACATGGGAACCTATATTCCTCCTGACAGCCTACATTTCAAAAATTGTGAATAACATAGGCACTACTTCCACAGAGTTCCATAACCGTTGTAAAATCTGTCTCCATCATTGCTCGTCACATTGCTGTGCAATTATTTCTTTGTGTCTGTTTCCTGCATTAGACGTTTAAGCTATCTGGATGACAAGGTCCAGTAGTATTTACCATTCCTTCCCCAGCTCATATCACATTGCCTGACACATAAAAGGGCTGCAACGAATATTTGCTAATTAAATAAATTACATGGTTGACACATTTGGTATCCAGACTGTTGAGAGAGTACAATGTCCTGATGCTCTTTGTTATTTTAATGAGTCATAAGAAATGCCATAAACGATACCATTTGTTCTACACTTTCCCTCTTTCTGGGACAACATAATGCAATTATTTACAAGAATCCCAAAGAGATTTCATTTCTCATAGAAAAGAAAACCAGAGACCGGTCATTTGAAATTCATCATCCCAAGATTCAATTTTAGAAGAGCCCAATTCCCCAACCCCCAGGTGAAACTTTTTAAGAAAAACAGACTGCCTTAGTGTCTGGAAATTGAGGGTTTGTGAATCTCGGCTGCTAGACTGCCTAAAACATTTATTTCTTTTGCGACTTCACCTTGTCAGTGAAATTTAAAAGCTGAGAATTTGAAGAAAAAGCTGATAAGTAATTTTAATTATGTTTGGGGAAAATTGCATTATTAGAGTACATAACACAGAGAAATCTACTCCAAGCTATTAATCTGGAAAAATCATTTAAAGGCATTAGGATTATTATTCATTACCTTAGTAAACCCCAGTGGTAATAGGAAGAATTATAATCAGTTTAATAATTTTTTTCATTTTAAGGGCATGTTTAATTACTTGGACAACTATAAAAAATGTCATAGACTGGGTAACTTAAACAACAGACATTTATTTCTCACAGTTCTAGAGGCTGGCAAATTCAAGATTAAGGTGCCAGCTGACTTAGTTCCTGGTGAGGGCTCTTCCTGACTTGCCAATGGTCACCCTGCTGTGTCCTCACATTAGGAAGAGAGAGCAACTTTTCTCTCTCTTCTTACAAAGCCACTAATCCCACGATGATGGCCTCCTTATGACTTCATCTAACCTTAATTTCTTTCCCAAAACTTGATCTCCAACCCCAATCATATTGGTGGGTTGAGCTTCAACATACGAATTTTTGAAGGATACAAATCAGTTCATACCAAAGGGGAAATATTTCACCATTTTAGTTTTGTTTAGCTCATCAATGCCAAAGATGTTCTTTTAGAGTCTTCTGATGAACCTCATTGGTAGAAGCTAGCAACGTAACAGAATGTTTAGGATGGTAACAAGTTCTAATGCAAGAAAAGACCATGGTGTCTGTGGTAGCTGCTGGGGAAAAGTGTTAACGTGGAAGATTCTGGGCACAGTCTCAAGCAATAGGCTTATCACCAGGTATTGCTGCTCATGCTGGCTAACTCTAAAAGATTCATTAAGAAGTTAAAGAAATACCTCCAACTTCGTAATAGTTGTATCAGCCAACCATTCAATTCATTTCTAAAACTGTTGTATTGTGTTTATCAAACTATTTTTCCAGCAGTATTACTACTACCATTTAATTATCAATGATCCTAAATTATCTTTTTAACAACTCTCTGGAACTCAAAGACATATTTTCTCTTCAGTTACTCTCCCACTGGTTTGTCATGAACACTGAAATTCCCATATTTAATGTCTCTCTTTAACACAAAGGAGTATAACAGCAATGGCTTTGTTAACTTGTTAAGAGAATGCATTGAACTACTACTATCCATAAAATATTACTACTCAGAATTACAAGAAATGGACACAGGAGAGAGAAGTTTAAATGGGAAAAGGATCTGAAGGACAGTTCAGAATTAAGTGGCACCTCATTGCAAGCAGGAGTTCTACAAAAGCTCTCCATATGTGGACAAAATTGACATTGGAAAGGAAGAAGCTGGAAGTCCTGGAAAACAATGAGGCTAGAAGGAATGACTCAGGTTGCAAAGCCCAATTATATATATTTAATTATCTTGCTAAGTCCAGGCACTGTGCAATAAATGTGGTTGCTAAATAACCTCTTATTATGCACACACCGGACCCATGGCTCCCAATTATATTGCACAGATCCTATCTACCTTTTGAATCTCCTTCCCAACTACTCCATGTCTATGCCTTCTACTACTTTCCTTTTTTTTTTTTTTCTTTTTTGAGACGGAGTCCCCCTCTGTCACCCACGCTGGAGTGCACTAGCATGATCTCGGCTCACTACAACCTCCACCTCACTACAACCTCCACCTCCTGGGTTCAAGCAATTCTCCTCTCTCAACCTCCCAAGTAGCTGGGACTACAAGCACCCACCACCACACCTGGCTAATTTTTATATTTTTAGTAGAGACGGGGTTTTACTATATTGGTCAGGCTGTTCTTGAACTCCTGACCTCAGGTGATCTGCCCGCCTTGGTCCCCCCAAGTCCTGGGACTACACACATGAGCCACCACGCCTGGCCTACTTTCCCTTTTTAAAAATCTCTTAACAAAAACCAATGAGACTTGCATATCCTTACTCTCCTACAACCAACATGCCTTCATGTCCTCAAATTGACACTTGACTCTCCAACCCCTCTGTGTCTACTCAAAATCAGAATTAAGACTTCCTACCTGGGTTCCTTCCACCACCTCTTCAATAGCTTCCCTATTTCGGACCCCAGACGCACTTTCCTGAAAATACCTTGCACTCATGTTATCAATCCAAATTTATTTCTTTCCACTCTCCAAAACATTAACTTTACAAGGTGGCCAGTTTCCTCACTCTCCCTCGTGAATCCCCTTTAGAAAGGATAAGGTCTTCCGCTTTTCCTCTCCAAAGATCTTATCCTCTCTAAACTTAACCAACCCTTCAGATAGTGACATCTCGAATGTTGTTAGAGAATTCAAAGAAATAACCTCACCACCCACATTCCGCAGGGCCCAGGGTTCCAGTGGCCCTCAATCGACTCTCCCCTCTTCTGCCCCACTCCGTGCCTTTTCTCACCCTTTACACTCACTGACTATGTTGCTCATGAATTATTTCCTAGCATCCTCGATTTTTTTCCCCTAGATTCTTTTGATATGTAGTAGTAGAGGATGTATCCTCTGTGAAACTTCCCCCAGATCCTCAGCAAATCCTGGAACGTTTCATCTGTAGACCCATCCTGTAAACAGTCATGGACATGCAGTTTATCATCAATGATTCTCTAGTAATTCTATGAATTCTGGGCCAGTCTCTCCACCCAGAATGTAGCATTCTAAATGCTGGATCCTCTATTTCTTCTAGAACTTAGCACAGAGTAGAATGCTTAGTATTGGCCATGGCATATCTGATTCACAAATTGAGTCATGATCTGTCAGAGATTTTCCCCTAGGTCCCTGCTGGAATGTCCGCTGCTCAGAGGGACTTCTCTGACCTATCACTCTGCACCTTTATCCTGCTCAAGGGTTTTTTGTTTGTTTGTTTGTTTGTTTTGTTTTTTTTAACCGAGTCTTGCTCTGTCGCCCAGGCTGGAGTGCAGTGGCACAATCTTGGCTCACTGCAAGCTTCGCCTCCCGGGTTCACACCATTCTCCTACCTCAGCGTCCCAAGTAGCTGGGACTACAGGTGCCCGCCACCACGCCTGGCTAATTTTTTGTATTTTTAATAGAGATGGGGTTTCACTGTGTTAGCCAAGAGGGTCTTGATCTCCTGACCTCGTGGTCTGCCCGCTTCGGCCTCCCAAAGTGCTGGGATTACAGGCGTGAGCCACTGCGCCTGGCCAGGTTTCTTTTTTAATAGCACTTATCTCTACTTTGCTATATGTGAATTATTTGTTTATTTTTTACTGTCTGTCCTATTCCCATAAAAATGCAAGTTTCATGAGATCAGGCACTTTGTCTTTATCACTGCTATAGCCCTGGAGACCAGAGGAGTGCCTAGCACGTGATAGACATTGATCAAGTGTTGCAAGAATGAATGAATCTGTTCAAGATCCAGTTTTCTGATAGACAATAAACAGTTGTGATTTTGACTCAAGTCCTAGTTCAAGCACATAAGTGTAGATGTTATATATCACTAAGATTAATAAAGGACTAGTATTAATAAACACTTATGTGACAGCTTTAATAGGAAGACAAGATATCCCCCCATTACAAGGGAAATCTTAATGAGTAGCTGAGTCCTGTCCTCTTACTTTTCTGATAAAACACAGGACCCAGAGATGAATGTCTTTCTACCAATCTTTGTCTACTGACATAAGAATAAACAGAGCACAGGGCTATGTAATGCTTGTCAGTTACCTAAAACAAGAATTTAACGAGAGAAAGTGGAATAAGGAATAACTTAAACCATTTTATCCAAACGAAAATGGCTTTCCCATTCATTGCCAATGACTTGAACCTCATATTACTATGTAATCGCTATAGTCCTTCCATCTCCCAGGAAGCTAAGGTTTATAATGTGTGCTTCTTAACAAAATTATTTCATGTCAGTATTTAGTTATCATTGTTAATGAAAACACGTGTAGCACTTTTAGAGAGTTGCATCCAAGGCCAAAAACTGAATCATCATTAGAAAACCTGCTGAATCCAAATTCTTTCTCTATGTGCTTCTCCCTTCTACACAGTGTTTCAGTTCCTTGCCTAGTAATGCAACTTCATTATATATATTCTATTTGAGAAAGGAGGAAATGGATAGGAAAACTTTTACTTAGCTATGATTCATGATAGAAATCAATTGAAATTCATATGAACCATTATCACAAGAATATGAATTTATATCCCCAGGTGGACAGTTATGAAAGTGGGATTTATATGCAAATGAATTCAAATGTAGTTAAATGCTTCATATTAGGGTAAGCAGTATTTGTGACAAAGAAACTTAATACTCTTAGAACTTCTTTCAACAATATGTGGAGGCAATTGGTTTGTTTGTTTTGCATGTCCTGAGTTGAAAGGGAATTGAGAATTCTCTTTTCCAGACCTTGGGAATCTTATTTTCCCTTCTTAAGTTGATAAAGTTTAAGTTAGAGAGTTTATTTAACTTGCTCAAGATCACAAAGCTTATTTGGTAGCAGAAGAAAAGCTGGAAATCAAATATTATGCTTTTTGTGCAGTGCTGAGTCACTTGAAGATGCTATGTTGAAAATCAATCTTGAAGGATAGGTAACACCGCAAAGAGGCAGAGAAGTTGGAAATCTCATGGCAGGATTATAGGCAGTTAGGAGAATGGTTTGGCTCAGGTGAGGTGAGAGTTTATGTCAAAAGTAAAATTGGAGAGAGATAACTATATCATGGATCTTATACTTTTATCTAGCAATGGTACAATTCATGTATAAAAAGAGTTTGTGGCTGGGCGTGGTGGCTCACACCTGTAATCCCAGCAGTTTGGGAGGCCAAAGCAGGCAGATCACGAGGTCATGAATTCGAGACCAGTCTGGCCAACATGGTGAAACCCTGTCTCTACTAAAAATACAAAAATTGACCAGGCGTGGTAGCATGCACCTGTAATCCCAGCTACTCAGAAGGCTGAGTCAGGAGAGTCGCTTGAACCCGGGAGGCAGAGGTTGCAGTGACCCAAGATCGTGCTACTGCATGCCAGCCTGGGTGACAGAGCGAGATTCCATCTCAAAAAAAAAAAAAAAAAAAAAAAGGAAGAAAGAAAGAAAAAAGAAAAAGAATTTGTCTGTCTTGGCCTTGTTTTTGCTTTTGAGCAGGAAACGTCATGAGCAAAGCAGTGTTTTGGATGACCCAACTAGCATTGTCAGTTTTTGTTGAGTAAGACAAGGTATAAAAAGGAAGGTGGGAGATGGGTTAGGAGACTACCTGCAGCAGTCTCTTTGAGGTATAATAAGAGTCTATGTACAAATAATAGTATCTTGCATTTTTATGACCTTATTTTTTTCAAACAACTTAACTTCTTAAAATACGATTATATTTAATCCTCACAAACCTGTGAAAAATGCAGGAGTAATCATAGCCACTGTATGAGATACAGAAAGAAGCAGCCTCAAGAA
This sequence comes from Mandrillus leucophaeus, assembly GCF_000951045.1. Taxonomy (NCBI): domain Eukaryota; kingdom Metazoa; phylum Chordata; class Mammalia; order Primates; family Cercopithecidae; genus Mandrillus; species Mandrillus leucophaeus. The sequence goes on along the minus strand of NW_012105487.1, from coordinate 308,697 downwards.
AATAGGTAACTTGTTCTCAATGCTAATCTAGAGCAGTTGAACTGAGAGTTACATCTTTAATTTATGTCTGAAAATCCAGTGCCCTTCTCACTATGTATGTTGCTCTTCATTCCCTTAAATAATTATATAATGGAAATATTTATGTAAAAAAAAATACACTGAGTTTTCATTAGTTACCCATCTGTTAGACTTTAATTTATATAATATATAGTCAACTTACTCCTTAACACTCAAAGAGTAACTTCTCCTAATGGATTATTGAAGAAGAGAATATTCCTTCTGTAAAGACACTGAATATTCATGTTCCTTTCTCTTTTTTTTCTTTTTTTCTTCCCTTTTTGATTTTATTCTTTTTTTGTTTCTAGGTTAGAGATTCAAATAGAACTTTTTCTGCTTCTGTGAATTTTTAAAATTGGTTTATACATTTGACAAAGCTACTTACAGGCATTTTTTATTGGAAAAAAAAGGTTCAGAAAAGAGGATTACATAAAGATTCTCACACTGCATGCAGCCAACAGCATTTGTGAAGCGCTTTTTTTCAGCGCTCTGTCTTGAGTGTTAAGCAGGTGACAAAATGGCTCGAGTAAGAGTGAAATGGGTTCACCTCCCCCAGGAACAGGCTGAGAGAGCCTGTGGCTAAAATGACATCAGATGAGTGAAATGAAATACTATCTGGACCTTCCAGCATTGCACACCCCAGCCATAGCACCCCAAGGACTGGGGAGAGGCAGATCACATTCAAATTAATTTTCTACGTGACTAAAAAAAGAAATTGTAGAAATGTGCATGGTTTCCTAAGTAAATATGGGTCTTATAAATTATAAGTGGAAGCGCATGACTTAGTGAATAGAGTTCTAGAAACCAGGAACAGAAGTCTTGGTCCTAGTTCCTTCACCACTTCCCAACACAGCATTAATGATGTGGCTCTGTTTCCTCAAGTTGAATATGGCAGGTCCTCAGGCTATCTTAAGAGACATGATTGATTGTAAATCAGATAACTGTATTTTAACACTGATTGTGTAAAATGTAACAACATCACTAGAAAACCAAAAAGTCTTGATTTTTAAATAATCTTTTTTAAAAGCTTTTTCAGGATAAAAGAAGGAAAAGGAACTATTTTTAATAAAACACAATTTTTCTCGTGAAGAATTCTGAATAAAAGGACATGTGTCTTTATTTGGCAGACTATCTTATTAGTGGTTCAAAAGTAAAACTGGTAGTTGCCTTGCCTTAAAAACTGGCTACTTTAGTTTTTTCAAGAAGCTTAATGTTATGTGAGGTGCTGTGGAAAATTAGAGAAACTATGACTTTTAATTATTAACTAACTAGACAAAGAGGTAAGATTTGGTTAAGGAAAAGTTCTCAGTGGTGCTTTATGAAATATCATGAAGAAAGCTCCAATCCCACTTCATTTCATAGATTTAAATGGGATTTTAATGGTGTTCATACATCCTCCCTGTTGGGGAAAGCCGCTGAATGAAAAGATCTAAGAAATTCTGCCTTTCATATTTGGAGATATGCCAAGAATCAGGGCAGAGACTTGCAAGCCGTTATAAGCATCAAAGCTTATGTGAGCTGGGAAACAGACCAGAATCAGGACATGTAAAACAACACCAGGGTGATTAAGTCACCTCTAAGGTGTAAAATGAAAGCCACGCCTTAAAACAGGAGCAAATCAGAACCAAGAATCTAGTTCTTAGCCAATGCAAAGTAGAGAACAGGAGCATTACCCCACCAATTCAAGTATCATTGTTTGATCAGCTACTTGAAACAAAGGAAAACAGACTGATGTTTATTAGGATCGCGATATGTGTCAGGCACTGTTACCTCATCCACAGAATCTCATCAAGTGTGGACAGCAATCCTAACAGGTTATTGATAAAGATAATGACTGCTCAAGAGAGATTTAGTAACCTGCCAAAAGTCATTTAGTTAGTAAACCATAAAATCAGATCCTGTATGACCTCAGAGCTAATGGTCCTTCATTACCTACTGCCCTTCAATGGGGAAAAGTGAATGAATGAGACACGTTCCACAGTTCTGGATTTAATTATGTAACGACCTCATAGTCATCTTTGAGCTTAGCTTGCTTTGGAGTCCAGCACTACTTTGAGTCATGGATCCTGTGAGCCTGAGAGCATGATAAGATCTTTTGTATCCTTTGGAGAAGCACTGAGCAGCAATCATTTCTTTGTGGACATGGGTACCAGCCTACAGAATTCTACCGTGTAGGGTATGTTGGTCTCCATTCTTCTCTGGCTTTTAAACCTTTTGAAACTACTGTTATGCGCATTTTACTAATGCTGGCAGACCTCTTGCTGAGGCATAGATGTCTATGAGTTCCTCTGTGAGTTATTTTGCTGTACAAGGACAGAACTAATTTCATAACAGTTCAGAAATCCAAATACCAGAGGCTAGCAGGAACCTAAGTCTGTATTTCTCCTAGGAGCTCTAGTTCAATATTCACTAATTCGGTGTTCATAGTGACTTTACACAACACAACAATGACAATGAAAGACAATTGACTTACATAATTCAGAGCCTGATACATGGTAAATGCCAGGAAAATGGCAACTATAATGCTTATAAGGAATTACAATAATTTAATTATTCTTGCATAGTCTTTGCATGGCCATATTAAGTTTTAAAGGTGTTCACAGAAACATCCTTACGGAGAAAAAGTGGAGCCAGGCATAGTGGCTCACACCCATAATCCTAGCATTTTGGGAGGCCAAGGCAGGAGGATCACTTGAGGCCAAGAGTGTGACAAACAGCCTGGACAACATAGCAAGACCCTGTCTCTATATTAAAAAGAAAAAGAGATGGAAGGAAGGAAGGAAGGGAGGGAGGGAGGGAGGGAGGGAAGGAAGGAAATAAATTTAACTCTATTGGCTACTATAGCCTCTTCTCTCCATTAGCAGCAGCCAGACAAAAACCAGTCCTGATTCAATCAGGATTTCATGTTAAATATCACTATTAGTGCTGTCTTCTTGTAATTTCGATATGCTTTTAGACTCTAACAGAGTATAGCAGGATGATGGAAAATAAAATTTGGGGACAAAAGTCCAGAAAGCTCTATTCATTGACTTTACACAGTTATGTGATGATCTCAGTGATCTCGGGACTTGATTAGGTATTAAGCATTTTTAACTGCCTGGAGGTCACTGATATAAAATCTCTATCTGACATATAATTGATTTTGTCAGAATTGATGAGATTATTGGGCATATTCAGTCTTGCCAGTGAAGTCAAGAACTGGAAGCATACTAGGTTCAGGCTTAATCGGTTTTACACAGCTGTGTTCGAGTACTTAATAAAGGACATGAAAGTTGGCACCAGGAAGATTCTCTGAGATACTCTTCCAATTCAATTGATTTAGAGCATGATTAAAAGCCCTTTGTACAATAATCCAGGAGCTGCTGTATGCTAATGACTGTGCTCTTAAAGCCCATGGGTAAGAGGATGTGAAAATGATCACTACGCCTCTTGCAGACTCTGCACTGTGACTGGGCTGTTAAGCCTGAGAGAGAGAGATGGATTAGGTCAGAGTCTCTACCAAGGAAACCCTCAATCCAGCCAAATACTTTCAATGACACTGCAGGAAAGAGAGAGATGTTTGTGATTTTGGTCATGCAAGGCTTCTCATAATCTTTTGGCTGTGCAATTTTCAGCCTAGGAAATCAGATAGAAAGGATTCTTACATCCTTTAGGAGGCTGGCAGCCTCGGTATCAGCACCGTGGCTTCTGGCTTAAAAGCCGGGGCTCTTCTCAGATACCTGGACAAAACCTGTGTAATACACTTATTTTCTTCCTAAAGCACATCACAGCTTTCTTGAGCTTAGGAACACTACATAGCACTTTACCATATATTTGGGTGAAATTGCAAAAAAAAAAAAAAAATGCACACAAATGTGAGAAACATGGCACTAACTGTGAAAAGGACACTTGTTAACATTATGAGAGCTGAAACAAGAAAATAGAACTTCACTTTGTTCAACCTAAACTGAGAATGTATCCATTGTGTGACTCATATTTTTTTCTCCAGTCTACACAGGTGCATGTCCCTGAATAACTGCAAGTATTGAGTTAGGAATTAAAAATAAATTTTAGCAAGCAGGCAAATTTGCAAACACAGAATCTTTAAATGAGGTTGACTGTGTTTAAAAAAATAGAGACCACATGTTAGGTATACCTCAAGACCAGCACCCATAACCATATAGCCAAAACTAAGTCATCCTGATTTTCCTGAAATGCTAACCTTAATCATAAATGAAACAAAACGTAAGCTATATGTGTTAGTCCATTTTCATACTGCTATGAAAAAATACCCAAGACTGGGTAATTTTTAAAGAAAAAGAGGTTTAATGGACTCACAGTTCCACGTGACTGGGAAGGCCTCACAATCGTGGCAGTAAGGCAAAGGAGGAGCAAAGGCACATCTTACATGGTGGCAGGCAAAAGAATGTGTGCAGGGGAACCACCCTTTATAAAACCATCAGATCTCGTGAGACTTATATCAAGATAACAGCATGGGAAAACCCGCCCCTGTGATTTAGTTACCTCCCACTGTGTCCCTCTCATGACATGTGGGGATTATGGGAGCTACATTTCAAGATGAGATTTGGGTGGGGAGACAGCCAAACCATATCATTACACATTTCTATTAGCATAAGACAGTGAAATGAAATCAATCAGCAATAGACAAGTCAGCTTAAACAGCTCTGCTTGCCTTAAAAAGAATGTTGATGTATAATAGCTGATCATGTAAATGGTCAAAATACTCTCTCCTTCATGCTTTATAAACTGGGCTGTCACTGCTGTGAGTGGGGCTTCTTACCACCTGTAGTTTCAGGTCTCCTGATTTGCAAACTGTTGTTTTGTATAAACTAGTAGAGGTTTTAAATTTGATCTCATTTTATTTTTAATAACTGTTTTTAACAAGCATTACTTAATACATCAACTTCACAAAACGGATATTATTATGATGATCTCCATTTTATGGATAAGTTTGGGTGGGTGAGGAAATTGATCAAGCCCACATAGTAAGTGGAAGAACCAAGATTAAGACCCCAGCTGTCTCTGTAACCTATTTAGCACACAATTACTCTATCACTGTCACTCCTCACCTGTTAATATATTGCAGTGTTTGAAATGATTAGACCATGTGGCATTAGATGTGGAAAGTTAGAACTGTTCATGGCTCTTTATAGGATCTCAAAATTGAAAGTGAAAGCCAATTCATGTTGCTTTGGGAGATTCTCTGCATTTTAGAGGCTTCATACTAAGTCATAAAGTGTCAGTCAATGGGTGCTAATGTGTTTCTATCATTTCATCAAGATTCATCTATTCACTGCAGTGTAGCTAGAATCCATTTTTTGCAATGCTATGAAATACTGAACAAGAATAAATATAGAA
>NW_012105487.1:294667-302587 GCF_000951045.1 Mandrillus leucophaeus | reverse complement strand
ACGCCTCTTGCAGACTCTGCACTGTGACTGGGCTGTTAAGCCTGAGAGAGAGAGATGGATTAGGTCAGAGTCTCTACCAAGGAAACCCTCAATCCAGCCAAATACTTTCAATGACACTGCAGGAAAGAGAGAGATGTTTGTGATTTTGGTCATGCAAGGCTTCTCATAATCTTTTGGCTGTGCAATTTTCAGCCTAGGAAATCAGATAGAAAGGATTCTTACATCCTTTAGGAGGCTGGCAGCCTCGGTATCAGCACCGTGGCTTCTGGCTTAAAAGCCGGGGCTCTTCTCAGATACCTGGACAAAACCTGTGTAATACACATATTTTCTTCCTAAAGCACATCACAGCTTTCTTGAGCTTAGGAACACTACATAGCACTTTACCATATATTTGGGTGAAATTGCAAAAAAAAAAAAAAAATGCACACAAATGTGAGAAACATGGCACTAACTGTGAAAAGGACACTTGTTAACATTATGAGAGCTGAAACAAGAAAATAGAACTTCACTTTGTTCAACCTAAACTGAGAATGTATCCATTGTGTGACTCATATTTTTTTCTCCAGTCTACACAGGTGCATGTCCCTGAATAACTGCAAGTATTGAGTTAGGAATTAAAAATAAATTTTAGCAAGCAGGCAAATTTGCAAACACAGAATCTTTAAATGAGGTTGACTGTGTTTAAAAAAATAGAGACCACATGTTAGGTATACCTCAAGACCAGCACCCATAACCATATAGCCAAAACTAAGTCATCCTGATTTTCCTGAAATGCTAACCTTAATCATAAATGAAACAAAACGTAAGCTATATGTGTTAGTCCATTTTCATACTGCTATGAAAAAATACCCAAGACTGGGTAATTTTTAAAGAAAAAGAGGTTTAATGGACTCACAGTTCCACGTGACTGGGAAGGCCTCACAATCGTGGCAGTAAGGCAAAGGAGGAGCAAAGGCACATCTTACATGGTGGCAGGCAAAAGAATGTGTGCAGGGGAACCACCCTTTATAAAACCATCAGATCTCGTGAGACTTATATCAAGATAACAGCATGGGAAAACCCGCCCCTGTGATTTAGTTACCTCCCACTGTGTCCCTCTCATGACATGTGGGGATTATGGGAGCTACATTTCAAGATGAGATTTGGGTGGGGAGACAGCCAAACCATATCATTACACATTTCTATTAGCATAAGACAGTGAAATGAAATCAATCAGCAATAGACAAGTCAGCTTAAACAGCTCTGCTTGCCTTAAAAAGAATGTTGATGTATAATAGCTGATCATGTAAATGGTCAAAATACTCTCTCCTTCATGCTTTATAAACTGGGCTGTCACTGCTGTGAGTGGGGCTTCTTACCACCTGTAGTTTCAGGTCTCCTGATTTGCAAACTGTTGTTTTGTATAAACTAGTAGAGGTTTTAAATTTGATCTCATTTTATTTTTAATAACTGTTTTTAACAAGCATTACTTAATACATCAACTTCACAAAACGGATATTATTATGATGATCTCCATTTTATGGATAAGTTTGGGTGGGTGAGGAAATTGATCAAGCCCACATAGTAAGTGGAAGAACCAAGATTAAGACCCCAGCTGTCTCTGTAACCTATTTAGCACACAATTACTCTATCACTGTCACTCCTCACCTGTTAATATATTGCAGTGTTTGAAATGATTAGACCATGTGGCATTAGATGTGGAAAGTTAGAACTGTTCATGGCTCTTTATAGGATCTCAAAATTGAAAGTGAAAGCCAATTCATGTTGCTTTGGGAGATTCTCTGCATTTTAGAGGCTTCATACTAAGTCATAAAGTGTCAGTCAATGGGTGCTAATGTGTTTCTATCATTTCATCAAGATTCATCTATTCACTGCAGTGTAGCTAGAATCCATTTTTTGCAATGCTATGAAATACTGAACAAGAATAAATATAGAAATGTTTTATCAAATATAATATTTTTGTTTTCAAGTTGATTGAGAAAGTAATAATATCATCTACTTATCAGTTTATGAAAATGGTAAAAATGTAAAGAGAGAAATTCAAACTAGAAAAGCCACTCCAAAAAAAAAAGAAAAGCCACTCCAGGGGCCCTTGGATTCTTACCATTTCTGTACCAGGATATAAACATGCAGCTTGGAACTTCAGTTTTATTTAACTGAAACAAAGAAAACCAAGAGGATTCTTATCTTGTTGATATTCCTCTTCTTAAATGGCTTCAGCTACCTTATGGAAATAGACTATGCCTTCCACTAATCTGATTCTACTTTTGCAAAGAAATCAATAAAGTATTTCAAAATTATAACAAAGATAATATTTTGATTCACTTTTGGGTAACAAAGCAGGCAGATATCTGTGGAGTTCTGCAAGAAACCACACAACAAAGTTTGTATTAGAAATATAATCAGATGTAGCCAGCCCAAGTCGACAAGCAATTAATTTTGCTTCTTAGACCTCTGGAGCCAGTGATCCATGAATTGGTATTCACTAGGTGGTTATTTAAATCTAATCTTTAAAACTTGGTGCAGTCCCTACCCATTACAATATGAAAGATGATGATGACCAGGAGATACGGGTGTCTGGGATCATCAGTTTCAACTTGAATTATAGAGTCACTAAAATGAAAAGAACACAAGAGTCATAACCCCTTTTAATTCCTTTCCTCACTATGGTAACTGGTGAGGAAAAACTCACAAAACCTGAGATCAAATTCTGTGTGTGTGTGTGTGTGTGTGTGTGTGTGTGTGTGTATATATTTTAAAGGCAGCCCAAATATATTTTATTTTCCAGCTTTATTGAGGTATAATTGACAAAAATTATATATATATATATATATATTTGTGGTATAAAATGTGATGTTTTGAGATGTGTATACAATGTGAAATGATTTTCGTGATTAAGGCAATTCACACATCCATCACCTCACATAGTTACCTGTGTGTGTGTTTGCGGGGCGGGGGTGGGGGCTGTTGGTGAGAGCATTTAAGATATACCGTCTTAGCAGATTTCAAGTATACAATAGATTATTATTAACTATAGTCACCATGCTCTATATTGGAGCTCCAGAAATTATTCGCCTAGCATAACTGAAACTTTGTACCATTTAACTAACATCTCCCCATTTTCTCCACCCACTCGCCCCTGCCAACCACCATTCCATTCTCTGCTTCTGTAAGTTTGACTTTTTAAGATTCCCACATAAGTGAGATCATGCAGTATTTGTCTCTCTGTGCTTGGCTTATTTCACTTAATGTACTCTAAATTCATCTATATTGTTGCAAATAACAGAATTTCATTCTCTTTTAATGCTATGTAGTATTCCATTGTGTATGTATACCACATTTTCTTTATCCGTTCATCTGTTGATGGATACTTAGATTGATTCCATCTCTTGGCTATTGTGAATAGTGCTTTAATGAACATGGGTAGTACAGATATTTTTTGGAGATACTAATATTTCCTTTAGATACAGACCTAGAACTGGGATTGCTAGACCATATGGTAGTTCTATTTTTAAGTTTTGGGGAACCTCCACACTGTTCTCTACAGTGGCTATGCTATTTTGCATTCCTACCAACGGTGTAGAAGAGTTTCCTTTTCTCCACATCCTTTCCAACCTCATCTTTTGTCTTTCTGATAATAGCCATTCTGTCAGGTATGAGGTGATATCTCATACCTGTTTTGATTTGCATTTCTCTGATGATTAGTGATGTTGAACATTTTTTGTATACCTTTTGACCATTTGTATGTCTTCTTTTGAGAAATGTCCATTTTTTGCCCATTTTTAATTGGATTATTTGTTTTCTGGCTGAGTTAAGTTCCTTATATATTCGGGATAGGAATCCCTTATTAGATAAATGGTTTACAAATATTTTGTCCATTTCTTATATTGCCTTTTCACTCAATTGATTATTTCCTTAAGTGCAGAAAGTCTTTAGTGTGATGTACTTCCATTTGTCTATTTTTGCTTTTGTTTCCTCATCTTTTTGTGTCATATTCAAGAAATCATTGCCATTATCAATGTCAAAAAGTTTTTTTCCTCTTTTTTCTTCTAATAGTTTTATAGTTTCAGGTCTTACATTTAAGTATTTAATTCGTTTTTGAATTGATTTTTATATTGTGTGAGATAATGGTCCAATTTCATTCTGCACATGGATATCCAGTTTTTCTAACACCATTTGTTGAAGATACTTTCCTTTTCCCATTGTGTATTCTTGCCATGTTTTTTGAAGGTTAATTGACCTTAAAAGTGGGGATTTGTTTCTGGCTCTTATTCTGTTCTGTTGGTTTACGTATCTGTCTTTGTGCTAGTACCATGCTCTTTTGATGACTGTAACTTAGTAGTTTATTTTGAAATCTAGTAGTGCAATGCCTCCAGCTTTGTTCTTGCCCAAGATTGCTTTAGCTAAACTGAGTCTTTTGTGTTTTCATATAAATTTTAGGACTGTCTTTTCTATTTCTGTATAAAAATGTCATTGGAATTTTGATAGGGATTGCATTGAATCTGTAGATCACTTTGGGTAGTAGGGACATTTTAACATATATTTTTAATTCTAAGTGACTCTGAAGAATGACCACTTGCTTTCAGGATGCAGGAGTTATGTGAATTTATTGTTTGATGACCTGATGGCAGAAGTTGTAAAGTGAGACCATCTGGATCTGATCAGCACATCTAATCATAGGGAGAGCTCACTGACTATTCAGTGTACATGCAGAGTTCCTATGAAGTTTAAGATGATGTAGCATAGACAAAAGCACAAGAAAATTGGCCCTGCAATATAAATGTATTCATTTGAAAATGCAGTATTTCAATTAAATTTGAAAGAGAGTCCTATTACTGCTGAAAAATAATTAAGGAAAATAAATTCAGCAACAGGACTGTACCTTTTTCAAAATGAATTTGTTTAGCTTGGTGCCAAGTTTATATGAGGGCATCAGTCAAATTTACAGTGACACTGGAGTTAGTCACAGAGCTTGAGGGTGTTACTTTTGTTATGTCTTTTTAAAAAATGAAACAGCTGAAGTATTTCTTCCTACTTAGAATCTTCATAGAGTAATTGTACAGCTTTAACAGGGTATAGACAGGAGAGCAATAGTGCTAGATAAATGATAGGTCTCTCAGAGTTTGAAAGCTTAATCAGGTAACTTTAAACAAAAGTGTATTCATATCTGGGTATCAGTGAAGGAAGGTCTGTAATGGAAATTACTGGTACCTCTTGCTTCTTCTATTAGCCCAGCAGTACCACAAATCCTTCTAAATACAAAGGTAAAATATTATATATAAAACCTACACATGGTTTGCTTCAAACTGATGAGTCATGAAAGAAAGATGCAGACATGTCTTCCCATTGGTGATGCCATTTCCCACTGCCTGTTATCAGGAATGTTTTCCATCCATTTTTTTCCAAATTTGCCTCAATATATGAACACTGCTTTATAAAAGGAAAATTACAGTAAGATGTACTGTTACTTCTTATTAGCTCAGCTTTATGGTTGTATTGTAATTATTGGTTTAGTTTTTAAGAAATTGTGAACCAGAAAGTTCATAAGATAATCAGAGCTCTGTGTCACTCTTGCAGATTACTTTTCCCTTCAATTGTCACTTAAATATTTTATATGTATGCTTTCTAGTGCAATCATTTAATGAAGAATCATAGAATGCTTACTATGTAACTTTGCTAAATTTAGAAAATAAAACACAGAACACACAGTCAAATTTAAATTTCAGATAAATAATAGATTTTTTTAGTATAAATATGTCATAAATATTGCAATATTAAATAATTCTTCATTGGCTATACAAAATACAAATTTAACTTGGCATCCCCCATTGTATCTGGCAATCATATTATCTACAGGAAAAGGATCTTCCTAGGAGCTCAGAGGGATACAAATAAAAATTTGATTTCTGTACTACCTTGAAATAAATATGTCTATAGAGTAAGATAGAAAGTAATGATAATTCCCCAAGGTATATATAGGTAAAATCAAAGGACCCAAAGAGAAAGAAGTATGTGGAAAGGAATGCATTGAAATCAGTGAGTTTTTAAAATTTTGCTAAGATATGGTATATAAAAAAGAGTAGTAGGAAGTAAAGATGAGGTTGGGAATTATACCAGGCCCAGAGATTTAAAATTGATTCTCTAGATAAGTGTCTTTTGATAGGAAAATAATGGGAACCAGTAATGCAAATCACAGATGTAATTTATAATTTTCTAGTAACCACATTAAGAAATGTAAAAGAAGTAAGTGAAATTAATTGTAATAATATGTTTTATTCAACTCAACATATCCAAAATTTTGTCATTTCCACATATAATATATATAAATCAATATAAAAATTATTGATACAGTATTTCTTTTTTTAGTAACTATTCAAAATCTGCTGTGCATTTTACACTTTCAGGGTATTTTAATTTGGACCAGCCACATTTGAAGTGATCAGTAGTCACACGTGGCTCCTGACTGACTTGTTGAATGGCACAGCTCTTGAGAGTAAGGATCTGCTCATCGTTTGTTAACCAAAGAATCATGGGATCAGAGTGGAGCTTCAGATTTGCCATAGTATTACATGAGGTAGATGGAGAGGGGAGAAACTGGGCAGAGAGAGAACATTTAATAGGCTATTCCAATAATGCATTAAATTGAAAGAAAACTTGACCTATTATGGTAAATAGAAGAGGGGATCAGGGACATACAGACAGGGATGATATTTACTAATGCTTATTATATACACTATTTTACTCTCAGGCCTGTGTGGATAGAAGTAGAAAACAGAGGAGGCATTGTTTCTGATAACTAAGAATGCCACCCAAATGTAGAAAGCCACACAGCTGTCAAAAGATATTCAAAATGCATACATTAATATGTAGGGGAAATAAGCAAAAGTTTTGCTGGAAAGGATTCTTCCTATCATTTTTCACTTTTTCCCAGTTTCTGGAGCTAAACACAGAAAGATTAGTTTTAATAGAATGGAAATGTCTTACACTTGATTTTTACTGACAACCTGAAATACAGAATTCTGCTTTAAAATATAGAATTCTATTTTATGGGAACTTGTAAACTGAGAAAAACAATTTTTAGTATTACAGGAGCAGAGAAGGGACTACATTACTGAACCTGCCATGGAATTAGAAATTTAAATATGTCTCAGGACGCTTTTTTTTTTCTTTTTTTTTGGCTGGAAAAATATTTCCATGTGAGTTGTTGGGAAAATAAGATTCTAGCTACAATGCTTCATACACATACCTTTTAATGAATGGATCCTGCCCTTTGCCGGGCTCCTGTGTATAAACCAATATATTTGAAAGGAGCTTTATTGTTTCAGAGTCTTTCTCATCCATATCACATATGATTTTTTCCCAATAACTCCTGAGACACAGCATTGTTGCCTACATTTTTTAGATGAGAAATGAGACTGAGAGGAGAAGTAACTTGTCCTAAATCACAGCTCATGGTCCAGGTGAGAAATAAAAATCCCAGACATTTGTATCCAAGTCTTAATCTTTGGTAGTACACCATAACAGATGGGAGGAGTAATAAATTGGGAGTTAGCCATGTCTCTAGTTACAGGCAAACAGAATATTCACCTAGATATAGCCATGTCTCTAGTTACAAGCAAACAGAATATTCACCTGGGTTTAAACAGCCAAGAGCAAATGAATTTTTAAATGTTAGACATGAAGAAGAACAAGTGTGAGTGTGTAGGAGAAAAAACCAGAAGGAAGTGAATTGGTGAGACCATTTTCCTTTAAACCTGGCTTTTGCAACAGTGAGTCTATAGTATGACTGTGGCGTGATACTAATCATAATATTCATTGTCACTAGTAAGATGCTGAAGAATGAGAATAAAATATAGGACAATTTTTTAAATGTCAATATAAAGATAAGAATATTTTAAACAAAAAAAGCTGTAAAGTTAG
>NW_012105487.1:288772-294419 GCF_000951045.1 Mandrillus leucophaeus | reverse complement strand
GACATGTAAAGCTATCAACTGAGAAAAATGTAGTTCTCACAGTGATTCATTTGATATTGTTAATACCTATTCCTAGCACAATGCCCAACACACAGTAAGTGATCGAGTTTATCTAGTATCATTAACATTTTGGGTAAAGGAAATGCCAAATTAGGTAATTCATGTGTGTGAAAGTAGTTTAAAAACAATAAAACAATGTACGAATAAAGGTGTTAGTAAAATGAAGCAAGTGATTATTTAATAGATACAGAGTTTCCAATTTGCAGTATGAAAAAGTTCTGGAGATCTGTCTCACAACAATGTGCATATACTTAACACTACTGAACCATACACTTTAAAATAGTTAAGACAGTAGATTTTATCTTATGTGTTTTTTTATCACAATAAAGAGAAATGCAACACAGCTGGGGATAAATTGTTAGGGATTTGGTTATAAACCATGTTACTGATTAACATATAGCCGTCACATTTACACTAAAGTATCTTGCTCTTTTCTTCCACAGTTATTTTAATTTGAGACAATCATCTGTCACAGACTTGTTGACTACTACAACTGTTCTATTTGCAGTCATTAAAAATATTGAAAAGAAAACAGAATCATCGCTCTGTAAATAGAAAACCACACCAGGACATTGCTCTCATTCAAGTAACACTGCTAATATCAGAAATAACTAAAAGCACTGACACTAATTCTCAGGCTCTGAGAAAAAATGTAGGTAGATGAGAGCTCATGGTCCAAGTCAGAAATAAAAACCCCAGGCATTTGTATGAACTCATGAAAATCAGACATGCTGCTCATTAAGAAACGTAATATGGAAACTCTTCATTGCGATTTAATTCTATTTTTAATGCATTTTATAGGATTCTTGTTTCATAGCTTTGGCTGTACAAGGCCAGGTAGTTTAATATAAACTGAAAAAGAGTCAGATGTTTTACCTATAGGATGTCAAGCAGTTAGACATTTCAGAAACAAATCATTGATTAATTGATATTTGACCGGTGTAGACCAATCCTGTTACTTTCCTTAGCCTATCTAGACAATTGTAAAACAATGTGTGCAGAGAAAGAAGCAATATAAATTGCTAGGTACATAGTTTCTTTAATATTAATAAATTTTAAGAGTATTTGTCAAAATCAATATCATCCTTTTCTTTTGCAATCTACCAGAGCTCTTGTAAGATGAAATACAGACAAGAGCATGCCAGGGACCCAGCTTGTTGGGAAGCTTCTGATTCTCCATTAAATAGGTCCATGTACACCACAACTGGACTTCACATTGGTCTCCTTTCATATGTTGGATTGTTTCTTTAGTGTATGCACCTGAGCCTGAGAAGTTTATAGATGATCTTCTGAATAGGAAAAAATGGGAGATTCAACTTTCTTATGCTGTAGTCTGATTTCCTAAGGGGCAGGTATTTAATCTTGCTGAAGTGTCCTGATGCACATTATTTGACTAAATGAGAAAGCAAAATATTTGACAGGACAATAAGAGTAATATATATATATATTATTTCTTGACATTTTGCACTGATTTGGGAATAAATCTGCAATTTTCTGCTCAATATAGTCAGTATGCATATCGTGTGGGGCTACACCCATAGAAATAAATTTATATACCCATGTTCCTAAGAGAAGTCTGAAGCCCTTAGCAGTCTACATGAATGCATGATGACTGCAGTAAAATATATTTATCCCACAAGTTAGGAGAGAATTGATTACTCTAGAGAGCTAAAGCCATAACTAATTCACAGAGACTCTGTCTTATGACGAAGATAAATATTCCGTGTCATTCTGACCCATAAAATATACTGTTTTTATAACAGACTCATTGTAATAATTCATCTTAAATGTCTTATGGACATATTTTCTTATGATTTCCAAATAGGAATCATTTGACATTCTTGTTTGCAAAATAAGTTTAGGGATTAAAAATAATAAGTAGCTTTAAGTAACATTGTTACGTTTGCTTCAGAAATAAAGAGATATGATGTGTACAAGATGTATATTTTCCCTTCTTGATATTTATCAAAAATATCTTATTGGTGCACATTAATGGGTATTTCACATTTTCATGGGTATTCATGGGTATTTTTGCATATTATGGCTTGCTTCAGAAACTGAAGGTGTATATAGGAGACTCTATTTGCAAATGAACAAATAGGCAATAAGCTAATCCGCCAGTGGGACATTTTACTTCGGGTAAAAACTACTTCCTATCTTCTCATCTACTGCTGTGCCAATTTGAAACCAGGTTTTTATTAAAAGGTAAAGGTATTTGCTTACTTTTATAAATGCATTGACACTTTTTTGAATCCACTATAAAAGTTTGCCATTTTGTCTTTTTTTATTGGAAGGTTGATGGCAGATAGGAGTACACTGAGGATCTTGGGACCAGGCTTTTATGAACGAGTTACAACACACCTTTTTTCTTATGGTTGATGTAAATTATCAGGTGGCTTAGAACATATTTGTGTCTTGTATATTATGTTTAATGTTAGCAAGAAGGAAAGATAAATTAAAGTATGATTTTAAATGGCATGAGTTAGAAATATTGGTGTTGATATTTTCTTAGACTTGTGGACTTCACGTATGCTTAGCATGCATTAGAATTAATAGAAACTGCAGATACTTGAGGGCAGAGAGTGGGAGGAGGGAGAGGAGCTGGAAAGATAGCTATTGGTGACAGCGCTTAATACCTTGCTGATGAACTAGTCTATACATGAGTACGTGGGTTTACCTATGTAACAAACCTTCACATGTACCCCTGAACCTAAAATAATTTTAATAAGGAACTGCAGATATTCATTGATGTAATGTTCCATATTTACAGACGAACATGATCAGACTTAAACAGGTTAAGTTGCCCAAAGTCACAGAGATAATTCAACATAAAAGAAGAAGAAAGCTAAGCAAATCGAGTTTTTATTCTTTTCATTTGAGGGAAATGGGGTAGCAAAGGCAAAAATCGAAGTAGCTGTATGAAATTTTTGAATACTTACCATTTGTTCACATTTCAGTGTTTAATACATTACTCTAAAGGGGCAAACATGCTATTTTCCTTTATCTGAATGAAGCCAAGATTGTTATAATGTCCAGAAATATAAAGAAAAGGACTGGAAAGTGAGGTATTAGGTTCCGCATGGCTAGATTTGGGGTCACTTCAACAAAGACTGTCTTTTTAAAAGTCTCTACCCACATCTCCCAGTCCTAGAACCCTGCAGAGCTTCCTGTGGTTTTGCCTTTGGAGTTCAGTGTTTGGGTGGTCACCTTCAGGCTAGTACTTTCTAGGGATCTGAATTTATTGAGATGAATCACTTGGTTTGGTCCAAATGGTCACTTGCAAAGCTGGTTAAAATCTATGTTTCGATCTATCTCTGAATTAGTGGGTGATAGAAAGTAGCCTGGGTGAATTCTTTAATTCTTTTACTTATAGACTGTTGACTCTTATTGGCCTTTTTCTGTATATAGCAATAATGCTAATGATAATAATTTCTTTCAGAAATACGTGAACCATTTTTAGTCCTCAGAGTATTTCTGCAAAGACCATTTATGTTGATTCTCACCATAACACTGTGGGAGTGTAAAAGAAGATATATTGGAGGATATTACAGTCAACAGGTTGAAAGAATTACAAGAGGTCATTCATTTCTTAAACAGCTGCTAAGCACTGGTCATTGTGTCAGGCAAACTGGTTAATGTTGAAGCCAGGACTGAACCTACAGCCTGTGATTCCTAGCCTGGTGCTGCAGGTCTCATTTCTCTCAGCCCTTCTCTCCCTTTTCTCTTGCTTCTCTTTCTTTCTGCCCATGCAGTGCAGCAGCTTTCCCTGGGGCCTATTTACCAGCCTTCCGTTTTAAACTATACATTATTTGTTCTCAGTTCAGGGGCAGCAGATTTTGTCCACATCCCTGTGGGAGAGCCTAATAAGCTCAGGTGCAGCGCAGCTCAACATTAGGAACAACAGTAAATGTTTGCACCATTAAAGGTACTGAAATGTTCCATGTTATCAACAGCAGCCTTTCAGTTATACTCGCCTGAAAAATGAAGCCTCTCTGAAAATCACCACTTGAACTTATGTCCATGGACTTTGATCACCTGTAGCCCCATCTTTAAACCATCTGCAGTCCAGTATCTGTGTTGTATGTGATTTCATCTCAGTAGAGAGCAGTTTAGCACCTTACTTTGTCATGTATAGAACTCTAGTATATTAAACAAATAATAAAAGTGGAACTTGCTCATAAATGCTTTAGATATTCTCATTAAATGAAAGGTCTTATAGTAACAGATAATTTTGTTCAACATCTACTGTGTTTTGAATAATGCAGGGAAAGAATGCTTCCTCAATTTTGGACTGATGATGAATGTATCTGTGAGTGAAAAAGCAATAATAAAAGGTCGGTCCTGGATTCTTCTCTATGCCATCTCTAAAATGTAAATGTTTGCTGATTAAATGCATCTTAATAGCACATTTGGGAACCAAAAAAAAAAAAAAAAACCCAGAAAATATTTATTTTCATGAGTCATGTGCTCATATTCCAAATGCAGGATAGAAAGTTCATGGAAAGACTCAAATATTGCTGTTTACCTTTATTATGCAAAACACTGTGAGTTGTTTTTTCTTCATTTATTAATGCAAAAACACTGATTTAGAAGACAATGGAATGAGCAATTACCAAATGGTTTCTGCAAAACGCATTTAAAATCTACTTTTTAAAAATGATTCTTTTGAAGCATATTAAAAAGTACACACAATAAATATATTATTATACCATTATATAATAATGATACCATTATACTAGTGGCTCCATGCTACACTCACTATATGAACTGGCAACAGGGAATAAAAATTTACCTTGGTGCTTCTCATCTTTTTCTTTTCTGGTAATTTGAAGTCACTTTGGGTTGTTATTCTTTAATAAATAGTCTAGGTAGGCAGCCAGGACTCTCCCAAAGCTGTGTTTAGGTAGGAAGAACACATTACTGACAGAAGTGTCAAGTGAGTTAATTAAACCAGTCTTGGACCTTTCCATCCCCTATTCTATAATTCTCCCCTGGGTGCCCAGCCCTGTAACCTTATGTGGCTCTCCAGGTGCCTACTTTTAAGACCTTCCCCCAAACCCACTCTTCCAATGCAAACGTTCCTTCCCAAGGCTTTCTGTGGTCCATTAACCAACATGAGCCTGTTTTCTGACCATCATTTTTTTTTTAATTTCATCCTGGATCTAGCTAAAACTAAGCCTTGTTAATAAGCCACGGATGAGTTCCTGCATTATGCATCCTCAGTAAGACATAAATGTACATTAGGAAACAGCCTTATGATTTCTATCTTATAATATTTATGCATGCTTTGTATATTTAGGGAAAAAAGATGATAATATAAGATGCTACGATGATATTCCCAGTATAAAACCATATATTTCAGGTGACAGAAAGTAGAGTTATGTTTTCCTTTTTAAATGCAAATAGAATATTAAAATGAGAGTCAGAGGACCTGAGCCCTACTCTCAGCCCTGCCACTGACAAGCTTTGTAATCCCATGCAACTTAATTAGTTATGTATCTCCCACAAGATTTTTAATTTCTTTTTTTTTTTATTATTATACTTTAAGTTCTAGGGTTTATGTGCACAACGTGCAGGTTTGTTACAT
>NW_012105487.1:268853-286857 GCF_000951045.1 Mandrillus leucophaeus | reverse complement strand
AGGAAGAATCAATATCATGAAAATGGCCATACTGCCCAAGGTAATTTATAGATTCAATGCCATCCCCATCAAGCTACCAATGACTTTCTTTACAGAATTGGAAAAAACTGCTTTAAAGTTCATAGAACCGAATAAGAGACCGCATTGCCAAGACAATCCTAAGCGAAAAGAACAAAGCTGGAGGGGTCACGCTACCTGACTTCAAAGATTTTAAATTTCTTGAGGGTAGAACTGAAGCATATAATCCCAGTACTGTGGGAGGCTGAGGCAAGAGGATTACTTGAGACCAGGAGTTCGAGACCAGCCTAGGCAACATAGCAAGACCCCGTATCTACAAAAAATAAAAAATAAATTTAAAAATTATCTGGATGTAGTTTGTTGTACCTGTAGTCCCAGCAACTCAGGGGTCTCAGGTGGGAGGATTGCTTGAGCCCAAGAGTTTGAGGCTGCAGTGAGCCATGATAGAGCCACTGTACTCCAGCCTGAACAATAGAGCAAGACCCTGTTTCAAATAAAAGGATAGAATTGATGTTCATTCATATTTATCTCCCACAGTGATTAGCGCAATGCCATGTGCATAATAGATCCTCAATATACAGATATCTCCCATGATTTTCAAGCAAATGGAGAATTAAGGGTGGACCTTAGGAGAGAAGTCAAAGCCAAAAACATAGGTTTTTGTGTTATCAGTATAGAGGTATAACCTCAAGACCTTTGAATGGACAGGCTGAAGGAAGGTGAGAGAGAGCATATGGGAAGTGAAGACATTAAATGCAGGAACTTTGGAGCCACAGAAGTTTAGGGTGTGGTTGGAAGAAGAAAAGAAAAGTAATTAGATTTTAAAGCACAACAGTTAAATAGAAAGCAAAGCAAGTTAGTACAATATGTAGAAGGCAAAAGAGGAGATCACTTAGAATAGTAAATCTTTACCAGGACAGTTTTGCCCCCGAGGAACATTCAGCAATGTCTGGAAACAGAAACACAACACAGTGGGTGTTAATGAATCTTGTAGGTAGGGGCCAGGGATGCTGCTAGGCACCCTACATTAAAAAAGGTAGCTCTCCATGACCAAGAATTATCCACCTGAAGATGTCAATAGCACCAAGTTTGAGAAATCACAATGTGTAAGGTCATCATCAACAGTGTTACATGCCCTGAGAATCTGAGAAAAGGTCACATTATTTGGTAATTAGTGGTGACTTTTTAAAAAAAAAGTTTGTCTACGTTGTGAAAGAATAAGGTTGGTGAAAGTGGGTAGTGAGACAGAGTTTAAAAGACGTGATGACTTCTGAGAAGTTGGAAAGTAAGGTGGAAGGGAAGCAAAGATTATTTTGTTTCTAAGAATCAAAGAGACTTGACCCTGTTTCTATATGAAGAAGAAGAGTTAAGACAGTGAGGGAAGTGAGGAAGGATAGGAAGGAGAGAGGGAGGGAAAGAGATTAAAAGTGTGAAAAAGAGATGAGCAATGCATAATATTTCCTCATAATAATAAGGAAAGTAAAGGTTAAGAATGCAAAGAAGAGTTGGGACAAGATCGTTTTGAGGATGAAGAAGGAAGAAAGGGATAGGTAAATGAATGGAATTTTAAAATGCAGAGATACTGGAGAAGTTCACAAAACATGACCTTTCTCAGTGAAGTAGTAAAGTATAAATGGCCGAGATTAAAAGAGGGGAGCTTGGCGACTGGAAAACAAATTGATAGCAGTCTTCCTGGAAGATGAGTAAGGAATAGGCTGGTGATGACTGAAAGTTTTATGGAATGAAGTTGAAAACTCAGCTGACTTTGGAAAGCATAAGTAGTGGGTTCAGGCATCACATTTAAAGTGGCTCCTTTAGAAATGCCTAGTAGATGAAAGAAAAGAAAAGCAAACACAGATGTTCAGCTGGACTAAGGGTGAGGAGCTGGCAAGACCCAACTGTGGTATCAGATCAAGGGCATGAAAGGAGCAAAAAATGACACAGTTGAAAGGGTGCACCGTGTTTTGGGGCTGGATCATGAAGACTCTCAGTTCAGAGGAAGAGAAGCTGGTAAACTGGGGAAGGGAGGGACTGAAGAAGTGAAAATCTTGCAGAGGGCAAGTAGCTGGTCCAATTTTAGGTGATAAGGAGAATAAAGGTGTTTCACTGTGGGGAACCTTCTGCAGTAAAGCAGTATAAAAGTTGCCAGAAAGAAAAAAATGTCGTTTTTCTAGAGTCTCTGTTTTTAAAGTTAGGAACTGTCCCTGCTTTCAGGCAGCTTAAAGGAAAAATATTCTATGAGTTATTTCTACATTTGCTAGCCTGTGTTGATCATTTTCTTCAGATATTCACAACTCTATAATATGTAGGCAATCCATTCTTTTTGGGCTCAAATATAGATTTAGTCCAGAATCTATACTTCACTCTACTGCTTACTAGATAAATAACTTCAGGCAAGACATTTCACAGGCTGTCCTAAGGAAATATCATGTACAACTATAAAATATGTTAGGTTTAAAATTAGCAAGAAAAAACAAAGAATCCCATCAAACAACGGGCTAAGGACATGAATAGACAATTCTCAAAAGAAGATACACAAATGACCAACAAACATGTGAAAAAATGCTCAACATCACTAATGATGAGGAAAATGCAAATCAAAACCACAATGTGATACAACCTTACTCCCGCAAGAATGGCCATAATCAAAATTTTTTTAAAAAAAATAGATGTTGGCATGGATGCAGTGAAAAGGGAACAATGTACTCTGCTTGTGGGAATGTAAACTAGTACAGCCACTATGGAAAACAGTGTGGAGATTCCTTAAATAATTAAAAGTAAACTACCACTTGATGCAGTAATCTCACTTCTGGGTATCTACCCAAAAGAAAATAAGTCATTATTCACCAAAGATACTTGCACATGCGTGTTTATAGCAGCACAATTTGCAATTGCAAAAATGTGGAACCAGCCCAAATGCCCATCAATCAACATGTGGTTGAAGAAACTGTGGGGGGGTGGTGTGTGTGTGTGTGTGTGTGTGTGTGTGTGTGTGTGTGTATGGTGGAACACTACTCAGCCATAAAAAAGGAATGAATTAATAGCATTCACAGCAACCTGGATGAGATTGGAGACTATTATCCTAAGTGAAGTAACTCAGGAACGGAAAACCAAACATCATATGTTCTCACTCATAAGTAGGAGCTAAACTATGAGGATGCAAGGGCGTAAGAATGAAACAATGGACTTTGGGGACTCAGGAAAAAAGGGTGGGAAGGGGATGAGGGTTAAAAGATTACAAATTGGATTCATGTATACTGCTCGGGTAACGGGTACACTGAAATCTCACAAATCACCACTAAGGAACTTATGTAACCAAATGCCACCTATTCCCCAAAAACCTATGGAAATAAGAAATTTTTAAAAAATACATTAGGTACCAAGTGCAGTGGCTGATGTTTGTAATCCCAGCACTTTGGAATGCCAAGGCGGGTGGATCAACTGACGTCAGGAGTTCAAGACTAAAAATTTAAAAAATTAGCTGGGCATGCTGGTCCATGCCTGTAATCCCAGCTGCTCAGGAGACTGAGACAGGAGAATCATTTGAGCCTGGGAGGTGGAGGTTGCAGTGAGCCAAGATGGTGCCACTGCATTCCAACCTCAGCAACAAGAGCGAGACTCTGTCTCAAAACAAACAAAAAAAGTTAGGTTTTTAATAATTTAAAAAATTCATATTTTTCTTTTCTCATCTGTACTAGTGGCTTCACTGGTGGCCAATCTTCTGCCTGACTTATCACCTCTTATTCTTCATCCAGCAGAAAATCCTATTCTGCCCGAGTTTTATTTTTCAAATAAGATCACTCTTATTATGTTTTCGCATTCTGTAGACTACAGTGTTTCTCCTCTAAACACTGAATGTAAAAGCTTTACATCCCCTTAGGATAATTGCTTAACTATGTGAAATTCTGATTTCCCCTCACATGGCTTTGCAGGATCTTTGCAACAGCAGAGATCATGTGCATAAAGGGCCTAGCGTTGGCATGAATGTTGTCATGAATGGGTGCCCAGTGGATGGGTGCTATGACAGCAGTGATTTTACAAGGATGACAGAATTCTTGTAACAATCCCAAAACCTCATTTCCCCAAGCATAGCTTTAACATTATTGGATTCTTGATAATCTATCACTTGTTATTATCATTGCGACTAATCATAAACTGATTTATGGTTTCAATCAGTTTTTTCTGGTCCTCACTAGATGGTAAACTTCTTAAGACAGAAACTAGTTTTAAATTCTAAACTATATTTCAAGACTATCTTAGTCTACAATGAAGATTCAGTGAATACTTATCCTAAAGTATGGCATGACAGACAGCATCATACCACGTAGATATTAATGAGGAGAAAAATAAACTTCTTAGGTAATTGTCGAATTCAGTAAGCAAAAACGCTACTACTTATGGAAATAGAGTCTGCAATTCAATTATAAGAGTCTTTCTGAATGTGGTCAGTACTGGGCCTACAAACCATAATTTGTGTGTATTATGGACAAAAATTCATCATAATTCTAATAGAATGGTTTTAAAGCCAAGTCAGCTTGGAGTGTTTATACAGCTTGTATTTACTTTTGCTGAAATAATTGAGTTTGTAACAATTATAAGGCTACCCAGATCTCTGTAGTGATGAGTATTGATTTTTACACTCAGAAGCTTTCCCTCATTAAAAATAAAGTGTTCTAGTCATTGTGGCTCCGTCAACAGAACTTAGTGTCATTGTTACAGTAATCATGAGCTTGATGGATATATTGGGACCTCTTTAAGGCTTCAGTTGTAACATAATGATTTGCAAAGCTCTCAAAAGTTAATTATCTTCTGTGTCCCAAATAGAAACAAGTGTCTTATCACCCTGGACTAAAAAAACAAACAAACAAACAAACAAACAAACAAAACACTGTAGTAAAAGGCAAGGGTCACCTCATGAAGAGCATCTGCAGAAGTCTTAATGGCTTCTGGTCTGTGATCCAGAGTTCAGTGGGATATGAGCATAGAAAAAATTATTCAGACATTTGGGGTGACAGATATCTGAGTAAATGTGAAATCATTGTCAAGGAATAGTGGAAGATGAGATCGAGAAGGGCCAGGTTATAGAAAACCATGACTTCCAGGAGAAGCATGTAGAATTATGGAGTACTCAGTAGAGAACACAGATGGTTCCTAAACAGGGGACTAATACCTTAATTTAGAAAAACTAATCTGCCTATTACAGTAAGTGAAGTAGAGGGTGGAGGACTGTGTGAGGTGGAAAAATGGGGCTGAAGGGAGATCTTGAGGCAAGTAGAACAGTAGGAGAAAGATTTGAGAGATGCCTGGCACAAATTCGTAAGGGAGTGATCTTTTAAGACTGATTGGAGAAGGGGTTAGAAAATAATGGAGAGGGGATTTTGGACGTGTATGTGTCTATGTTTGGTGAGTGATCACATGTAAGGCAGGGAAGGCTGGAGTCAAAGAAAACATTGAGGCTTGCAGTTTGGGTAATGTTTAAATAATTAATGGAATTAGTTAAACTAAAAATAGATCATTTAATAGTAACTGATATTATAAAAGATTTAGATGTGTAGAAGTGAAAATACTCGCAGAAAAACCAAATAAAAATATTCATCAGAGAGTTAAGCTATATATTATTCTACAGTACATTTCTCTTTGTGAAAATGTCCAAGAGTTTTTGTTTGTTTTATTTATTTTTACCATGGAATTACTGGCTCATAAGATATGACATTTTCAATTGTATTTGATAGTGCTGACTTGCTCTCTGAAGCAGTTGTACAAATATAAATTTCCCTTAGCTCTTTATGAGTTTTACTTCTCCAATGCTTCTTGTTATTTATATTTTGAACATTGTGCTAACAGCATCTATTATTAGATAGCATTTCCCTGATTGCTAATAAGAATGAGCATCTTTTTCATATGTTAATAGTAACTCAGAGTCCCTGTTCTCTGAATATCCTGTTCATATTCTTTGCCCCTTTTTTTCTATTATATTTTGTTTTTCTTCTTGTTATTGTAGATGTTCTTTATATAATATGATGCTACTCCTTTGCAAGTATCTTTTTCCCGTCTCTTTTAATTTCACATATGTTCCTCTGCTTCTGAAATATAAATTTGATTATATTGCTTAGGTAAGGGGAGGGAGAGCATTAGGACAAAACCTAATGCAAGCAGGGCTTAAAACCTAGATGATGGGTTGACAGGTGCAACAAACCACCATGGCACACGTATTACTATGTAACAAACCTACACGTTCAGCACATGTATTCCAGAACTTAAAGTAAAAATAATAATAATAATAATAATAATTAACTTCTTAATTTAAAAAAACTCTATTTACTTGTGGACATTTTATCCTACAAGATTCACCCGATATATTAGTCCTCCTGTGAATTATTCTCTGATTTCTTATGTGAAAGATCTGTCTTTCCTTTCTTTTTCTTATATACTTTGTACTCTATAATATAGAATCATTATAGTACCTCTGATGATTAATTGTATTGGTTTATTTACATGACAATCTAGATTGTAAACTCCTTGATGGTTTTCTTCACCTTAGTACTCCCAGAAGCTGGCCCAGTGTCCGCGATAGAATGGGTATTCAGTAATTGCTTTTTGATGTGAATTCCCTTTGAAAAATGAAGATACCATTTACACTTACTTCTGAGAGATTTTCACCTGTTTGAAGCCATGGAGACTATCTCTGTCACTCATACTCATATTCCACTTTGATGTCAATCCTCATATAAGAGATGCAGAATTAACATAACCATAATCTCAAGCTAATCAGCACACTTGAACCACTGTTTTTCTTTACTCTTCCCAAGAAAAGTAAACATCATAAAGAAAACAATTTTCATCTATACATCTTTAAAATTGTCGTTAAAAGATAAATATCACATTCACTAGGCATTTGCTATAACCTTTAGAAAAAAATGAAAATGTTGATTACAAACTTTGATAGTGCCATGTTTTTTAATGAAGAGATTAAAATAACTTAGATAAATAACTCCAAAGTAATTTAATAAGTTTCCACTCGAAATGTATTTGAGATTCAAATATATGCCTAGAGGGCTACCAATTCACAAAAATATATAGTTATTTCATTTGCTAAAGTACAGTTCTTCAAATTCTTAACAATCCACCGCCTTCCTTGTAATGTGCTTGGGTGACCTAATTTGTTGGCAGCCTTCCCTAAGATGTGGTAGTGAGGTTGATCTCTGGAATTCACACACACACTCATTAACCAGATGCAGATGGTCAAATAACAGCTACCAGACTGACTCACTTTGAACTCCTTAAAACTTATGTTACACACTTTGGGTCCAAGTTCCCTTTCCATAGCATCATCTTAATGCCTGCAGGACAGTGACAGCCTGAAAAATTGCATATTCTTTTCTTTTAGAATTTGCTTCCAAGCTTTCTTATCTTTGCTTTGCTGCATATTTTTAAGGTGTTATTTTTTTTGTTAAACATCAGAGCTATCTTAAGTATGACTGGCACATCTTTTATGTGACTCTGTGGCATCACAGATGATACTTTTTGGAGCTGACAGTCTTCTTATTAAAAGTGCCATTTTCTTTTCTTTTTATTTTTGTCTGTAGATACAGATTACTGAAAGAAAGGACTTCTCTTTTCTTTTTTTTATTTTTTTTCAGTTAAACTACTGCTACCTAATACCTAATTTTTATTAAGGATAGCACATGCAAAAATGGACTTTAATGCTCTGCTAGTTCCTCCTGGCTGTGGTGATTAGAGTTGGGCCTATTAATTGGTTACCCACACTCACAGAGGATTTGATTAGATTCTTAATTCTCTCTGGCAACTCTTAGAGCCTGTCACAAAGTGTTTTTTGAAAGAAAGTGTACTCTTTTCACGTAATTTCATTAAGAACATTTTCTCAGGCCTTGGAATACATTGGCAATCTCAAATAAAGTTCAAAGAACACCATTCTGGTAGAGCAGGTCACTTTTCTAATTTTAACCTAAAATCTTTATAAACTCCATGTGACAGACTTTTCAACCATAGAATGTTACCCATTGTCTGTGTTCTCCGTGTAAAAAGCACAAGTGGGAATGCTCCAGTCCACATTTGTGAGCTGCTGAGTGTTGAATTTTTATTTTTAAATGGACCCTCAGGAGCCAAAAAAAAAAGTCGAGTTAATCATACTCTCAGTTCCTAGCTCATTATCATCATCCATTCCTGCAAGTCTTGTTTCATTTCCTTCTTCTTACCTGGTACTCCTATTTCCTAGCAACCTCAATTCACTCTAATGACTTTGATGAATGTCCTTAAATGTGTGTGCACCTTGTACAATATGCAGCAGATGAAGTTTCTATGTTTTCAAGGATAATAAGCTTTCCAGTGTCAATAACCTTGTTTATTATTACTTGAACAAACCACAGCTTTAGCTAATGCATAAAATGTGTAAATGAAGGAGCCATAGGATGTTAGGGAAAATATTCAAATCTAGCCAGCTAGGAAGTGATTTCATGTTTGTGAGACGTTTAGACAGTGCTAGGTGGCCTTTATTAAACAGTGACTGTAGGCTGGGTGTGGTGGCTCACCCCTGCGATCCCAGCACTTTGGGAGCCTGAGGTAGGTGGATCACTTGAGGACAGGAGTTCTTGACCAGCCTGGCCAACATGGTGAAACCCTGTCTCTACTAAAAATACAAAAAGTAGCCGGACATTGTGGCACGCGCCTGTAGTCCCAGCTACTCGGAAGGCTGAGGCACGAGAGTCACTTGAACCTGGGAGGCAGAGGTTGCAGTGAGATCTTGCCACTGCACTCCAGCCTGAGTGACAGAACAAGACTCTGTCTAAAAACAAAAAACAAAAACCAGTGACTATGACCCATTCACCCATTCATAGAACTAAGGTTTTTACCTTAGCTTTACCAAAAAAAAAAAAAAAAGCAAGATGGTGTTCTAATTCCCAATTTCTAAAGGAAAAAAAAAAAAAAGTCTAAGAAAGGTGAAGTGACCAGCCGAATGGCACACACCTAAATTTTGGTTCTAGGATTAAATTCAGGTGTGTAGTTTTCTCTCAAAAATGGAATGTTTCTTGTCTTTGGAAAACTCCAAGGACAAAAAGATGTCTTAAAGAGATTGGGAAAGATTATGTTGAGGAAGGACCATATGGCCTTGGCATTGAAGAATAGAGCTAATTTGATTAGACTGGTAGGAAAAATGCTTATTGTAAGGAAGCGGGCAGGGGTATCTTCAACAGACAGGAAACAGTTTCCCTTGGCTGAGCTGCAGAGATGACCATTAGAAAGTGGGAAAGGCAGACTGAACCTAAATCATTAGGCATTATCTATTAGGCTGGGAAGTTTGGTTCCGTCTAAAAAATACAGAATTTTATCTTGTAGGATAGCTTAGGATAGTGGGTGGGGTTGGGAGTAAATTTATTCCTCAGGTGTACATATAGAAGTGTAAGCTATGACATACAATGACTAACCAGCTATATTACCATTGAAGCTTACATATTCCTATCTGGTTTCAAATTTTACACACCCAAGGTGAAAAAGATAAGACCAAGAACCAAAATAATCAGAAGAGAAAATATTAAAAATAATAGTTACTGAGGTCTTGTTAGAAGCCAAGCTGAATGCTTTCCATGTAGTGTCTCAATTAATCTTCATAATAATTCTAAATGATAGTACTGTTTTTTTCCCATTTTGCAGATTTAGAAAATGAGACATAAAAGTAAGATGGCTGACTCAGAGTCAAAAAGCTAGTTCCTGGCCACAGGCCATGAGAACCAATGTGTATCTGATTCTCAACCATTAAACTCTACTGTCTCCAATAAGTAAATGGTTAAATGTGTGATAAGAGCCAACTAGTTTAAACTCAAGGCAGTGTTGGGAATATTTTATCTGATTTCAGCTGAGAAAATAGAAAGTGGACAAGTGCTCTCCAAGGAAACCAGGCCATAGGTTTATAGAATGAAATCATCACTTTGAAGGATGTACTTCATCCTCTCCAAGTACTTAGGCAGATAGACCCGTACATTTTAATACAGTCATGCGGCTGCGAATGTCCTCCGGGGGCCATTTAGCTATCTCCTTTTTGCACCCAAAGGTTTTGTAAAGATTTGAAATGCATTGGTAATGAGGTTTATGTCAGAGGCAAGGGGTGGGAGTGGGGGTCAAAGCTTTAGTATTATGTGGGTTCAACTGTTACAAGGGAGATGGTCCCAGTGGAATTTTTTAAGCAAGGGGAAATAAATCTCTTCAAATAAAGGGACTGCTTTTTCTTTCATTCAACCTGATTCCTCTGCCTCTGGGCTAGTCTTTCATCTTATGTAGTCACAGATAACAGACTCGTTGACTCTTCCTCAGGTCCCAAACCAACTAGTCACAGGCAGAATTTGGTGATCTGTAATCCAGGTAGAAGAGATGTGAGGATTTTGTTTACGTGTACACCGGTAGCTCATAGAAACCTGTGTATTCTAGAGGAGAAACTCCTGGCCCAGTAACTGGAATTCCTAACTTCTCAACACAAACCTGCCAACATTTCTATGTGGATGCTTGATAAACAATATTTATACCATTTCTAGTTTCTTAAACTGTAAAAATTAGATATGTTAACTTTATACAGTATGTGTAGTCCTATTTATAAATCACAGTATAGTAAATATTTTTTCAGTTTACAAAAATAGCTTAATATTTATAGAAATCCTATGGTGATTCTTTTCACTCTCTAAATTAGTTAATTTTATGTATCAAGATTTCTTAATGAGGGGCCTGTATCGCCCCTTACCTATTTCATGGAAATATTGTAAGGACTCAAGGTTTAGAAACCCCTAATTTTCTGAGATTGATATGAAAATGTGGGATAATTATAAATAATAAGTATCAGCATTAAGTGCTTTAGTAATTTAGTAATAATTTAGTAATTTAGTTATAAATTAGACGTTTTAGCAAATTGTGTATACTGGGGAGAGAAGACAAATAGTTAACTAAATAGTTCCTGGATGCTGGGAATTGCATGTATCTTAACTCGTTTAATCTATACAACACCCCCATTTACTGTATCAGTGCACATGAATGAAATGCCTACTACATTCTAGAAGTTGCACTCGATATTGGGGTTACAGTGGTGAATGAGACAGATACAGCCTCCAAACTCAGGAAGCTAAAGAACCAGAGAAAATTAAAGAAGTCCCAGTGGTCATATGTAAAGGTTCACAAAGGGTTGGGAGGGGACAGGGGACCTTACATATTAACATTTGAGTCTGAGCCCCTGAATACATTGAGCTCAGAATCCACGAGCATAAAAGGTGGGCAGGCTTTATAGTTAATAAATATGATCAGGTATGGCTGTCCAAAGCCCGTGGTTTCTTTCCTGTCATATTATCCTGCCTCCTTACAATAATTGATCGTTTCCCAGAAGATATCTTTCCATTTTAAGCATTGAAACAAGTATGCCTTGAATAAGCAAGTGTTCACATGAGCTCTTACGTTTATATTCTACGATGGAGAATGAACTCATAGTCTTTTCTATTTCCATCTTCCTGATGATGATTCTGTCGCTACAGTTGCCTAGACACTGCCTTCAAGGATATGTGAGTGAAGATGATAGCAATTAAAAGGAATAATGGTTTTCAAACAGCAGTTGTTCTAACACGCTGCTGCCCAGGTTAGGTGAGCATGTTAACATCAACTTCTTTATCAACCTTCAAGGCACTGGCATAATGAGTTGATCTCTTATTATTATTATTATTTTAATGAAAATGAGACATAACAGAGTTTGGGGTTCTTTTCCCCCCCAAATACATTACTATGTTTCTGAAGCCCATGAGATTACTTGAGCATCGGAGTAGTTCAGTTACCCCTGCAGTGCACTAAGGAGCAGCAACGTTAATATCTTATTAATTCCGTAACAGTCATTGTTCCTTACTTGGTATCCAACATAGCTGCACAAGCATTCTGCCTAATAATAAGACTGCGTTCTTCCCCCAAATGATTTATAATGCACATTGAAATGACTCATTATGTACTCCACCTCACCAACTCTGCTTTTAGCACCAGGCACATAGTGTGGCTTGGTCAGAGAAACCCAGGGCTTAATTATAATTCCAAAGGTGTTGTATCCTGAATAATAATTCTATGTCATTAACAAATGGAAATCCCAGGCAATTCTTTGAGTAGGTGAATAATATCAAGGGTAGATGTTATAACCAACTTTTATTATTCCTGAAGAAGAAATGTCACTCGGAATTTGGCTTCTATCATTGGTCTTAATTACCACTTACAATATAGGGCTTAGAGAACAGTTACTTAAATCACACACGCTCATAAAGAATCATGGGAAAAGGAAGCAGAGGTGACCAAGGCAAATCAAGTCATCCTGTTTATTCGAGTCGTTCATTTGTTGGCTCAGAACACATTTACTAAACACTTGCCCTATGCCAGGTTCAGTGTTAGGACCTGCAGACAAGAAGAGAACAAAGTAAGCAGTAGACAAAGGAAAGAAGACTTAAACTTCAGCAGCCACCGTGGACCACACGGACAATTCTCAGTTCTGCCTATAGGATGCCCCATTTTAGGCCAGCTTCCCATTTTTGCAATTACTCTTTGGGGCAAATGAATAACACAAATACATCTGGTTTTTCATAGGTGAAGATGATTTCTCAATATAGATGTGGAGGTTATTGGCATATGAGTAGGAGCATGCTTGGAAAATTATTTTCCTGAGGACATGTAATTTGGAAACATCAAAAACTTTTTGAAATGAAGGTTGTAATGTTTGAGATATGTTTCTGCTTTAACATATTCAAAATGATTTCTAAAGTCCATACAAAAGGAAGAATTTAATGTAAAATGGCCTATTATTAGATATTAAAATTATTGAATATGGAAGAAATATGAAGAAGAATGGCGACTGATGTGGTTTGCCTGTGTCCCTACCCGAATCTCATCTTGAATTGTAGTTCTCATAATCCCCACGTGTCGTGGGAGGAACCCAGTGGGAGATAATTGAATCACAGGGGCGGTTTCCCACATGCTGCTGTTCTCGTGGTAGTGAGTGAGTTCTCACAAGATCTGATGGTTTTATAAAGGGCTTTTCCCCCTTTGCTTGGCAGTTCTCCCTCCTGCTGACATATGAAAATCGATGTGTTTGCTTCCCCTCCTGTCATGATTTTAACTTTCCTGAGGTCTCCCCAGCCCTACAGCACTGTGAATCAATTAAACCTCATTCCTTTATAAATTACCCAGTCTCGGGAAGTTCTTTATAGCAGCATGAGAATGAACTAATACAGAGACGATCGGGAGAGTCTTAGACATTGTCAGATCTTCACTTTTGGCATTTCTCAAATCATTTCATGTGGATATGTGGTGTTTCTCCTTCTCTTTTTCTATTTGCCCTTCATTATTCTTTTCTTGTTTCTCATGTCTTGCGTCCCTGTTCAGGAAAACTCATACTTTCTCTTTTAGTCAAGGTTTCCATTGTTTTTTGAAGTTTATTCTCCCTTCTTTAGCTATAGCCACCTTTCTTGAACTAGTTTAAGTTCCTGCATTGATTTCCTTCAGTGATGAGCAAATTTCCTGTCTCTAAGGGAGTTCAACAGAGTCAGGCTCCCGTATGTTGTTCTAGCGGAAAGAAAAACCTATTATATGCAAAGAAACACTTCCGCGCTTTACTTATGCTTCAGAGAGTGTCTCTGGGCATAAGCAGGCTCCTCGACTAAAGCGCCAATAAGAAGTATCCATCAGCATCACAGCCATAACTCAAATCTAGATATTCAAATTCCTGGCTTGTATATACATATATGTGTGTATATATGTGTGTGTATGTACACTTGCATATATGTATATGTATACATAAATTTAAAATTACAGTATATATGTGTGTGCATATATGTATAAAATCAGACTTCTTGTTAATATCCTCATACATTCACTCATCTATTCAATGATATTACTGAGCACCTACTATATGCAAGGCACTATTCCAGGCCATTGGTATCTAATGCACAAAACAATGCCTGAGCTCTGTTGGAGCTTACATTCTGGAGGAAAAAAAGGGACAACAATGAAGTAAAAAGTAAAAGATGCAGTATGTCAGTTGGTGATAAATGCTCTGAAGAAAAATAAAGCAGAGAAGGGAGCCTAGGAGGGCCAAAGGAGGGGTAGGGGACGTTTGCTCCTTTAAATAACGTGGTCAGGGAAGGCTTCACTGATAAGGTGACCTTTGAGCAGACAATTGAAGGTGGTGAAGGAGCAGGGGGAGGGGCCAATAGGGCAGGGGGTGTGGGGGAATAGCATCACAGGCAGGAGAAACAGCAGGTGCAAAGCCCGGAGGCAGTACTGTATTTGGCTTTGCCCAGACCCAGGAAGGAATCATTTCTCCAAATTATACAACTTGGCAGAGGGCAGTGGGCAGGAGAAGCACCATACACAGAAAACACTGTGACTCGTACCCCCTGGAGTTGTACAGTGAGTCTGCCCTTGCAAGGACACCAGTGTGGCTTGAGTAGAGGGAAGGGAGCCAGATCTCAGAGGGCCTTGTAGACCTGTGTAAGGACTTTGTTTTACTCAGCAGTGTGCTAGTAAATGTTTAGCAACTAGCTCTTGGGAGAATGAAAGGGAAGAGATTTGACTTTGATTTATAGCATTTTTCAATTGCTATAGTGGAAACAGTGGCACCAGGGCTGAGACTAAGCAGGACACTGCTGAATGTGGAACTGGGAAGGGAAGTGCAGCGGTACCAACACTCATATAGTATTTCTTACGTATAGATAAAATAGATGTAAATAACTGTATAAGCATAGATAATAAAGTGTAATAATCAGGAAGGGATGAGTTTTGAGAATGAGTTACCTGTGTTTTAAATATAATTTATATAATTATATGTTTATATAATTTAATTTTTAAGAATGACTGTGTTGCAAAATTTCTCAAAATTTGTCAGGTCTCTTGAGCTGGTATGAGCTGGCTGCAGCACACCACTGGTTTTCCTCAGAGTGCGGGCTCATAAGCAGTAGAGATACGCCGCCAGACTTTGTAGAAGGATCACTGTGCTGTACTGAAAACAGGTGATAGGTGGTCAAAGGCAGGAGCAGGGAGACCAGTCAGGAGGTTTTCCAAAAGCTTTAGGATTCAGCAGAAAACATTTGGACAAACCCTGCACCTGCCATGGTTTCCCTCCCAAGTAGCTTAAGAGCATGAGAGTATGATCCTGGCCTTAGTCACTTACCTTAATTCCTCTGTTCTTAAAGGCCAGGTTTCTTCTCAGTTAATGTTTCTGAAATCAGGATTAAATTGGGATGCATGTAAAAACTGATCATGTATACTTAATACATATGGTTTCTTTTTTTTTTTTTTCCCTGAAAAGCTGGTATGAAATCAATGTGGGTTTAGCAACTGATAGCATTTTACAACTGAGAAAACATTCTGTTTTGCTTTGTGAACCACAGAATTGATCGTAGTATTGTTTGTGCCCCCGCAATTGAATAAAACTGATAAAGGCTTTGGAATATAAATATAGACTTTATAAATAAAGCCTGAGGAAATTGAGAGTGTTTTAATAGGAAAGACAAACACTGAGATGTGGGGAAAGGTATAAGAGGAATCAATGAATCAAGCGTTCAGGGGAGCCTGTGAGTTCTTCTCTGATTAAATAAGACAGACAGCCATCTAGGGATGTGATTTAAGGAGTGCTACCTCCCTTTCTCAGCAGCCTGCAAAGCCAGATTATATTCCCACTAGTTCAGTTCTTTGGGCTTCAAGCATTGTCTCCAGGTGATCTCTGTTAAAATGTCTGAGAGTGACCCAGGAGGCATGGCACATTCACAGAGAGACCATCAAAACAATTAATGGGAGGGCAGCACCCAGAGGAAGTGAGGCTGGAAAATGTTAATGGAGAGTCAGCGCTGGGTACAGATCTAGTGCAGTCTTTCAGAGCCGAGTCATGACTAAACCTCTTTCAACAGGTCCTTTTGACTTCAGCAAGCTTATACCACCATGTGCTGCTGGGGTGCCATACCTCTACCCAACCACTTTCCTCCATCGTAATGACTGCTTATCTTCATTCTTGTGCTCCCAGAGTGGGCCCTGTAGCAGCACAGGAATAAAGACGGTTGGCATTAGTTTTACACAAAACCACAGATTAATTCTACCTTTATTCTTTTCTCTCTAGTCAAGGATAATTACTTTTGTATATTATCCTATGGCACTTTGCAGTTTTTATAATGTCACATCCAAATCTCAGTTTATTAAATAACTCAAAACACAAAAGTCATTCAATAAAAATGTTTTTCAAGCAGTAATTATCCCTTAGGAAAAGAAGTTTCATTTCTATAACTGGTAAAAATAATTTAACATGAATATAATGGACATTGGATGATTACGGTCCTTGAAATTAGGATACACAGCAATACTTAACGATATATTATCTGTTAAGCATTATCAATTTAGATGAGGGCTGGAAGCCAACATGATGGTGAACCCAAACAAAACATAGACACAGAGATATTTATAACTATCCAGTTATTAGTTTAGTCATCCAGCTGATTTTTTAAAGATTATCATCCATACTACTTCTTAATCTTACAATAGAGCTGTACATTGCACCTCTCCAGGGCCTGTGGATTTCTGTTGAATCAGCATTGTTCATGTTCAAGATTCTTCACACTGAGTAATACAGGAGTCATTGGGCCACTGTGCTTTTCCTACCCAACCACCCGTTCCGTGCTTCAACACAACTGTTCTGATATGAGTCATATCTGTATCTACTAGGATTCAGTCTAAGATTTCATTTGGAAAAAAGAGCCTTGGTGCTACCATTAAACAATTTTAAAACTACTAGTCTAGTTTACAGGGCACCCTAAAAAGATGAATGGAATAGTGCTTGGAGGGGTAAGAACTAATGTGAAAGGTCTTCTTGTGGGATTATTATATATCAATAAAAAATAGTTTTCTATTTTTAAGGGGTATAAAAATGAAAGCCACAATTTTGTTTTAAATATAGAGAATACACCGGATTTTTTGGAAACTACTGTGTGCTGTGTTTTGTGTTGAGCACTTTGCAGGCTTTTCTCATTTAATCCTCTACGACGTCTCATTTGACTTCATTTTATGGAGCAGGAAAATTAGATATTCAGATTGTTCTGCCTGCATCTAAAGTCAGGTCCAGTCTGACTGCGTTTCAGACTCTTGGAACCTCTGACATTTACTCAATATTTTAAAGTGTGTATTATAAATAACTGTCTCCCTGAGGCGTGTGAGGTTTGGCTTTGCCCAAAGTTAGTAATTAGGTTGGATGACCAGTCCTGCAACTCTAGCCTGTTGGCCAACTTTCCTATTTGATCTGGGACTCGTTAGAGGGTGGTTTTGGCATGGATGAGAGAGGAGATGAGAAATAGATGAAACCACGCTGCAGGATTAAACCTGAAATGTTATTTGGTGGAAAAAGTATTCCCAGGCTGAACTCTAGTTCTTTCATTCACTACTCTACACACGTCGTAAATCAGCCAGAAGAGAGCTATTTCCATATTTTAAATTGCTGCAAAAATCTCTCCGACTTCCTCATTTTGCAGATAAAGCTTCAACATTATATGAAGCAGTGTATGTTGAATTTTAATGCTCACTTCAAAAATCATACTTACTCACTTTGTGTGTTTTTGATGCTCTTCTGACATACAACCATGACCTAATTTGTTTGCAGCACATGTTTACTTCTGTAGTGGTTTATTATTAAAATGTTTCTAAGCTTCTGTCTTAGCTATTTAGAAAGCTAAAGAAAGAATCCCTGTTGCCTTTGAATAATGTATTGGTCCTTGCTAATATCTTACTGAAATAGCTCAAACCCAGTTTAAAAATGCATTTCACAATATTTTAGCCATTCTGATATATGAGTCATATTATAAATGTCATAAATCTTTTCAAAATGTTAAAAACGTAAAAAAACTGTGAGACATAGACAAAATACTATTAGTAAATATTTAAGTATCAATATTTGAAGACATTACAGAAATATGCTTTAAAAATATCTACA
>NW_012105487.1:182259-268803 GCF_000951045.1 Mandrillus leucophaeus | reverse complement strand
AATGGAATAGTGCTTGGAGGGGTAAGAACTAATGTGAAAGGTCTTCTTGTGGGATTATTATATATCAATAAAAAATAGTTTTCTATTTTTAAGGGGTATAAAAATGAAAGCCACAATTTTGTTTTAAATATAGAGAATACACCGGATTTTTTGGAAACTACTGTGTGCTGTGTTTTGTGTTGAGCACTTTGCAGGCTTTTCTCATTTAATCCTCTACGACGTCTCATTTGACTTCATTTTATGGAGCAGGAAAATTAGATATTCAGATTGTTCTGCCTGCATCTAAAGTCAGGTCCAGTCTGACTGCGTTTCAGACTCTTGGAACCTCTGACATTTACTCAATATTTTAAAGTGTGTATTATAAATAACTGTCTCCCTGAGGCGTGTGAGGTTTGGCTTTGCCCAAAGTTAGTAATTAGGTTGGATGACCAGTCCTGCAACTCTAGCCTGTTGGCCAACTTTCCTATTTGATCTGGGACTCGTTAGAGGGTGGTTTTGGCATGGATGAGAGAGGAGATGAGAAATAGATGAAACCACGCTGCAGGATTAAACCTGAAATGTTATTTGGTGGAAAAAGTATTCCCAGGCTGAACTCTA
The DNA here is from genome assembly GCF_000951045.1 of Mandrillus leucophaeus. Lineage (NCBI taxonomy): Eukaryota > Metazoa > Chordata > Mammalia > Primates > Cercopithecidae > Mandrillus > Mandrillus leucophaeus. Next base: position 268,206 of record NW_012105487.1, on the reverse strand, counting down.
GTTCTTTCATTCACTACTCTACACACGTCGTAAATCAGCCAGAAGAGAGCTATTTCCATATTTTAAATTGCTGCAAAAATCTCTCCGACTTCCTCATTTTGCAGATAAAGCTTCAACATTATATGAAGCAGTGTATGTTGAATTTTAATGCTCACTTCAAAAATCATACTTACTCACTTTGTGTGTTTTTGATGCTCTTCTGACATACAACCATGACCTAATTTGTTTGCAGCACATGTTTACTTCTGTAGTGGTTTATTATTAAAATGTTTCTAAGCTTCTGCCTTAGCTATTTAGAAAGCTAAAGAAAGAATCCCTGTTGCCTTTGAATAATGTATTGGTCCTTGCTAATATCTTACTGAAATAGCTCAAACCCAGTTTAAAAATGCATTTCACAATATTTTAGCCATTCTGATATATGAGTCATATTATAAATGTCATAAATCTTTTCAAAATGTTAAAAACGTAAAAAAACTGTGAGACATAGACAAAATACTATTAGTAAATATTTAAGTATCAATATTTGAAGACATTACAGAAATATGCTTTAAAAATATCTACAGTGACAAAAATATATAAGCTAGAAAATCCTTAAATTAAGTCTGAGCTATAAAATGTAGAGCCATATTAAATGTCACTTTGTATTCAATTTGAAGGAAAAAATTAAGAAACCAAAACACTTTTTAAAATACAAACACTTCCCCAAAAAATGTTTAACTCTTAATCATATTAATATATATTTTAATTCCTCTTATGAAACAGGTATATCAAACATAGTTGATTACTGGATATGTAAACTTAATTCATATACCTTGTTCTTTAATAGTCATCTCTTGTTGCATAAGGCATCTTATATCTCTCTATTCCTAGTCTTGGTTACTAAGATATAGTGGTATAAATATCATCATGAGATAACATCTTATTTATCATTTTTCAGAAACCAAGAGTTAAAAGCTTCCCAAAATGTCACAAATCTTTGAGCTCTTAAGCAACCGTGTGTGTGTGTGTGTGTGTGTGTGTGTGTTTGTGTGTGTGTATGCATGCACGCATATGTTTGTATCTGAAAAAGGAGTCGGAGGGGGAGATAGCTATAATGCGTGTTGTGATTTATTGGATGCTAATCTTGGGAACACAAGATTACATTTCAAAGGTCAGGTTTACAGTCATGAAAAACAAAGATTCTGCATGTTTGATACTAATGAGCCCTGTTTATCCAGTGTGTGGAGTAAGACAAATATTAGATTAAATGTAAATCACAGCATGTTCTTATTATAGATAGAAGCCTCTCTGGGAGCAGATGTGCTAATACTAAATAGAACACTGCTATAAAATGTTTTCCTGAATTACTGAAGTAAATAAAATACACTGAAGAAAATGGGGAGGGGGAATCATTTATAAAATTAAAATCCATTTTAATCTTGTAAAAGCACAATTAGGAGAGTTACTACTTTTAAAGATGTGATTTTATAGCCCCATATATTCCTTTGAAAAATAAAGTCTTTCCTAAAACCATAATTTCCAAGTCCATAGGTTTACTTAGGTATTCTTTAAGCATTTCATTTTTACAACATGACTCTTGATTGACACCCCGTTACTTACATGCCATTCAAGTTGTTCTCAGTTTCCCATTTCCTATTTTTTCCTTTTAGTTTTGTGAATTGTGTGCATCTTGGTCATTGGGCTTGTTTATTCATTCAACAAATGTTTCCGAAAAGCCCATCATGCACTAAGTCGAAGCTCTGCTTGGCACCTGTGATGCAAAGATAATCAAGTCATGATTTCTGCCTTCAGTGAACTCATCAATGAAAACAAAGGAAGAAGTGATGAGTCCATGTGGACAAATCAGAGAAGGCTTTACGGTCTTGGAGAACAGGATTTTCTAGGCAGTGAAGGGGATGAAAAAGCACACACTGGGGGATAGGGGAGAGGTAAACATTGACATTTGGGAAGAGGTATAGAGTAAAAGGGGGGAAACAGGTCAAGAGAAGGCTAGTGAGGCAGAAAGAAGGTACATTGGGAATGCCCTCTCACTCACATTCAGGAGTTTGAACCTCATTTCACAACGATCTCAGAGTCCCTGAAAGGTTTTTAAGAATTCAATTTGTAGAGGCAGAGATTGAAAGCAAGGACACAAGTCAGACTTTTCTAACTGTCTCTTTAAAGATAATATGAATAATATAAAGACACAACTCGTCTTCTTCCAAAGCCTATCATTTTTCCATTTCTCCCCAAATGGAATGGTGAGAAGGAACACTAGAGGTGGAACTAACTCATCAGGAGAAACTGTACTTTGCCAGGCAATTTGTATGATACACTGAAAAACAAACACGAAAACAAATAAACAGAAAAGGTAAAATATAAAAAAAAAAACAGGCCATTCATAAATTAGGAGAGAATCTCTACTAACAGTATTTTCTGTATTTTTCCACTTAGCCTTAAATAAGAGAGTGGAGCTAAGAGCCACCTATGTGTCTCTGATAAGTAAATTACTTTTACAAGACACTGTATGGGTGCTCTTTCTATATGTGTGTACCATTTTTTCTATGTAAAATATAGTTATGTAAAATTCTATTTTATGAACCAATAATAGCAACATATAAACAAAACCAGTGTATTTTATGACAGTGTCTTGTATGAAACATATCATTTGTATCTCAAAAAAAGGAACCTGCCTTAACAGAAATTCCTTCTCTAGAATCTAGATGCTTTAAGTGTCAGAAATAGCTCTTCTTGTGATCCTATGAAAGGTGCCATGTGCATTTTTTTTTCCCAGACTGAGGTTTCTATCTATATCATGATATGTTCAGTTCAGTGAGAAGCATTCAATTTATCACCAAATACTACTGCTTTTACGGAAAAGGGCTTTTAAAAATATAGTTATTCATTTTGAAGAATTCTCTCTTTCTGAAAACCACTAGAAAGTCAAATAATCTTATCTTCCAGGTCATCTTCATAGCCCTGGAAATCCTAGGAGCAAACCACCCAGGAAGAGACCTGCACTGCTGGCCCAGCCAGCCTGATTCTGAACACTGACTCACGTTATGTCTCTCAGGTGTTGTCGAATTTTAAAGGCCAATTTCTTGTCTTTTTTTTTCATATACAAAATAGTTTAATGAAGTCAGCAAATAAATGAGCGTGGAGCACTGCTGTGTACCCACCAAACCTTAAAAGTTTCATTATAAACTCCAGACCTTTCTTACACATAATAAGGTTCATTAAATACTTGTTGAAAAATATGCATTTTTAAAAAATAAGCAACTTAAAAACCATTTCTGTGCAATATTATATCTTACATGATGAATATCAGTAACATCTCATGTAAATGTATCTCCATGTAAAGGGATACATACATTATTTTATGTGTATGGAAAATTTTAAACAACTAAAGAAAAATACAAGGAGGGGATCATGGTAACAACCAACGTGAGATTAGGACTACTCAAATAAAGTAATACCAGCTGGGCACCAGTGGCTCACGCCTGTAATCCCAACACTTTGGGAGAGGCAGAGGTAGGAGGATCGCTTCAGGGCAGGAGTGGGAGCCCATCCGGGGCAACATAGCAAGATCCCCTCTCTACCAAAAAAAATATTGAAAATTAGTTGGGTGCAGTGGCACCTGCCTGTATTCCCAACTATTCAGGAAGCTGAGGTGGGAGAATCACTTGAGCTCAGGAGTTTGAGGCTACAGTGAGCTCTGATCATGCCACTGCACTCCAGCCTGAGTGACAGAGCAAGACCCTGCTGCAAAAAAATAAAAAAATAAAGCAATACTAGCATACATTTATCATGCCTGAGGCTGATTTCAAATTTGTACTTCCTAGTACAAGCCTTTTTTAAAAAGCCAGTATGAAAGTGGCTTTTAATAACTTTCTATCAGGAAAAAGTTGAACTGCCAATTTGTTTTCAAAGAGTTGAGGTCCTCCAAAATTAATTTCTGGTTTATCAAATTATTTCCATGCATCCTAGGCATTTAATGTCACCTTCTCATCAATTAATAGAAGGGTAAAAATATGAGGAGTAATAAGTAACAGGGGTAATAGGAGGAGTACAAAAAATCAAATATTATTACCTGTTTCCTTCATTTCTTCCTTAATGTTTTTGGACCTGTACACTTTTTCTGTGTATATTGATAACATAAGAAGTTGGCTGAGCTTATTTCTCTCTTGAGGTACAAGTATTCACAGTTAAATCCTTATTTTTCTAAGGAAAGTTGTGTTATTCTGAAAATTGCCTTCAGACAGCCATTAGCTAGGGACTAAATATCTATTTGCAGTATTTTATAGAAATGTTTTTGGTTATATAGATTAAAAGTGAAAATCTGTAAGATTGTATTCATTTTTGATTTTTTAAGAAAAATATGTATCTACTAGTCATTTTTCAATATGGTAACTTTTTTTCCTACTCTAAATCTGGGCCGAGGATGTGACAACTGAACTGAACATTGAAAATTCAGAAACTCCAACATGTATCATTGCATAATCACCCTGTATTGTTCACTCTTAAAAGTGGTTTGAATCTATGAGGGAGAGTTTGCATCCATGTACATGGTTGATGTAGTTTGGATATTTGTCCCTGCCCAAATCTCATGTTGAATTGTAATACCCAATGCTAGAGGTGGGGCTTGGTGGGAAGTGTTTGGATCATGGGAGCAGATCCCTCATGGCTTGCTGCTGGTCTTGTGATAGTGCGTTTTTGTGAGATCTGGTCATTTGAAAGCACCTCCCCTCCCACTCTCTCTCTTGCTCCTACTTTCGCCATGTGACGTGCCTGCTCCCCCTTTGCCTTCCACTGTGATTGGAAGCTTCCTGAGGCCTCCCCAGAGGCAGATGTCATTATGCTTCCTGTAAAGCCTGCAAAACTGTGAGCCAATCAAACCTCTTTTCTTGTAAATCACCCCGTCTCGGGTGTTTCTTTACAACAATGCAAGAACTGCCTAATACAGTGGTAAAAATCCCAAAGCCTAGAATCTTGTGCATCTGGACCAGCCCTGGTCATTGCCAATTACAAATGGGGAGACAATATTCTGCTAAATTATTGCTGCTTCAATTGTAAAAGCAAGAAGAGTGCCAGGGCACTGCTAGTCAGATGGCCACATGTGGATGAGATCGCCACAGGTGACTGGTTTAGTGTTACCAGGTCAGAAAATTGGTGTCATTTTTAAATTCATTTTTAGAGTAAGATGGGGGAATAATCATTTCTAGCTCCTGAATGTTCCTATCTGCTATCCAAGGCATATCAAGGTGTCTAGAAAGCCAAATTAGGAATTAGAAGGTGCTTAATAAGGAAAGGCTTAAGCAAAGGGAGTTAGATTGCTTTGTAGACAATGTTATACAGTCCACAGTCATGATTATTTCTGCTCCCCTACAGGGAATAGTAATCTATTTTATATCGTGATGTGTTCTTTCCAACACTTATTATCAGTACTTAATTCTCAAATATTAGAATTTGTCTTCCCTTAGATTTTAAAATCAATGTGTTTATTTAGAAGGAAACGCTTTAGACTTTTGATGAAAATTTAGGAAAGATTTATTTTACCAGTAACACTCATCATCTTTTGGGTGGATCATTAACTAACTTAGATTATGGTCTGGAGGAAAGTAGGAAAATTTTTATAATGACTCCACAGACAGCCAAATAAATAATGATCACTTGCAAGCTGATTTGGTTGTAGTTGTGTACTTTTTATAGAGAGCACAATAGATCACTGTATCTGTCAGGATAAGCTAGTTGTGCGTGTAATAGACAACTTCAAAATCTCAGTGGCTTGAAACAATGAAGTTTCTTTTCTTTCTGGCATTACATGCCTAATATGAGTCAGGTGGGGACGCTACACTTGTGTCCTCAGTTTGGATCCAAGGTGACATAGCAGTTGCTGTATGGAATTTTACCAGTCATTCTGACTGCAGGAAAGACAGAACTCTGGCTGGTCTTAATGGGCAATTAAATACTCTGGCTTGGAAGTGACAGAGTGTTACAACTTGCTGGCCAGGACAATTTACTTGGCCCTGTCTAACCACAAGAGAGCCAGAAATTGCAAGGCTGCCATGTGACCAGAAATGAAGAGAACTGGAAAGATCTGGCAAACAGCACTGTGAGCCTCCTAATCATTTGTGTGAGTTTGCCGTCACCCCTTGTGTTAGCTATCTCTCTTCAGAAGGACAGAGAATCACAAGTGTGTCAAACAATGTCAATTACTACCATGATCATTTATTTTAGATCCCATTCTTCCTCCATAATTACTCTTTTCCAACACCCACGTTACTCAAATACAAAAACCAGTATCTGTAAGCATTTTTCTGAAATTCACCTTAACTTCTTTGTTTCAACAACAACAATAAAAAAAGCTCAGAGTACAGTCTTTCTGATAAATTTTAAAATTTTATGATTACATTGTGAAGTTATTAATTTGTAGCATTTATAGTATTCAGTTATGTATATTTATAATGTGTGTTTAGCATATTTTTAAAACATGCTGTAGTTACTCAGTATTTGCAACAAACAATATAAATTGAAATAATGAGAAATCTCAGGATTATCCTAAACCACCACTTGAATGGAAACTGTAATGGACAAACCGTAAGCTGTGCTGGACAACTGCTGCTTGCTCTCAGATCTCTTCCTCTCCTTTCCTCTACTCGCCTCTCTGTAGCAGGGAATTACATTTCCCAGGGTCCCTTGTTCTTTAGCTTCTGGGTGAGTTAAGTCAATCAAAGGGACTTATGGAAGACCTGTCCCAAGGAGAGAAGCTAGAATATTTTTTCCTCCTCACTCCATTTTCTTTCCAAGTCTCCAGCGGTAGCAGCAGCAGTAGCAACTGTATCTACCCTGTGGTTCTGCCTCCCACTCTTCTGTGACCCAATCCCCCATCAGAGACTTTGGCTTGTGTTTTTGGGTAATAGCTCCTCCCATTATCCTATAAGCCCTAGCAGAGTGAGTGTCTTCCTTTGGTAATGTCTGGGTCATTGTTCTATCTTCTGTTTGGTTTCTCAGCTCTTCTGTGCCCTGTGTAACTATTTCCCTGTATTAAATACTTTCTGTTTGAAAACCACTCTGAACCTGGAGTGGTTTCTGGTTTTCTGGCTAGATCTTAAGTTATAGAATAGCCCACTGTGAAACTGAAAGATTCCTTGAAAGGTTATGTTGATTCGAAGGCCACATAAGCAATTTTCTTTTTAAAATGAATGAGGTCAGTAGGATAAATGGAAAGTATAATGAACCAGGCAGGGTCTATATGTTACACAGAAGATCATATTACACAAATATGTTTATATTCATACCATTTTACAGATGTTTTAAAATGTAGGATATACCTTTTTTCCCTGTAAATATGAAAGTTCTGTTTCATGATGGAATCAGATTCATTGCATTGATGGAACAAGATGTATTTAATGCTCTCATATTGATTAATGTTTAGGATCTGTTGGACTTTTGAGTACTATAAATAAAACTGAGATGAATACACATGCAATATTTTAAGGATTTAAAGTTTCTTTTCTTCTTTTTTCAATAGAAGCTACTTCTAACCATTTTACTGTCCAAATTAACTTTTTCTGTATCACAACTAACCCTGTCCACCAGGCCTCCTAGCTTTTTTATTTTATCTTAGCTTCCTAGGTCAGTCAGGCAATTGATAGGATCCAAAAGGTACAGTTGTTATCTTTTATACTCTTAAGTATCTACAGTGAGGCAAAGGGAAATAAATCATAATTCAGAAAGAAAAGTACAAGAGTAAGTAAGTGTTAATGCCACCGTACCATGTTTTAGTTTTATAAATAAAAAATGCCTTTAGTTTACTTAGCATATGCAAAAACCCAGCCTAAACCAGCATTCTGATTACAGAAGAGAACTTCAGTATTGTCAAGAGGAAAGGAGAATGGGACCAAGGCTTCCAATTTTTAATTTTGAAAGTAGAGTAAGAAACCTCTTTGGAAACTCTATTCAGTTACTATTAATACGAAGTCAAGTAACACACAGGCCGCTCATCTCAGAGAATCTGAAAAGTGCAAGACTCTGACAGCTCCTTTCTCTGCAGAGAAAATGACCATGAAGTCATTCTGCTTTATTAAGAGTCCTCATGGGAGTAGAGAAAAGTTTTAATAAGCTTATAGCTACTCTGACAGTGGAGTAGTAAATACTAAGCATTACTTCATAGGAATGAGTAAGTATAACACCTTCACAGGCTGTTTTTATAACATATGGACTGTTAAGTGCTTGGGAAATAATTTGTTTGTTTTTGCAGCTCATAGTTTAATGTAATGAAGCACTACTGAGTTGAATAACTAGACAAGAAACTCTTTAGTTATGGGGAATTATATTCTGAATTAATGAATTGCAAATTGTAAGCCAATCCAATTCCTATAAATATTATGAGGAAAGAAGTAGCAGTCTTACCTACACAAATTTTCAAGGCAAAGTTATTCTGTGATGAGAAAAAGATTTAGAGCATAATTAAGGTGCCTAAAATATAAGTACTTAAGAAGAAACTTACCATATGTTTAAAATTATCCAGGACTGCATTTATGATCTGTGATAAGTATATATTTTCTGGAATGCCGAAAATCTCTTTAAAGGTTTTCTGTTTTATTTTTATGGCTTTATTGTGCACTTCACCTCTAGCAATTTACAATGGGCTTTAAAAATTCAAAAAATAAAATAAAGATTTTCATTCTGTGCCTGTGATAGTTATCTCACTTTACGTAGAAAATACTAACTCATTGGTAAAAATACAAATAACTTAAAATGACAGATTTAATAAACCATATTCTGGGAATATTTTGTTAACACAGCTCTATTATACCAAATACAGAGCTTTTTTCAAGTTTGAATGTCAATTAATTTGGGAAATGATGGTCTTGAGAATCATCTTTAATTTCTGTATATATGAGATCATTAAGAAAAATATGTAATCTTAATGGGTCATTTTTTTTTTCAAAAACTGACTTTAGAGTTCAAAAACAGAGATGACACGATAAATAGGGAAAGAAGCCATGAGTCTAATGTTAAAATTCTTGAAACCTGGCTTCATCCCATAATAATTATATAACCCTGGCCAAGTTATGAACATTGATGATTCTGTTTATTCATCTCTCAAAGACGTAAAATAACATATAACTTGCCTTCTTCAAATGGTGGGCCTAAGGATGAGAGTAGCTAATACAAATGAAAGGGTTTTAAACATAATTTATGTGGTTACAAAAATGTTCTACAAGAAAAGAAAAATAAAGGATTTCATAGTCAAATAGTTTAGGGAATCTAGATTATTGTGCACATGAAGCAGACAGAGAAATAATGACAGATTTCTCAGACACTTCAGTAGAGAGAGAATAGATTCTGCCTGTTACCGCCTGTTACTTCATTTGACCTTGGAACCTTCCCTGGCTCCATTTCCTGTCACACATCTGGAGAACGCTGGTGGAGAAAGGTGATTCCAGAGCGCACAGAGGCCATGATGATTTTTCAATTAGAGTGTTGAAGAGCGAGGCACAGAAGACTCAATGGAGCAAAGCTACCACAGAATTGATGGCACTAATAACTTTTTGAGGGTGATTCGAGCTGAGTGTTTCTGCTTGTTTCTTATAAATGTATTTGGTGCAGGATCAGTGTAGTTACATTTCCCTGAAACTATTTCTTACACACGATGACCTCAGCAGGGTTGGAGTCTAAACGCCAAAGGAATGCACATGCCTTCCTCAGATTTTGCCTCTCCATTTTGAATGTGTGCGAGTCTTGAAAATCCCCGTTATTGGGACCCTTCTGACCCCTGACCACAGCCTTGGGGTCTAAGACGCTGCAGCCTCATGGAACAGGGCATTTTCTCTACCTGTGGACTTGTTTTCTATATTCCTGAAGTGACGAAAATAAAGAATCCTCAAGATCTCTTCCTCGTTCAAAAATATGGACCAAATAATAGTACAACATTCCCTCCCCAGCCTCCTGAGTCTTTTAAAGTTGCCCTCACCTCCCTCATCTAAATTAGTCATTAAAGACTAGAGCATTATCTCCAAGAAACCCTATGAAAGGCATAGCATTTACGTGGCATGAAGGCCATTTTATCTCTCTCCTAGGTATTGATTAGTTTCTCAGATTAGATCACGGTCACAGAGTCAGATGCTGAAATAGAATAAACTCTTAGGACCCACCAAATACCTCCTCAGGACCCAGCCCATGGATAGACTTCCTAAAGTTAAGACTATTTCAGAGTTAGTCTACCATTTAATACGTATAGTAGACAGTACACATTAGAAGACAATTGTGGAAAAGTAAAAAATTATAAGGCTCCAGATATGTTAATGTTTTGTTTTTTAGTATTTTATCAGATTTTGATGCTCCTGTATGGCCATTGTAAAATGTACTGACAACTTGAAAGCATGTCTAGCTTCTGAAATATTATTCCTATAGAATGTTCATTCTCATTCTGGGATCTGAGGAGCAGTCTTTTCTGTCATTCATTCAGAAGATAGTTATTGAGTATTTACAATGGTCAGGCACTGGACTAAGAAAAAAGATGGAAACAAGAATTAGACAATGACTATATGACTCTGTCTTGATTCCCACGTTTGTGAACCAGCAAGTACATGCCCACCATACAGATACTAACCAGTTAAAAAAAAAAAAAAAAAAAAAAAAAACCTTAAGTGCTTTAAAAACACATGGCTCTAAATAAAATAAAATTCTGACTCTTAAAATGTATGGTGTGAAATAGCAAATTATAAAAAGCACAGCCAAAATATCATGACTTAAGAACTTCACACTTAAAAAATAAAAAAACGAAATTAAAAAATCAGAACAAACAGGGAATGTATTCGTTTTATATTATACAAGATATCTTGGCAGAACTTTTAACCGAAGACCTCTGTTTCCCTTTGCAAAATAAAATTAAAATAGAGAGCATAGGGTAAATAAGAGCACTGAGAAATTCAGCTTTCCAGGTATGATTTCACCATCCAGGGCTTTCCTTTTTTTTCACATTGTGGGTATGTACCCTTCCATGAATGTAACTTGGAAGTAGAGAGGATGAGAAAGTGAATTTAGTATGCCTAAAAAGAACGCAACAGCAGATTTTTTTTTTTTTTTTTTTTTTTTTTTGGTCTCAGCTGAATGTTAAACTCATTAAAAGAACAAGAAACATTTCATGGATTACTGATAACAGTACCTCTGTCATAGACAGGAGGCCAGATTTGAGCCATAAATGGAGCCGTTGTGTGCAATAACAAAGGTGAGATAGTCATCCTCAAAACTGATCCACCTCCTGCCAAAGGCAGGTACACATAATGAATACACAAAAACAGCCTAGTTTTTTTCAGAGAGCCACACAAAAAAACAAGTTATTAGGACATTAATCATCAGTTGAAAACAACATTCCAGAAGAAAACTTCACAATCAACAAAAATATGTGTACTGCGGATATGCTTGCAAAGCTCAACACACCCTACAATGAGGTTAAACGCTAATATTTCTGAAACTAATCTCTGATTTCTTTTTCATTATCATAAAGACAGTGACAAATTGGAAACAGTTGAATTCATATTCTTACCTTTGAATGCTGAATTACTAAATTGAGTTAAAGGCTGTGAGCATTAGACAGAGTCTCAATGATTGGGCATTCTGACCACTTCAGCCCATGAATGGGGAACAGGGGCCTAGAAAAGCTAATTAATGGCAGTGCCGGAAGATAACACAGACCCCTGCTCCAAGTTCAGCATTATCTCCTGTACACTGTACTATTCTGTCTCTCGACCCAAATAGATCCTAGGAAGGGCCACATTTCCAGAGTCTGGCAACTGCCTGGAAATTTAGATCCCCCAGAAGAATGTGTCCCTCTCATGCTAAATGCCTCAGTTTTGCCTATTAAAGTATTTTATTTATTCTTTAGAACCCTTTATGCTCATAAACATGCCCATTAGTTTTACAAAATTACCACATTACTCATAAATGAGTTGTCCTCCTAATATAGCACATAACTTCTTGTTGCATTTTATTGGTCCATAATTTATAATAAAATTATGGAATGTGTTAAATAACCCTTAGAGAAAAAACGTATTCATCATGTCAGCAGAGACCTAAGTATTGCATTTTTTCTAAGGTCTTTGTAGGGAATCGATATTCAGAATATCATATTATTCCTCTAAGAGGACTTTTGGGTTTCTGTTTGGGGTCACTCCTCCCATCCTTTTCACTAGATTTCCGGTAAAAGTCTAAGTCACCTGTAATGGTCTTATTTTCACAATCTAAAGACAAATGATTTACTTCTTCTAAAACACATAAGATCTATTTGTTGTTTAAGTTAGCAATTAAAGTTCAGCATCAAAGCCTGAAATCACCTCTTCTCCTTGTCACCCACTTGTAACAGAAACACTGGTACTAACACATGTGACCTTCAAAATAGCAGTTGCCTCTCTTAAAATCTAACAGTGTTTTCTTCAGAAATAAGGACTCTGAAGCCACAGACTTCAGGTCCCTTTGAGACTCATTGACATGGTACATATTTAGCTGAAACCAAGGGTACCCTAATCACAGGACACCTACAAAATTTCCTTTCTTTCTCTGTAACATTTACAGACATGGGCTACCAGGAGCTGTATTACAGATTAGCTTTATCTAATGTAAGCTAGTATGCAAAAGAAAATAAAATTTAAGGCAGACTGAATTAATTATATCTGAGATTTGACTTACACATCAGATGATTAAATATGTGCATTTGAAAAAAGTCCCTGAAGGTAATCTTGTTACTTTAAATAATTGTCCAGGGCCTTTTGGCTAAAGTGACTTTCCCCATGTAGCTTGCTTGTGTTATCTTAATTTTTCAGCGTCTTAATTTTGCATTTTCTTTATGGCTCTACTTTCAATTTAATTCAGAACCATTTATTGAGAGCAAAATCAGCAAAGAACAGTGCTAGAACCTGCAGGGGAATGGAAAGTTGAAAAGACATGACCCACCTACTCTTCAGGGTTGTCTCTGTCATGCAGGACATAAATCCACATGGCTAATGCATCAGCCATTACACCAATAACTCCAGTCCAAATCCAGATTACCAGTACTTATTTTTTATTATAAAGGGAATTTATCAAATCACTACTGAATTAGCAACAATCAATAAATTGGGAGAAAGAAGCCCTTGCTTGCAGCATAGCATGAAAATAAGACAAACAGCTAATTTCCAGTGCAGGGTGGTAAGCACTGAGCCACTACTGGCCAGGGATGCCACCGAAGCCCAGGAAAGGAGCTTAGGGCCTTCAGAAATAGTTGATTTTTGAGTTAGATCCTAAAAAATTACAGGTTAGCTGGACAAAGAAGTTAAGCAGCTTCCAGGCAGAAGAATAGCACCTCTCAGCCTGTAGATCTTCCTAGTTTTTTGACTATCATTGAGAAATCAAATTTCAAAAATTATTTAGGAAATGGATAAAAGGTAACCAAATTGTACTGTCATTTACAAAAAAGCAATTACTTTCATGATTTCTTAAAGCAAAGGATTAACACCAAAATATAGAAAAGGGAATAATCTTAGAATAAAGGACAATTCTTTAACTTGAATAAGCTTAGCTTTTTTTTTTTTTTCATTTGACTTCACTGGCAATCCTTTTCATACTGGACCAACTTCTGTGAACTACTGGTTGGAATATGGAGTCTTTGGGGGAGCTGCAAGCAGTTCCTAGAGAATACAGTACAAGATAGCGGCAATAAAAGGCCAGGCTGGAAGGGTGTGCATGGACTGGATATGAAGGATATTGAGTGCTATGTTAAGTTTGTTCTTTTTAATTCTAAATGCAGTGTGGAGTGATTGAAGGAATTTTAAAAGGGAATGCACCATGAGATTGTGTTTCAGAATGATCATTAGGACAACAGTTTAGGAAATTAAGAAAAGACCAACTTTGCAGATAGGGAGAAAATAGGAAGAGATTAACAGATTCGAGGTAAAAAATTGTAGTGGCCATAGTGGACAAGTAAAGATGGATAGACGAGTAAAGGTAGATGGATAGACATTTGAGAGATTTAAGGAGTTTACATCAATAAGACTCAATGATTGATTGGATTTGGGGGCAAAGGAGAAAAGACAAGAATAATGGAAGATATCCTAAATTTCTGGCTTTCATAATGAAATTAATAGGTGGCAATGATGTCTCAGTTCTTTCTAGTTGATCAATTGAAGGAGAGCTGAGGAGTTAGAGAAATTTGATTTTAGATCGCTTGTACTTGACACAGCTGTAGGACATGTTGGAGATGATATCTAGCAATTGAAGACATGATTCCAGGGTTTGGGGAAAAGATCTTGGGTAGAGAAATACATTCAGAAGCCAGTAGAGGGGTGATCATTGAAGCCAAAGGAGTGGATAAGCTGTGTGGAAAGAATCTATTATTGATGAGAACAGGGCCCACGGTGAAATTTTGTCCAGCTGGGACATGTAGAAAATAGGCAGGGGATTTGTGACAATTGCTGCAATTGCTATAATTCAAGCAGAGTGCAATGAGGATACAGAGAGGTGAGAGACTCTCAAAGTGATAGGGTCTGAGCTGAGCCTTAAGGAGTGGGATCTGGAACAGGCAACTAAAAGCAAGAAAGACTTTCCGGACAGAGACAAGGGAAGATGTTAAATTTTTTTTTAACCTAAAACAGTAGTGCTAGGGGACTTGTTAAGAGCACAGACTGAGAGAAGGGAGCTGGAGGAGTCACATCAAATTTTTAATTTAATAAACTTAGGATGGGCTAGAAATTGCATGTCTAATAAGTTTCTAGGTGATAATGATGTAGTTGGTCCCTGGACAACATTTTGAGAAATACTTTCCATTTAAAAACAAATAAGAAACAAACAAAATCCTCCTTTCCATATTTAAGAGGCATTCTTGAGACCTAATTGTACAGTGTTTGCTAAACATTTACATGTGTAGGTTGAGCATCCCAAATATGAAAATCTGAAATATGAAATGCTCCAAAATCAGAAACATTTTGCGTACCAACATAACATTCAAAGGAAATGCTTATTGGAGCATTTTGGATTTCAGGTTTTCGGATTAGGGATGCTCAACCAGTAAGTATAATGCAAATATTCCAAAATCCAAAAAACTCCAAAATCTGAAATACTTCTGATTCTAAGTACTTCAGATAAGGGATCTTCAACCTGTATTTGTCCTGTCTACAGAAACTTTGATAATCACCTCACAACCACTTGCCTTTATTGTGGTAGCTGAAATGGATCCTATCAAGGCGATGGGATGTTAGACCGTACCCCGCCTGTCTGCCATGTACCAGATTGCTGAACCAAATTGTTTCGTTTATCTTTATATCTCAAAGAACTTCCATTCCTGTAATCATTCCAGTCGTCTTTACAGTTATGATGCTTCATAAATTCCACCTCTTATCATGTTCCAGGAAAGGCATAAACTTTGACCTGAGTGGAATGGTTTGCTTTGTCTTCTTTGAGACACTTTCAAGTACCTTCTTCATCTTTTCAGCCACAAAATGCAAAATGTTCTTGTTGAGATAGTAAAGCTCATCTGCCATTTTTATGTTTATTGATCTTACCATGTGAAATTTTACTATAAGCTTAAACCTACTTAAGGTATCGTTATTTTCTGCAAGGGCTGAAAACTTGCACTACAGGTCGCCCAGCCAGATGCCAGCCTGTAACAGTGACAATAGCGACAAGGATGGCAGAAGCTCTCCTGTACCCAATAATGTGTGTCATTAGAGGCCGCAGAGATGAAAGACATGTTCCCTGTTCTGAATTAAGTCTCCGTCTAGGGCATGGGCAGGCAACCAGATAACTTACCATATACTGGGATAAGGAATGTGATTATGGTAAGGGAATAGATAGGAGGGGCACCTATCCCATTTAGTGAAGAGATCCAGGCAGACAGGTTCCAGGAGATGACACTAGAGCTGACTTTTGAAGATATGGTATGAGCTAGCTGGAGGAAAAAAAAAAAAAAAAAAGCATGATACATTTGCTGGAGAGAGTGATAGAGAGGAGATAAGGCTGGGATCAGATGACTAGGGACCCACAAAACCTGTAGACTAGATAAGACTGAATCCACATTATGACATGACTCACAGGCAGCCAGCAATGGTATTTTGTTTGGGTGATAGGTACCCCAAAAGCCCTTATATACACTATGCATGTAACAAAATTCTTCTTATACCCCATACATTTACGCAAATAAAAATACACAACAGTAGTTCAGAAAGGAACTACAAAGAGCATACCGGCATAACTACAGCATTTGTCCTGTATTAATATCCAGTTCCCCCACCTTAGGTATTGGAGACCTGTCAGGCAAATGAAGCTAAATAAATATCTCCAGATTGGGGCTCCTTGGATCTCTCATTTCTTCTGTCATCTTGCTTCTGCCACATCTGCCAAGTATCTTGTAGATCTAGTGCAAATCCATCTAAAGACTTGCCTTTATTGTGGTAGCTGAAATGGATCCTATCAAGGTGGTGGGAAGTTAGACAGTACCCCGCCTGTCTGCAATCGCTCAGACATCAAGCTTTAGCCATGGTCCTCGTCAGTGCTATTTCCTGTACTCTGGCTGCCGCTTTTGCTCATTTTCTATTGGACAGAGTTAGGTAACGCTGGTATATGATGAGGTTCATTCTCCTCTGATGATGTTCTGCAAACACAGCTTCCACTGGCTAGAAAGATCCCTGCCTGTTTCCTTAGTCATATCTGATCACTCCACCAACTGTAGCTTCCTGGGGCTACAGTTTAACGTTGTTTTCTGATTGTTCACATTGACACATAGTAAGAACTACTGATTTTTTTCTATGGAAATGTTTATTTTTTATTTGACCCCTTCCCAGAACCCTCAGGAGAATGTAAAAGAGAATTTATATTTTGATGCAGTATATCATCATGAGAAAATTGTTTTTCTTTTTTTTTTAAATAAGCCCATTCAGGTTTATATTTTTCTTTTCCTTTTATCAAATTTTCTTTGAATGTTAAGAGTCTGTTATACTGTATAGTATGTTACTTCAAGGAATTCAGGAAATAAAAGACAGGCCAAGAAGCAAGTGCAGTACAAACCTTTGAGTGGGACCCATCTGAATGGTATTTACATAACAGAAGATAGTACCACAGGGATTGGCAGTTCCTCTGTGTTCATTAGCATGTTATGCTACTACAATTCGCATTTAGTTTTAATTTGAATTAGTAAATGTTAATTCTCTCACAATGCACTAAACTAGTTTGTGTTTGGCACTGGAGGCCTGGATAACCAAAGTTGCATATGCCATGTTTAAAATATGTTTAGAATTGGAACCAGTAGTAAATTGTTTGTGGAAAAAAAAAAAAATTATGAAACTCCCATTTGTCTTCCATGAACTGTGTTCAGGGAACTGTTGGAAGAATTCACAAGCAATGACTCAGTTAATCCTCACAAAAATAGCTGGGAACTGTAATGTCCCGATCTTACAGATGAGGAAACTGAAATTCAGAGAAAATAAGAATGATGGAGCAGAGCAGGGATTGAAATTCAGACCCGAAGGCACTGTCTTCAACAATTTTATTCAGAAATGTGGCTCCTTTAACTAGATGGCTGTCTTCCAGGTCATTGTAAACCTCCAGAGGGGAGGATAGAATTAGGCAGAACTCCAAGCTGGCATTGTGGTTTGAGGCTACCAGGAGCAACTTTCATTTCTTTGGATTTTGCTTTCATAAATCATAGCCGTTTTCAAATCTGCCAGTGCCACCTTTGCACATTGTCAAGGGAAAGGACAAATAACAAAGCCAGTAAAAAATATTTCAAATGATGTAAATAGATGGAGGCCTGTGTTAACCCGAAAAATAAGCAAAAAAAAAAAACAAAAACAAACAAACAAAAAACTTCTTTAAGATATGTTAAAGAGGCTTACTCTGAGGCAGTAGGAATGACCGTGGCCTGTGGAAACACAGTCTAAAGAGGTCCCGAGAAATTGTGCCCGACGTGGGTGAGTTACAGTTTGGTGGGAGACAGGAGTGCAGGCAAAGATATAAATCAATACATGGAAGGCATGCATTGGTATCGCCCAAAAAGGTGGGATATCTTGAAGCGGGGGCTTATAGGTGGATTCAGAGATTCTTTAATTTGCAATTGGTTAAAGTTTGCTTTGTCTAGAAATTTGGAATCAGCAAAAAAGAATGCTTAATATAAGGAAGTCTGTTAACCAATACACTGAGACAGGGTGCCTTGTAAGGATGTGTGGCTTAACTCTTGTCTGGCATGGCATTAGGTCCTGTTTATAACTCAGTCTCTTAGTGTCATGAAGAGTCCATTTGGTTAGTCTGATGATCTCTATTTTAACATTAATGCTGGTCAGTTGTGCCTAAACTCCAAAAGGAGGTATCATGAGGCATGTCCCACCTCCCTTTCCATCACCACCACCGACTTTGGTTTTCAGGTTTCTCTGGGGCCCCCTTGACCAAGAGGGGTCTGTTCAGTTGGTAGGGAGCTTCAGATTTTAAGTTTACAAGTATCTAATTAATAATTGAAAAATTAAAACAGAGAAAAGTGACAATAACTTATCCTCACAAACATGTAAAATGGAGAAAAGAATCAGAATTTTTTTTAACAATGGTCTGTTCACTAAGACTCAGATTCATTGAGAATTTGCACTGAATAACCAAAGGAATAGATGCTAAAGGCACTCACTGAATAAAGGGGAAGAACCAAACTCTTTCTAGCATGTTGCTCATTCTGGTGCAGGTTTTAAATTGCAGTTGGAGAATTCTCATTAGAAACTGTTTATTTCCCTCTACTTCTCTCCCTTGTTGGTGTGACCACATGGATGAAAGCTGACCTTTTTTTTTTTTTCTCTATGTATGTGTGATTCTGTATCCTCTTTTTGAAATCTTATTGAGTAAGCCTATTAACTATACTATCATTCAAAGTTAAATGTTCTAGAACGTGTTGCTTTTGCTCTTTTCTGGTCAACTCTCATGGGAATTTAGAATCTGTCCATGTGCCACGTGAAGACACATTTAAAAGAATACACACTTATATACACATGTGTAATTGACTGTTGAGGATTTTTTTAAAATATACAAAACTTATAATTTTCCTTTGGCCTTGTATAATGATAAGAGAGAAAATCCACAAGTTCAGAGGGAGATTTCAAAGTGATGTATCAAAATAGAGGACATGATTTATAGGTAATTTTAATTTAATAGGAAAGTCAGATAGCTTCTCAACATACACATACATACATCTTCTGATGACTATAAAAATAGTATATGTTCTAGTAAACCTTTTGGAGGATTCTGAAAAGTATGATTAAAACTTTATCCATAATCTCACAACTCAGTTAACGCCACTTAATACTTTAGGATTTTCCTTTTTTAAAAAAAGTTATTTTGCTTTAAACAGCTAACCTAACTTACGTTTAAATGGAGAAAAGAACTTTTTAGCTAAATGTAGCTGAATGGATTTCAAAACAAAACAAAGCAAAACAGCCTTCTTTGAGTTATTGAAATCAGGTGTTGTCTTGCTTTTCCTCCCATACTTAGCTTACAGAATATTATCTATATATAATATAGATAGATAGATATAAAATATAGCATTTCCCCAGTCATAACTTGATGTCTCTTCCCAAAAAATGTATATATATAGAGAGAGATAGAGAGGAACATTCTGGTCACAGATGGCTACCTTTTTATTTTGTTTGTTTGTTCTTGAGACTGAGTCTCTCTCTGTTGTCAGTCAGGCTAGTGTGCAGTGCACGATCTTGGCTCACTGCAACCTCTGCTTCCTGGGTTCAAGCAATTCTCCCGCCTCAGCCTCCCAAGTAGCTGGGACTACAGGCATGTGCTACCACGCCCAGCTAATTTTTGTATTTTTAGTAGAGACAGGTTTCACCATGCTGGCCAGGATGGTCTCAAACTCCTGACCTCGTGATCCACCCACTTTGGCCTCCCAAAGTGCTGGGATTACAGGCATGAGCCACCGTGCCCAGCCAGATGGCTATCTTTCAATGGAAAAAAGATATATAAAAACAACAAAATATAATTAATATTTCTCATTTGTTTATTTTCAAGATTAGGTGAGATTGTCTCCCTTTGTAGTACTTTGTAGGAAGTTTAGCTGTGTTATTTTTCATTGGACTTTTTATTACCATCAAAAAGAGAAAAGGTTTCAGCGTGAGAGAATTATTCATGGGTTTTATTTCAGTTTTAATTCAGACTTATGTCAAGGTTTTGACAGGGAGTATTTCTATATAGGCAGTGTTATTTTTCCAATGTATTTGATTTCTAGAATCTAGATTTTTAATATGATAGCCAAAAATCATATTAAATGTTTTGTCACTCTTTAGAATCATGACATTCTTTTTCAGATACCTGATTATAGCTTTTTATTACAAAATCAGAAAATGCAGAAAGATGCCATTTATGTGGTTCCCATTCCAGCCTGAAAGAAAGAGAGTATAAAGGGATAGCTGGCTAGGCACAGTGGCTCATGCCTATAATCCCAGCACTTTGGAAGCTGAGGTAGGTGGATTGCTTGAGCCCAGGCGTTTGATATGAGACTGGGCAACATGGCAAAACCCTATCTTTACAAAAAAATACAAAAATTAGCCAGGCATGCACCTGTAGTCCCAGCCACTTGGGAGGCTAAGATGGGAGAATTCCTTGAGCCTGGGAAGTCAAGGCTGCAGTGAGGTATGATCACCCCACTGCACTCCAGCCTGGGTGACAGTGAGATCATCTCAAAAATTAATAAATAAATAAAAACACAGGCCGGGCTCGGTGGCTCAAGCCTGTAATCCCAGCACTTCGGGAGGCCGAGACGGGCAGATCACAAGGTCAGGAGATGGAGACCATCCTGGCTAACACGTTGAAACCCCGTCTCTACTAAAAAATACAAAAAACTAGCCGGGCAAGGTGGCAGGGGCCTGTAGTCCCAGCTACTCAGGAGGCTGAGGCAGGAGAATGGCATGAACCCAGGAGGCGGAGTTTGCAGTGAGCTGAGTTCCAGCCACTGCACTCCAGCCTGGGCAACAGAGTGAGACTCTGTCTCAAAATGAATAAATAAACAAACAAACAAACAAACATAAATAAAACCATAGCAATTGAAAGTAAGGCTCACTTGATCTGGACATCAGTGATTGTCACGTGGTTTCAACACATTATAGCTTTATAGGCATGTATTTTGTTTTCACTGAAGCAGAGTTGTTAAACGTTTGATTTTGTCCTAATGGTAAAAAGAAGATGTTTCCTGAAGGAGATAGGATTGCATTATCATTACAAATGTATCCAGCCTCTGTCGCACACTCTTTTTTAATAGGGCTGTTGCCCTATTTGCAAATATGTAAGAAAAAGACTGAGAGTCACTCAGCCGCAAGCAAGTACCTGTAACCAGAGAGGGCAGTGTCTGTAACATCAGGGTTGAAATGGAGACTATATTGTTTTTTAATAACAGAGTGTGAACAGTCATTATCTTTTTCCAATTCATGACCCCAAAATATATGCCGTCTGGATTTACTTTCCTGAATGATCCATGATGGCTGCTGTCCAGTCATACAACTTGGCCTCTACTCTTTGCCTCTTAGGTGCTTTTAACACACACACACACACACACACACCAGAAATGGAACACCCATTTTTCAAGACTAATAATTCCAATCTTATCTCTTCAGTTCTTAGTTCCTTTGTAGGAAAAGATCATTCTTTGGGTGGGTGTGTGTGTGTGTGTGTGTGTGTGTGTGTACGACAAAGAGAGAGAGTGATATGTGTGTGCAAACACTAGTTTAACTAAAGGATATACTTTTATTTTACAAAGACTTGTCTAAAATACCTGTTCCTGGCATGCAAACAAAAATAGATAATTTGTTCTCTTATTCTTAAATCTATTTAATTTAGTGTAATTCAGAGTGATCCTTGAGGATAGAAAGATAATGCCCAACTGAAGTTAATATTCTTACTGCAGGGAATAAGAATAAAGAATTTTAACAGTTCTTAAAATATGGAGCAGAGTATTAGAATACCAGCTTTTTATGAAAAACTTTACAAATTTAAATTTATATAATGAAAATCTTCAGGAATCAGACCCTAGGTAAACAGAGGAATCAATTATTTGTATTACTAAAGTTATTAACAAAACTTTGAAGACCTTATTGTTTATGGGCGAGAGCATAAAGTTTGAAATATTGATTAGAGAGTAAATTATTTAGGAGTCCTAGATTTTATTTTTTCTTGCTTACTACCTAGAGCAATGCCTAGCACCCAGCAAACACTCAACAAATATTTATTAAATGACAGGATGGATGGGTGGATGGATGGACGGATGGACGATGAATGGATGGATGGATGGATAGAATATATTAAAATCCATACTTGGCCATTTACCTAACATTCTGTATCAAGCACCTTCTACATGGTAAGGCTTGTTATTGCATTTGTTGTCATTATTTTTTACATTAGCATAATGTTTTGACTTTATTGAAGCATATCAATTTAGGGTTACATCATATCCTTATCCATTAGGCCCTTTCCAGTAGACCAATGGTAAAGTGTCCAAATAATTTTATTTTAGAATAAATAGGAATGTCAGCAGTCATATAGCCCAGCTACTTCAATGTGTTAAAATATTTGTTTGGGAATTAAAAACCAAAGAGATTAACTGATTTGCTTAAAGTCTCATACATGTACCCCCAGAATCTAAAATAAAAGTTGAAAAAGAAAAAAAATGGTAGCATGAGAAGTGTAAGCTTTGTATATATGAGAAGTTATGACCAGATGCTTCTACATTAAGTAATTTAATCGTTAATTCAGTAAACTCTTATGATGTGTTCCCATAAATGTGTGAACTTTTCCAAGTGTGGGGGATTTCAAAGATGAGTGGGCCCCAAACTCTAGGAGATACTGATGAAAGGAGTCATACTTATAAATAAGTGAATATGTAATTTAACAGAAAGGAACATGTGTTATGGTGGATGTGTAAACAAAAGGTTGAGTGAACATGAAGCATGAAGCAACTAATCCAATCTGGAGGTTTGGGTAGAGAAAATCAGTATTAAGCTGCAATTGGACAGGTAAGAGGAGGATCAAATGGACTTCTCTGTGTCTGCAATGAAAGAAATCTGAGCTAAGATTTTATTTAGAGCCAATTACATGCTCATAAAAGGATCAGATAAATAATTTAAATGAGCAAGTGACCAGTGACATTCATTCAAAACTGCATAAGCTTATGCAAGAATGCATGTTTTCTGATATTTCTGCTTTGTAGAAACTCGCAGTGTGATCCATAATCATGTCACATGCTGTTTTCACCTTTGATACTGTGAGATCCTTGAAGGTGGAGTCTTCATGTTATCCACCTTTGTATCCTGAACACTCAGCAGGGTGCCTGGTACATTGTAGATGTGCAATATATGTTGTTCTGAATTGACTTACACCCACCAACCACTATATTAAAAATAGAAAATCAAAGAAAAAAAAAAACAAGTTGTGTGATTTCCTCTAGACACAGTTGTAATTTACTATCTAGGACAGTCTCACCAATCAAGCGTTTATCTCCAGACCTTGAGAGGATAATTTACCTTCAACAATTATTATTAATACCTTTTACCAACTTGGGACTATGACAAAATTGAATTTATGAAAAATGCCTGTCTTTTTTCATCCTTGAACCAATTATAGCGTTCAAAAAACAATCTTTCTCAGGTTTCCAGATAACAGTGTTTTTCAAATCTCAGGTTGCAAACATTGAATCATTTTATCAATAATGTGCAAGATAGAGACATGTCCAAGGTTACTGAAGCAGGATCATAAATCAACTCCTTGATGACATACCTCACAAGATTTAAAAAGAGAGATCATGTAACACTTTGCAGATGGAAAGTCCCATACCAGTTGTTGTATATCAAAAATGATACCAAGAAACAATGTCTTAGAAATATATTAATTATATTATTGACCAGATCCAAAAGCATTTAGATAACTTGGGGATAAAATGAGTGTTGATCATTATTTTAACATACATTTTAGCAAAGTACTTGCATGTTTTAATTTGCCGAATAAAGAAATAGATTTATATATTTCCACTGTTAACAGAAAAGCAATAAAATACTGCAAGGGGATTTTTCATTTGTTCTTGAAATCTGCTTCCAGTGTTCATTTCACTCCCACTAAAAGCAGGTTATTATCTTGGATTTCCTAAAATCAGTGTATGCTTTAAAAGTGAATATTGAGAATTGTGGGTACTACTAAATTTAAAATACAGAATGACCAATGCCAGATGACCCTGACTGAAATAAACTAGAAAAGTGAAGTGATTATAAAGATCATTTGCAGGTCAAAAATTAATTTCCCCCTCTTTTTAAATCCTTCATTTTCCTATCTCCTGATTCTGTCTTTCCTAGCTCAACTCTCCTTATTTTCTTAATTATTTGCACATAGAAAGATTTTGCTTTTCCTGTCACCTCTGTAACATGCACACATGGGTACTCCAAACACCTTGCTTGATAATTTCAGCTTGGCATCATCATTACAGGATGTTAGGCTCTATAGCCTGGGACAAATCTCAGAGCTACCACTCTCTAGCTGAGTGAGCTTTAGCAAGTTATCTCAATGCTCTAAACCTCCATTTTCTCATAAATGAAGTATGAGTTGTAGCATTGTTTTGAAGGTTAAGTAAGGTGATACATATACCATGCTTACCATACTTAAGCATAAACTGTTGTTGTTCTCATGATTAACCAATGCCTCTTCCTTCTGGTTTAGTGTAAAAAGTGTGGCACACTGAACTGACACTGGACAAAAGATCAGATCACTTACCCTGAGGCCCTGGTTCTATGACCCTGGGCAAGTCATTTATTCCAGAACTCCAGTGTCTCATCCATAAGCTGGGAGGCACAGGCAACATTACATTAAAGAGCCCTTCCAGAACCACAATTCTGTGTTCTAAGTGAATACATGCTCCACATTTTCACTCATAACATTCCTGTGGATCACTGGAACTGTACTCATTTATCTTAAAAATCATATAAGGTATAGGAAGAAAAAGTGAACCCATGAAACCTGGTCACGTGGTCAGAGCCAAAGAGAATCCAATTTGATGTAAAGTTATTTTACTCAAGTGCTCTGTGGCAGGGATTCTGCTGAGGTAGAGTATTTGAACAGAGCACCTTGAGACCAATGTCACAGAAAATATTCCAGCAAATAATTAATGGTGTGTGTATATATATTGCCAGCTACCGTGCTGGAGCCCAGCAGTCTCTCAGAGGAGACTAGTGGTCCTTACCCATGTGTCCAACCATTTCAATACATGCTTTTCTCAATGATCATTATCCTGAAGTAAATCCAAATTAAATTTTATGAACCAGGATTGAAATTATGTGCCTTCAGTATTGAGCCTTCTAATAGCAGTTATTTTTATTGAAGTATTAAAGCAATTGACTAGAGTCATCTTGAAAACACTGCTTTCATATTTCAAATATGGTTAGGAGGCTGTCAGCACATATTACCAGGGATCGGAGATATTTGCTTATTAAATGATTTTTACCAGGAAAAACTCATTACAGGAAACATCTTGTTTACAAGGGTGTCCTGGGGATAGCAAATGAAAAGAAACATGTTACATTGAATTATAGAAGTAAAATAAGCTGATTCAGCTAATAGAGTCAATGGAAATATAAGATATTAGTTTGCAAGTCAAAGACAACTGCAATTTAATTTAACTGACAGATTTCTACTGTAGGATGTAAACATTAGATAAAAATATTTACTTGAAACTGTAGCAACCATTACATGTTATTTTGACACTCTAGGCATCTATATCCAATGATTTTTCAAACATTATTATTATTATTATTATTTGTTTTGCCCATACAAAGAGAAAATAAAGCAGAAGCACTAATGATGTTTGATGGTGGGAAGGATAGAGGAGAGGTTAAGAAAACAAGTTTTCAATGAGATTAGTTCTGAGTTTACTCCCTGGCTATGTGGACTTTGGGTAGGGATTTAACCTCTTGGAGTTTCAATGACCTCATCTATAAAATGGAGATAAAATATATCTAATGGTTACTGTGGAGTCAATGGAGATGATATACGAGTGAAACTTAGCATGATGCCTAACACACACACGCACAAAAATTGAGTAAATGGAAATTTCACTACTTCTAACCATTCAGTTTATGCTTTCAGATCTTAGGACTTGGACCCGGCTTACAGATCCTGGAATTTGCAAAACACATTCCCTTTTTCATGGTCTCTTTTCTACATGCCTGATTTCCCACATTTTTTATGGCAGCTGAAATAGCGTTTTAGTCACCTTCATGTGCCTTCCTCCCCAAATCCATGGACAGTGTAGGTACTGAAAACATTTGGGTGGATGAATGGAAGAAAACAAAATGAACAAAGAGAGCCCCAAAGTCCCCCAAGAGGACACAATAGAGATAACCCACTGCAAAGCAGGCATCTGGGAATGCCAGCTCAGATGGCCTGCTTGTGCCCAGGAAAAGCTGTGAGAAAAGATATTATTGGCACCAGAAAAGTCTTACTAATGGCAATAAAGACAGAACTTGGGTCCAGGGCATTCTGTCAGTGTAATGGTGTTCACATATACCTTGTGTGCCTTTAGAACATAACTTAGGTGCAATAGTATGAATTGCTACGGTTCAAACCTTGTAGAGCATTGAATATCCATGCAGAACAGTTAGAAGAAGAGGGACTTCTGGTGCAACAGAGCCCACAATGAGGGTCAGAATGTCATGAGTAAGTCATCATATTTGGAATCGTGCTGTTTCCTAATAAGAGGACCAAGCCCTATTAAGTCTGAGCCTCAATTTTTACTCAGAATCCTAGAGAAAAATGCTTAATCAGAGGCTAACAAGGTCTTAGCCTCCTTGACCCACAGAGAAGAAATACAAGAAGGGTAGGCACATCCCAGTCGGCCAAACCTGCAGAAGCAGTCACCCCCTCCCACTGTACCTTGTAGTTTGACCGTGGCACTTCGCGCACTTCGCATATTCTACCTCCTCTTTGACTTTTCTGAGGGTGTTTTCTGTCCACACTAGACTGAATCTCTGAGACTGAAATGGCATCTTCATCATTTTTCTGGTGTCGCGTCACTCAGCATGCTGCCCTATTCCCTGTCGTCTCATGAAAAAAGAGGTATAGGTCAGGATAACAGGAAATACATGGAGTTTGGAGTCCCAGACACTCTGTATCATGAACTTCCTTCCCAATCCTCCCAACCAAGCCCTTCTTGGTGCCCCTTATCTCAGAGAACAGTGCCATCTGCCTCTAAGTAGCTCAAGTATTAAAGGCGGACGCATCCAGGTGCCCTTTTCCCTTCCTACACAAATGCAGCCAATCACTTCCAGTCAATCATGTTCCCTTAGCATCTCTGAAACTGGTCCACTTAATTCCATTTGCCATTTGCCTAATTTACCCCACCATCATTTCTTACCCGTATAATTGCAGCAAGGACTGACCTCCTTGTCCCTCCTTGTCCTTCTAGCCCACTCTTCAGTTTGCAGCCAGCGTGATCATTTGCTGTCACAAATCTGCCCATCTTTCTCCTTAGTTTGCTTTGAAGTCTCAGCTTTTTAGTATGTCTTCCAAACCCCTTCTTGTTCTGACTCCTGCTGATCTTCCAGCTTCATTTCTCACCTCAACCTACCTCCTTCCCCAGACGTACTGAGATATTCTTAGTTCCTTAAATGCAATATACTTTTCTCATTTGATGTCTTTTATTCTCTCCACCTGCAACATTTTTCCCTCTCTGCTCTCTGTCCTCTTTCTTTTTCTTTTTCTCCCTTCTCATAGGAAGCATTCTTTGACAACCACACTCCTAATAAATGTTTTTTAGCTACTGCTCTTAAAACTACACCTTGGGACCAGCGTAGACTGGGGACTTTTTTCCCTAGAAGAAGAGATGTCTAAGTTGAAACAAAAAGAATGCGTAGGATCAAATGAAGCAGATAGAGAGAGATCAGCAGTTATATATATGTACACATATACACACATATATAATATGTGTGTATATATACACACACACACACACACTGAATAAATAAGCAAACGAATGAAGACAATTTGACAAGAAGCATCTGTAAAGCACATCACTGAGACCTTGGTGTTCTGTTGGTAGCTTCTCTTTCTGGAGGCATAAGGTAAAACTGCCCAAATATAAATTTTTCTCATAGTTTGCTCCCTCTCCAGAAAGCTCTGAGCATTTTGAAATATATTCTTACAAGAGCCCATTTTATAACATAAGGAAACTAAAGCTGCCTGGCCTTATGAATGGAGCCACATAGTTATAGATAAGTCAGACACCAATATAAAGAGCATTTCCATGAAATGAGGTAGAGGCAGTTGTGGAATCCAAGCTTACTGAATGGTCTAATGCTGACTTTTCTACACCTAGAAAACCTTTGTGAAAATGAAATATATCAAGAAATGAGGACATTTAAGGAAGGCAGGCTGCAGAAATATATATATATCAAAAAGCTGAAAGAATTGGATGAGCTATTCTCTATGAAAACCACATTTTTATCATAACCGGAATAGATCTCTTATAAACTGAATGATAGAGAAATGTTAAGACCTTTTATATTTGTCCCCCCTGACACTCCACTGAGAGCTATCCTGTTGTTATGTTTTCCAAATCCCTCCGTGGCTTCTCTTGTGAGCAGGACACTACGGAAGCTGATGTGCGAAGGGCCCTGATAAACCAGAATGTTTTTTCCATACAATAAATTCAAATGGTTATTTGAGCTCAACAGGGTTTTCTCTGGTGTTTGAAAGCAGAAACAGAAGGATCCACCAAACACTGCAAGTCATGGAAACTACAGACAAATCGGATGAGTTGGGGGCCCTATGATGGCAGAGAGATGCCTTTATCCCAGGCAATGGTGCGCAGGTAGACAAACACGCTACAGCAGCTCTGAGACATTTCCAGAGCCTTCCTTGGAAAGGCATCCCTAAACAACCCAAGTCTGTAGAGGTGGATAATGGTGT
The DNA here is from genome assembly GCF_000951045.1 of Mandrillus leucophaeus. NCBI lineage: Eukaryota > Metazoa > Chordata > Mammalia > Primates > Cercopithecidae > Mandrillus > Mandrillus leucophaeus. The sequence continues at coordinate 239,277 of NW_012105487.1, read as the reverse complement.
ATGCATTATGAGTATGCACACAAAGGAGAATGTCTGTTATCCTTAGTGCAGAGTAAGCGACATAAAGTCTAGTTGAAATAAAAATGTATACATTTAATGGTATGGCATAACTTGTTGGCTGTAGACATTCCCTTTCACTTCTTTCTTTTTTCGTTTTTTCTTTCTTTTTTATTGACCCTCTTTTCCTCTATTCAGTGTGGAAGGATAAGCACTGAACAGAGCCATACTAGAGCAATCTACAAGGACTTGTTTCAGATTCAAAAATTAGGTGAACCAAGGCTCTAGAGTCTGTCAGATGAATTTGAATAATGCAGGTATTGGCACTCTATGGCAGCCCCAAATGTGGCAGAGGTAATGAGTTTTGGAAGCTCCCCTGAGCCTCAGGCAGAATTACAATGTCAATCAAGTTTATTTCCTTCCCAGCCTCCTTTTCTTTACCCAGGGATGGATTAGCTTTAGTTGGATGTCCAAAGTTCTTGACATACTATAAAGAAGTAAAAAGTGGATTGGATTTGGAGATATACAACATGAGTGTGAACCCAATCCAGTCAATCATTGCTTGGGTGATCTTGGGTAATTCACTTAAATTTGCTGCTTCTCAATCTCTTAACCTATAGATTAAAAAGTCATTCATTTATTCATCAAACAAATAGTTCTGAAGGCTTAGTACATGCCGGGTATTAGAACTGTATTTTTTATGATTTTTTAAAAATGTCATCTACCCCAAGAGTAAGTTGGTAAAATGTAAAGTGTAATAGGAAGAGCATTACTGAGATGAAGTTAAGTGAGATAAAGTATCCAATCCTTACTTACTTCACAGTTAACACTTAAGGCATATTGCTACATCCTCAAGTCTACTTTTAAAAAACATCATTGTATTCCCCTTATAAGAATTAAACCTCCCATCTCTTCAGTGCTGCAACTCTCATTAAGGTATCAATCCGATTACCTAAGTAAAGAACAGAAATTTACCCTAAGGGGAATTTATGCTCCCATAAATAACTTACTATTTTTAAACAGGGGCTTTTTAGCTCTAATGGAAGTCAGTTCAAGGCAACCAATAATTACTAAGCACCTACTATGTTTTATGTCCTGTGGAAGATGTAATCCCCACCTTCATGAGTTTTGAAATCTATATGATTTGTAAACATAATGTATCAATCCATTAAAATTTAAAAAGCTAAATTTTTAAAGCAACAAAGGTTTTAAATGACTGATATTACAAAGTATACTATAGGACCCTATGTAATTTCAAGTATGTTATGTGTTGTGCAACCATCACTGGAATAAGCGTTGAAAGAAAGGAGAAATCATTTTCTTGGCGGAAAATATTAGGGAGGCACAGGAGAGTTTAATGGATGTTGCCACCTAAGCAACCCACCCAGCTGTAGATTGCCCCACTTCTTTCATTAATACCCTCGTATAGCTCTTCATGTAAGTCAAATTCCATTCACCAGTTCTCTTCTCACTTCATAAATTTTTTTCACCATCCTTAGCTTAGCAAAACAAAGATCATCACTGTTACCAATTATATAAATACTTAAAAGGCCAAAGCAAAGCTCAGTCTTAACAAATAAGAGAATTATGAATCTATGAACTTGGAGGGAATCTTGTAGGTAAATACAAAGGATGAAAAATAGCAACAAGTCTTTATGAAGCATATTAACATAAAATGACTTATTTGATCCCCTCACCAACTCTGAAAATGGGAAAGGGCGAAGAAAGGTCACTTTTCCATGACTCTCAGCTGGTAGCTAGTGGGTGTGGCATCCCCCCAATGCTTGGGTCCTATCTACCATTTAAAAATGTCATGTGGGAGAAAAACTTGCTATGCTCTTTCTTAGAAATTGAGGGTCAGAAAAAGGTATAGTAAGTATTAGTACAAGAGTTAAATCTGGACTAGGTTCTTACTACTCAAAGTGTGGCCCACAAACTAGCAGCATCCGCATTACTTGGGAGCTTGTGAAAACACAAACAATTGGCCCCATCCCAGAATTCCTGAACCAGAAGCAGCAGTTTAACAAGATCCCCAGGTGATTCTTATGTGCAATAAATCTGAGAAGCACTAGCATGGCTAATTTCTACATCTCTGAGTTGGATACAACACAACTCACAGAATTGTGCAAATAATGTAATATAGAAGAAAACACTTTTTGTATGAAAAAATACTATATAAGACTTCATAAAATAACAATTATTATTCTAGTGTATAGTAGCCCAATCATTCATATAAGCATTTTGTCCTACAGTTGGATATAAATAAGACAAATAGCTGGAACTCTTGGGAACTTGAAGGTAATCAACTAGACTTAGTTCAGGTATAACATTTATCCCAGACGAGATTATGAATTTATATTAAGATGCCAATTTTGAAAATATCCCACAATGCAGATTGTATTTTTACAGCTACTCTGCTCTTCAGGATTATTTTAAACAGTGTTGTTTTTAGGCCAGTAAGAAATACCAATTATAACATATTGTAACCGACTAAAATATGCCTTTTAAAATTGTAGATTCTCTTCCATGTTTTTTTTTTCCTCCTTCACATTTACATGGCAAAAGGTTTATATCTTGAAGATCTAAAACAAAAGGACACAGAAGTTAGCAAGAGCAGTGTGAAGCCCGAAGCCTGGAGTGCTAACCCTTCATTCAGTGCTCCTTCCTCCCCTCCACTGGGGCTAACAACTTGCCTTACATGTAACATGTGACTGCAACTGAACCCGCAATGGCATGCTTTGGTATTTTCACAGAGAGCAAGGCTATCGGCCTTGGAATCAAAAGACCTTGGCCAAAGTCCCAGCTTTGCTCATTTTAAACTTGGGTCTCACAGATATTTGGCCCTTCCTACCTCAATTTCACAATCTGAAAAATGGGCACCAGAAACGATAGTATTTAAGAAATAGAAAGGAAATTTTAAACTCTGCATTTGAAGGTGTTCTGTAAAGGCCTTTGGTTTTCTCCTGAGATTTTAAAAGATTATGCCTATACTGATCATCAAACCCAAACTATTTTCCCATTCTTTTAAAGTATGTATCTTCTGTACCTGACATGATTTTGTTCAGTAAGCTTTCTGCAGATATTCAAAAAACTACCCCCCAGAAGCGCTGAGTATTTTTCTCCCTGTGTTCTCCTTCTCAGCCAACTTTGTGGCTCCTCTGCCCTTTCCTGTCCCTTGAGCGCTGGTGTCCCCAGGGCTCTGCATTGGTCCTTTAGTCTGGCTCCCTGGGGGTACCCCTCTAACTTATGCCTTCTAACTACCAAGAGTTTCCACTCTGCATCTGCAGGTCAAACATCTCTCCTGATGCCACTCCCACAAATCCACCTACCTACAAGGCATTTTGGTGGTGCCCTACAGTCACCCCAAAACATGTCAGAAACTGAGCTCACCCTCTCATCCCACAACCATGCTCCTCCTTCTTTTCTGTAGTTTTCTATTAATGACCTCATCATTCTCCTGATGACCCAAGCCACAAACGAGTTATCATCTGGATTCTTCTCTCTCCTACACCTTTTAAATACCATTCAGCAAACACGCTGCAGGTTTTACCATGTAAATATCTCAAATTTCTCTATACCTTTTCCACAGCTTCCATTCAGGCTTTTGTTAATTTTCACATGAACAATGACTATCTTTCTCTCTGCCTCCAGCCTTGCCTTCTAAAATTGCAAAAACCTAAAACTAATCTCCATGTTTTATCAAATGTAGATCCCCAAACCCAAAACATTTAATTCAGTGCAGGGAGGGGAGAGAATTTGCCTTTAGCAACTGTGCTCCTGGGGCACCAATACAGGTCAGACCAGGAGAACTGACCTAGTCTGTTCTCTACCATAAAAGGAAAACTCTTCTGATACACAAATCTGGTTAATCATGCCACTTCCCTGCTTTTAACTCTTCAGTGACTCCTATTTCCATTTCGGATAAAGTCCAAAGTCCTTGACGTGAGTATTTGCCACCTGTCCTCTGCCTCCCTTTCAAGACTTGTCATCTGCCACACCCCCACCCATACATGCAATTGTGAGTGAGTGTTGCCTGCACAGGAACAAGAGGGGTAGACAGAAAAGAGGCAAGAGAGGGATCTAGTACTGACTGAGAACACACTTCACATTCACTCATTTGATCCGCACAGGTGCTACCATCTGCATTCGAAGGATGAGGAAAGAAGCCCAAAGAAGTAGGGTAGCATGCCTGGGCTTCGGAGGCAGTGACAGAATTGAGACTAAACCCAAGATGATCCAACATCAAACACCTCTGACTTTTCCATCGCTCTGCCATAGGACATACTTCAGAAAAACGGGATATGTCAAATTATATTTATACCAATTATGGCCAAATGAAACAGGGTAAACTTAAGTAAGATAAGAAGAAACCTGGCAAGTCCTAGCATTGCTGCGAACTGCTGAAAAACCAGAGAACAGATCAGGAAAACAGTAGTCGCAATGTAAAGATACTTTTTAAGCAGATCTTTCAGAAAGATCATGAATGTCAGAGAACAAGTTATAGATCTGAAAATGGTTATGAATATGGATATAGGTATAGATACAGATACAAATACAAAGATATAGATATAATATAGACTAGATATATAGATACTTCAAATGCCAAACATGTGATCCAACAGGTACACCTATAGAGTGAGAACAATTGCAATGTTGCAGTGTCTACCCAACCACACCCAGACCCCAAATGTGATAGTACTGTTAGGCACACCTCATTGACAAAAATTCAGAATCTTTTCTGTTGCTGCAAAGTCTTCTCTGAATACTTTGTGAGGCTGCTCAAATCATATTTGCTCCAGGACAAATCAGTACAGGGCTCGGTGTCATGCCAACTAATTTGAATAAAACAATAAGTGTGCCTGTTTATATTCAGACCCGTGCCCAGGAGCTCCCAGAGGTGTGATAAAGTGTTGCTTTTGAAACAGACATAAAATATACATAGTTCTCATTTAAGCTACTGCATATTTTTCTGGTGCCTCTCACAACTATATTGATAGCCGTGGTTCTAAGTAATTAGATGAGTGCTGGGGAAAGGAACTAAGTGTTAACATTTTATATCCTCAGGTTGGTGAGGTTTTTTTCCAGGGCTAATTAAATCAGTGTAATTCAACTCAGTTTTGAAAACATACCTATCCTGATTGCCCACTATGTGCAAGGAGCTATGTTAGAAGCTATGGGGCACATGTGGACATAAGGTGGTCAGAAAGGCTGATGACTGTAGTGGTTAAGCAAACGAGAAAGATCCTGGGGCCAAGACTTCTAAATCTGAAGCTCCATTCTGCCCCTGTCTATATGTATGGCTTTGGGCAAGGTGGTTTGACCTGCCTGGGCCTTAGCATTCTCATCTATTAAAGGGAATGTGTCCCTTCTTCATAAGGCTGAAAGGACTAAAGAAGTTATTGCCTGTAAAACTGTTATTATAATTCCAACCCTCAAGCCATTTATTTTCTAGTGAGAGAGAAAAAGCTCAAAGGAAGGTAAAAATGGTCACTGCTTTTGGAACCTGGAGAATAAAGAGAAGGAGCACCTCCAGCTGGAGGCTGAATCAGAGAAGCCTTCGTGACAGGAACCAAAACCCAGGTGGGCTTGAAAGGATGGAGAGTGGGAGTAGAATTAGTCATGGAAGGAGACTCTAGGTGCAGAGAATGGGAGAAGTAAAGGCCCAGGGTGTATTCTCACAATGGTGGGCAGTGGAGACTGGCAGGAGCATAGAGGTATAAAGGAAACCAGGAAATAACTATGGCTGGAAAACCAAGTCGAAGCCCCATTGCAGACGCTTCGGTGCCTTGCTAAATATTCCCAACAATAGAGGGCATTGAAGGACTTAGAGGAAGAGGCTGGTGTGACTCGTGCTATGACGTGGGAAGTTCCCCCTAATGGCAGTGTCCACACTACACTGGAGGAATGAAAACTGGAAGGCAGGAAGACAGTAGGCAGTAGGTATCACATCAGCCACGCGAGACATCAGTGAGCTTTGACTGGTTCAGTGATAGTTGAAAGAGGAAAGAGGTGTGAAAGAAGTTGCAGAATTGGGCCATGATTGAATGTGCACAGAGCAGGAAAGGGGGAGTCAAGGATAACTGAGAGCTCAACATGGGGAGGCTGGGAAGATGAAAATTACCACGGACTAAGAGAGAGAACACAGAGTACCCATAATATGTAAGTCTAACAGCCATTCCCCACCGACCTGCCAATGCTGAGTTTACTGCCAAATCTTAAAGGCAGACAGCCAGTTGGCCAATGGTCAGTAAGCCCAATTTCCTGCCAGATATTAGGGCTTGCTTAAGAGTTTGCCTCATAGTGTTTGAGAAATGATATGCAACCTCTCCATGGAACATGCATTTTGTAATAACAAAATTATCAAGAGCCTTTTCAGTGCTACAAATGAGATACTATCTGTGAATCAATGTTCAAAAAAAACTTAATAAATTGTTTCAGTTGTTACTAGGAAGGATATTTCTGGAGTGTCAATTAGACACAATTATAGTTTGAGTTGAATAATTACCCTTTCTTGTACATATTTTGATGATGCTTTAAAAAAAAAAAAAAGACTAATCCGAGAAGAAAAAGATGATAGCTCACATGCCATTAACTCCTTTAAAGAGAATACAATTCGTAAATGAAATGCCTAATTTAAAAGCAATTTAGAAAAACATTCCCAAGGATAAGCATTCAAAATCCAGCCTAACTTTTAGCAAACAGAGAGGAAGGACAGAAGGAGGCAAAAGAGAATGAGTAACACGGGAAAAGAGAAACAGAAAATGAGAGCAAGTAATTAGGAGGTAATTAGAAGATTTAGGAGAGAATAAGAAGAAAAATAAGAAAAAGGGAGTGAAGATCAACTTGGAAAGTGGTAAAATTTTACCACTTCATATCTCAACTTAGTAGTGGCAGGTGAGATGTTAGTGAAGATCATACAACTAGTTAGGTCTGGGTTCACAGCTCAGCGCATCCATTTGCTACTATAATCTTGGGCCTCTCCATTGACATGTGTGTAAAACAAGGATAATTACAACACATAGAATATGGTAGCTTTTATTAATACTCATCTTTAAGATGCATCTTATCTTACCACTATCCCCTAATATTAATTCACCCTACTCTGTTCCATCCAGATGTTCCCTAACCCAGTACCACAACCCTTTCTCACTTCCATCTGTAGGTATGTGCTAGTGCTTTCCCCCACCTGGCATCTATAATATATCTTGGGAGACATCTATGCAGATATACGCATACCTAGGCAAAGATGACAAATGGAAACAAAATATAAGTCCGTGTCTTGGAGTCAGATGATCTGGATAGGGATTCCACATCAACTACTTACTAGCCATGAGACATTGGGCACATCGCTCATTCTTTCTGAGCCTCAGATTCCTCACTTATTGAAAAAGTAGTGGGCAGTAAAGATTAGTGGGAGCATAGAGGTGCAAAGGAAACCAGTGTATTCATCCATTTTCACACCACTGATAAAGACATACCCAAGACTGGGTAGTTTATAAAGAAAAAGAGGTTTAATGGATTTACAGTTCCATGTGGTTGGGGAAGCTTCACAATCATGGCGGAAGGCAAAATGCAAATCTTACATAGCAGCAGGCAAGAGAGAATGAGAACCAAGTGAAAGGGGAAACCCCTTATTAAACCATCAGATCTCATGAGATTTATTCATTACCACGAGAACAGTATGGAGGAAACTGCCCTCATGATTCAATTATCTCCCACTAAGTCCCTCCCACAACACATGGGAATCATGGGAGCTACAATTCAAGATGAGATTTGGGTGGGGACACAGCCAAACCGTATCAACCAGTAAACAACTAAGGCTAGAAAATCAGGTTGAATCTCCATTATGGAAGCATATGTGAGAATTACCCTGCCAATATATACTTATATGCCTAAAACAAGGTCTGTGCTTAATAAATGGTCACTAGTACTAATTAAAAGGCAAATAATAATATATTCTAGGTCCTGGGAGAAATCGTCTCAAGCAAATCCTGCCTATACTAATGTCACCATTCTCTAAGACTTGCTGTGCTTGTTACATTATCATCAACTATTAATTTAGCCTGTGCTGTCTTATGTCTTATCCACTGGCCTACCCATTTTGGTGCTTTATGACAGTGTATATAGGCAATACATATTTAAATAATAATCCTGGTCATGTTTTATGTACAGTAATCCCCCTTTATTTGAGGTTTTGTTTTCTGCAGTTTCACTTTCTTATAGCCAACCATGGTCTGAAAATATTCCATACAATAAGATATTTTGAGAGGGCGAGACAGAAATCACATTCACATAACTTTTGTTAAAGTATATTGTTGTAATTGTTCTATTTTATTATTAGTTACTGCTGTTAATCACTTACTATACCTAATCTATACATTAAACCTTACCATAGCTGTATATATACAAGAAAAAACATAGTATACATAGGATTTGGTGCTCTCTGCAGTTTCAGGCATCCACCAGGGGTCTTACGATGTATATCCCCTGTGGATAAGGAGAGATTACTATATGTATCTTATGGTCTTATATCCTATATAAGTTACAGATAGGAAATAAAGTATTTACAAGCACCAGGGCCAGCTACATAATTTTTGAGGGCCAATTCAAAATGAAAATGTAGAGCCCTTGTTCAACAATTACTAGGAATGTTAAGATGGCAACCACAGGATACTAAAGTGTGGATCCCTTCCATGCACTGCATGGGTTGCAGGCACATGAAACCAGCTCTGGTAAGCACAACGCCTGGTGAAGTGTTAGATACATAATTAGCTTTCAGTAAACACTTAATGCTTCACTAATGAAAACACGCATAACCCTTTTTAGATGAAATCTTCACAGCCACTCCAGGCCTCTTGGTCTGGATTCTCCAAATACTAAACATAGCCCTTTTTTCTTCATTTTGCTCATGTATACATGGGATTCAAAATAATTAACCTGGAAGCAAAACAAACTTGTCATAATTTTTTTTTAATTTTGGAACACCACTTCAAAGTTTTATTTTCACAAATAATTATAACAAAAGATATCTTCCCAGATGACTCAATTGACATTCTTAACTTTTTACCCTTAAGTTCTCTTTATTGTAGTGAGAACAGTACTGTGATAAATCATATTTCATTCTCTGCCAGAAAGTATTGATTAATTTTACCAAGCCAGTGCCTGCCCCCACAGAGCTGTGTCCTGAAAATTATGCCCTTTGGGTTTATAATAGCAGCTAATGATGAGTTAAGATGTTTGTTTAAGGTGTTTGCCTCAGTAAATCGTATTTCATTAAATGCAAATATTCTCACCTCTACCACACATTTTGTAAGCTTCCTTACTCTTGCACACATAAGGCTCTTATACTTTTCTTTTTTCAAATCGTGATTCAAAGAGCAGAGAGAAAAATCTAACAAATGAAGCAGATGCATCCACAACCATTTTCTCATCTGTTTGCTCTTCCTTCAAAGACAGAGTGTTTAAAACTTCCTTTAGGCTTCAGTTTATTTCTGATCTTTGTGTTTTCAGTCACTGACAGAGGTAGATTGTCATATGTCCTTGGTGCTCATAGACACAGTTAAAGTTTCCTACTTTTGCCGTATACAGTTAAGGGGTCTAATGTGCTGTGGCCATTGACATGTCATATTGGCATGTTGACATATACTTTTCACAAGATTTGGTATTCTCAGTAATTGCCATTCACCTTCCTGAGCACCTGTGTACCAGAGCTCATCAGATTCATCATTTAGTTAGGCCATCTGGAGTTGAACTGTGATGAAGTCTTATGCAGTAGACAAGAAGACATGTAAAGAGTATGGTCGTTCATCAGAAAACAGCAGTACTATCTAAGGAGCCGGGCACAAGACTAGGGTGTCAAATAGAATGTTCGGAACTTCAGTTTAAAATAACCAACTCAAACTAGCTTTCATAATTGTAGTAGTCCATTTTCACACTGCTGATAAACACATACCTGAGACTGGGTAATTTATATGAAAAAAGAGGTGTAATGGACTCACAGTTCCATCATGGCTGGGGAGGCCTCACAATCATGATGAAGGCAAGGAGGAGCAAAGGCATGTCTTACATGGCAGCAGGCAAGAGAAAAATGGGAACCAAGCAAAAGGGGAAACCCCTCATAAAACCATCAGATCTCATAAGACTTATTCACTACCATGAGAACGGTATGGGGGGAACCACCCCCACAATTCAATTATCTCCCACCAGCTCCCTGTCACAACACATGGGAATTATGGGAGCTATAATTCAAGATGAGATTTGGTTGGGGATACAGCCAAACATATCAATAATGAAAGAAATTTACTGCCTCTCAAAACTGAGTAGTCAAGACAGAAAATAAGCAGCTGGTGAAGCTGGATTCAGTGGCTCAGCAGTGTCACCTGGAACCAGTCACTCCACCTCTGCTCTGCTTTGTGTGAGGTGGTCTTTCCCTGAGACTGGCCACCTTGGGGTTGCAATCTGGCTGGCAGCAGTAACTGAGGCTAGTTGCTTCCTCAGTCATGTCCAGCAGGAAAGAGAGTCTTGTTAAATTGTTCCTTGAGACCCAATCAGCTGCTTTGCAAAGATCCCTCAGCAAATGTTTCTTGTCATCTTTCTGTCTCAGAATGGGACTTTGCCCAGCCCTATGACACACTCAGTGGCTGGGGCTTGAGTGTGCTGGCTGGCTCACAACAGTGAGGGCTACCCTGGCACCTGAAGAATCAGTGTCACCCAAGCTGCTCTGCCTGGAAATCCAGGGTTCTGTTAGTAAGTGAAAGGAGGGAATGGGGAGGAGATGACCACCATTTTTAGTTTCTCTTTTTAGTCACCTATTTGGATGTTAGGAAACTTAAGAATTTTGGAATTTGGGTCAAATGTTTTTCTCCTACATCTGTTATATATATTTTTTCTTCTGCATTTTCAGTTAAACAACTGGACATTGAGCATATATATGTTGTGATTCTTAATTTGTTCAGTAAATAGTTCATTTTATGAATAGTTTAAGTAAGTTAAATTCAGTATTAAAACCACTCATATTTAATTTTCTTTAATGACAGCATGGACATGGACAATAAGGGTTATATGTGGGGGTACAGAGACCAGAGTCGTCCAAGAAATAGCCTCTTTCACCTTTCATTGTTTCTCCCAGGATAGAAATAACTGACCACGAAGCTTATTTCTGGAGTGAGAATTTTTTAAAACCTTTTCTTTTCTCCCAAATAGGAAATTAATTTAAGATGATCAGAATCATTATTTTTCTCACCATCTATTTATGACTTAACTAAAGCTACTGTATATAAAATATTGTACCAGTATTGATGGGAGACATCAGTTTTCTTTTATGCTAACTTTTTTTGTTAATTTTTAGTATGGGAATTTTTAATCATATGCAAAAATAGCTGGAACAATATCTGGTGAACTCCTATTTCCTTGTTATCCTCTTTTGATAGTTATCTACAGTCATGCTGGCCAGTTTTGTTTCATCTCCATCCCCCTACTTCCTTCCACCTCCACCTCCACCTCTCCTGACTCCCTGTAGGATTTTTTTCAAGCAAGTCTCAGACATTATATCATTATTTCCCCTAAATTCTCATGTATGTATCTCCAAGAAATAGAAACTTTTTTTTAAAAGACAGTAACCAAAATGCCATCATCGCATCTTTAAAACATTTTAAAAAATAATCCCTTAGTCTAATCCACAGTAAGTGTTCAAATTTTATGGGATGTATTTTTAAAAGGTAAATATATTCCCTATTCTTGACTTGATAATCTAGTTCAGACGGATGAGAATTACATTCACAAAAGGATTAGAAAAGTTATATTCCAATCAAGCACTAGATTGCCAAGTAGCAACACAACTGCTCTGCAAGGTCACTGAAGGGCTGAGTGGTTCAAGAGAGCCCTTGGAGAAAATGGCAGGACTACAATGCAACTTCACACCGAGCCTTGGAAAGGCATTGCATAATCTTAATTTTCTTAAAACTGGAGACAGGATTTAGGACACTTGGAAAGGCATTGCATAATCTTAATTTTCTTAAAACTAGAGACAGGAGTTAGGACAATCAGATACAGTATAGATGACTAGATAAAAATGAGAATAAATAAATAAAAATGAGAATAAAAAATGAGTGTGTAGAGGGTGTTAGGAGAGTGGTCTGACCTGTGATTGAGTGTGGAGCAATTACTGTGCTTAAATTTGCAAGAAAGATTTTAACTCTTATCTATGAGATGCCATGTAAAAAGCAGAGAAGCAAGGAAGAAAAATAAAGCACTTACAAGATGTTAGATCACTGACCACCTGGTTGGAGCCTTAGCTTCACCACATACCAACATGTGAACTCGAACAAACAGTTTGACAACTTTGAATACTCATTTTATCTTATCTATAAAACTGTATCTATTGAAATAATGTCATTAGTCCTGTGTTACTTACATAGCACATTCCCAGTAATAAGCTACTTAATATTGGGATACAACTTTGTAGTTTGCACATCACTTCCAGATTAATCACCTTGATTTTTTTTCTTTGTACCCGGTAAGGTAGATCTCAATATCCCAATTTCCAAAAGAGAAAATTTAGGCCTCAAGCATGATTGGTCACTGTCACATACAAGTTGTAATTGAAAGGTATTGTTATTGTTATTCCTGTATGATTAAGCAAAAAGTGTAGAGAAAAGCAAAATATTGACATACATCTCTGGATAGAAGACTTTCTACAATGTGAAAGTGTAACAAGCAATAAAGAACCACATGAAAGTCACATCCAGTTAAATTTTCTGATTTAGGGTCTGAAAATGGCTATTAGTGCAAAATAAATCTCACAGTTCTTATACTGAGATCTTCCTCTTCCTGGGATAATAATTGGGATGATTTCTACAGTGATGGAGAGGATAACAGGGATAGAAGAACTTAAAGAATCTCATCATAACTGTTATCGCTCACTCTACTGCCTACGGACAGGGCAAAATTCCTCCAAATGAGAAGTGAAAATAAATTGATTTTTTAACAAAGTAAACTAACTAGGGATTTCTGGAAACATAATGAAGCAGACAATTTGGTAGCATTTAATAATTCTATTTTAATATAGATAGGATTTAGAGTTTAAATAAATTAATACCATTGCCATTCTGTTCTTCAAAGTTGTATTCATGAAAACTATTACAAGCACTATGGAACAGAGTGTGGAGATTCCTTAAAGAACTAAAAGTAGAACTATGGTTCAATCTGGCATCCCCACTCCTGGGTATCTTCCCAGAGGAAAAGAAGTCATTATACAAAAAAGATAACTGCACATATATGTTTGTAACAGCACAATTCACAATTGCAAAAATATGGGACCAGCCCAAATGCCTATTAGTCAATGAGTAGATAAAGAAATTGTGGTGTGTGTGTATGTATGTGTGTGTGTGTGTGTGTGTGTGTGTGTGTGTATACACACTAGTAAGCCATAAAAAGGAATGAATATGGCATTTGCAGCAACCCGAATGGCATTGGAGACTATTATTCTAAGTGAAGTAACTCAGGAATGGAAAACCAAACATACTATGTTCTCACTTGTAAGTGGGAGCTAAGCTATGAGGATGCAAGAGCATAAGAATGACACAATGGACTTTGGGGACTCGGGGGAAATGGTAGGGGGAGGTGAAGGATAAAAGACTATAAATTGAGTTCAGTGTATACCACTCAGGTGATGGGTGCACCAAAATCCCACTGATCACCACTAAAGAACTTACTTATGTAACCAAATACCACCTGTTCCCCCAAAAACCTATGGAAATTAAAAAAAATTTTAAATTATATCCATGAATCCTTTTGGGTCTTGCTAGGTTTGCTATAGTGCTACAAAGCTAGCATTTATCACTATTTTTTACAAAACTAAACTCCAATTATTTGTACTTTAACAATAGTTTCTTTGACCAAAATTATATATTAGATCAGAATAATATGATCCTGTTGCAGGGAGATAATAGCTACTTGTTTGATCAAATCATCTTCTATTCTTATTTTCTTCCATAGGGTATAATTGACCTCCTAATAGTAAATTTACAAATACATATTTTATGTATATGAATTTATTTATTTATGTATACAGAAGAGCTTTCAGGAAGAAAATATTTCATGTATTCCTAAGTATAAGCTTTAAAAAGTAGGGCATGTTAAATTTCTTCTACTAATTGATTCTTGGCTACTTCGTACTCTACGACCTATGCAAGCAAAATTGATGTGAATGTGAGACCTACCTGTCGATAATGGGATCCCTGCCTGACTCCTAACACTGGATAATGGAGGAGCCATTGGTTATCATCATCCCATGTCGAACTTTGTGATTTCATACTTCATAATGCAAGAGTATTACTTTAAAATGCATTAAACTTCTAAAGATAGCAAATAGCCTTTTGGATAATGCATTTTAAATAGACTCTAAATTCAGAATTTTAAAAAATGTTCATATTGTAAGACATCGTAATAGCTCTTATATCGCATCCTGTTGCAATGCCCTACTCTCTTTTCCTAGCCTTTGCCTTCCTCCTCAGGAGATAGCCTGTCACTGTAAACCCATTCATGTTGCAACCCAAGCCTGACTTCCACTCTCCATAATAGGCCTGCGCCTCATCCTTTTTCATTTTTAGAAGTCATCCCTCTGTCAGTAGAACTGATTGGGTATTGTTTAATATGTAGAGGTCTTATAAATAGCTTTCCTGGCTAAAAATTGAACATAGAGATTTCAAATCAGCCCCCTCCCCCTGCACCATACATTATAGCTATCTGTTTTGTAATCTTTTTTATTACAGAAGATGACAGCACATCCTGACATAAATCATCACTCATATGAATACAATACATATTTTAATCTCCTCAGAAACATTAAGCTGTAGTACACTTGTGTGAAAGAATGCTGACATCCAAAGGACTGATAATAAATATTTGAAACCTGAAAACATTTAGTTTTAAATTTTCATTAAATATGTATTTAGTCCAAATACATTAAAATTCCATCACCAAGTTTAAGAACTTAATTATGAATTACGTACAGTGATCAAAGTTAGTTTGGTAAAGTTGATTTCTCATCTTCAAGTGCTAAATGGAATAAAATGAGCATGGACTTAATAGAATAATAAATTAAATAATCATCCATTTGGAAGTTGCTATCTACTTCTTAATAAAATCTAGATTTCATCTCTTTATCAAGTGTTATGTAAAATTAGACTCTAGATGTTTTTTCCATTTATATTATCAGCCAGCCAAATTTTAGATGGTACATAGTTAATAATGTTATGGAAGTTTGAAGTCTTTCCAAATTTGGTTCATTATATTTCTGACAACTTATGGTCCAAAGTATTTAGAATAAAGAATAGAAATATTTGGAATATTGCCTGGTTGCTTATAGGAGAAAAGCTGTTCTTGTGTAGTCATAACAGTGTTAGGGGGTGAACAGAGAGAGCGAGCGCTAAGAGGGCGTGTTCCAAGTCAAGGTCCCTCTGAATGAAATTTCTGATTTTATTTTAGCTAAATGATTAAAGATGGACAAGAAGATTCTTCAAAATCTCCTTCTTTCACCCTACCTCATTATGTTTAAATGATCATCTAAGAAATTACAGATACTGTATTTAAATTCATGAGAACTAGATATAGGCACTTTTTAAACAATGTCTTCATTTTTCAAGCTACATTACAGCAAGGAGAATGAAAAGGAATGTGGAATAGGAAAGAGTTGAGGATAAAAGAGTGTGTGGAAGGAGAAGGGTAGGAATTTTCTAGACAAACAAATGTGGAGGGAAGGGAGAGTGTTCCAGGCAGAAGGAACAGCATATGCAAATTACAGGAATGTGAGAAGGGCTGGAAGATTTGAGGAGCTGCAAGGCTTGCTGGAGCGAAATAGCGGGTATAAGGGAAGAGGATGGTAACAGAAGGTTATCTGTCATATTTAAAGGGCTTTGTAAACTACAGGGGAGTTCTATATCTTAAGTCCTGTAAAATGGAAATACCCATTCAAGAATTTGAGTGAGGAGATTGACTAATAATAGTAATGCCAATTGCTTATTCTGTACCTTTTATTTTACTGTCAATTCTTATCTATTCCATAACAGTTTTATTTATTCTCACTATGTCATAGGTTACACATAAAGTGCTTGTATAATATTTAGCTGTGATAAGTGTTTGTACATAAATTATCTTCCAACTTACAGCAACTTGCAAGATAGGCATTATTGTCACCGGTTGTCATAGGATGTTCAGAAGAGTTAAGTGATTTGACCAAGACAACTCAGCCAGTAAATGACAGAGCCAAACATTGCACTTGGGTCCCTCTGGCTCCAAAACCTGCCCTCTTTACATTCTATGACAATGTCATTCTTGCATTCTATAAACACATATTGTGTCCCTTCTGTGATACTGGGGCTGGATGGAATCTTATCACTCCCTGCTATCTTGGAGATCCTATTTGGCTGTCTTTAGGTCAGCATGCTCACGCATAGATTTGTTGGCTATTAAAGCAGGGAGAAGACAGCTTGAGGGAAACAGTCCAGAGTGGGGGTGGAGCCAGTAATGTTGGGCCCCAGGGAGGAGACCATAAATGAAACAAAATCATCATTCCCCAAATAACATTTTTATGTCTTCCAAGTAGTGCTAAGTTCCCAGCATATTCTGGACCTACATAATAAGTAAATTCTTTTGGACCAGAGCCACATTATGACTTTTATAGGCCCTGGGCACTTTTGCCTTCATGGGCACCTTCTTCCATGAAGGAAAAAAGTATATATATTTATTTATTCTATTTTATCTACATATTTATTTATATTAACAAATATATTTATTTATATGTCCATATATTATAAAGACATATTTATATATACATGTATATATTTATAAATATATAAAATATATATAATTATATTTTACAACTGAATTGGAGTAAAGGCAAATATAATCTAGATGGGATTCATGATTATACATTAATCATTATATTCTTTTTTATTCTGATTTTAAAAGATGAAGGTGAAAACACTTTTGTGGGCCCTGGGTGCTATGGGTAAGTAGGCCCTGGTGAAGACTGGAGTGTTATCTGTGTCTATATGGTAAAATAATGCAAAGTTAATGCCAGAAGGCATTACCCTCCGTGGGCGTGGGGATAGAAGTTGGACCAGAGTAACTTCCACTTACGACAACAGTTTCATAAGAGGCTTAGGCAAGTGGGAGCCGCTACTAAGGAAGGCAGACTTTAAATTATTACACAATTTAGTTGTAGTTTTGTCTTTCACAAAGACATGAGCAAGTTTAACTTTTTGACAAGCATATTTACTACAGGAGGCAACTTTTGCAATATCACTTTTAAAAGAAAAGCAACAGCTTTCAAGAAATGATTTCCTGTGTTGATGCAGTTGCAGTAATTTTCAATATCTCATTTGTGGTGCAGATAAATGAAATACCTCAGCCTCGGAAAATGAACGCAGAGTGAGATCACAAATTGATCTGGGCAGGAAAGAGGCAGGCAAAGGGCTTAAATACTTTAAAATACTCTGCACCTCCAAAACACTGTCACTCTGAAATTACACTAGTCAGGGGTGGTATTTAGAACGCCAAAAGATATACAAGAGATGGAGAAAGACAGTACTAAAATCTTGAAATACTAGAACTCAGAGGGTTAACTTCTGGAAGATTAAAAGGATAGTTATTATGTCTGTGATGAATACTTAATAGGGCCAGAAAACATGCAGAGCCAGATATAAACAGATGCAAAGAGCATAGAGATGTGACTGACTCTTCCACCACAAATTACAAAGGCACATTAGAAAGCACTGGTACAAAGGAATGCCATCCCTTGCAGGATCCTGAGAAACACGCCACTGGGAGAGGAGTTGATTGGGCTAAGGGTCCTGGTTTTTGAGTCAGAATCCCACTCTCTGGAGATCCACAGAGAACGTCACAGAGAGAACACGTGGCTGCAGGAGCCTTATGTGCTGAGCCCACTTTGATGTTGCTGGGGATTCCTACTTCATCCAGCATCTTCCTACTTTCTCAGTTCCAGAGAAAATGAAAAAAAAAAAAAAATGAACTTTTGCTTTAAAGTGAAGGGAAATTGGATGAGAAGTGAAGACTTGCAGGCGGAACCTCTGGGGATGAACTTTCACCTGTCACTGTTTCAAGTTATTTTTGTGGCACAGAGTTGATTAAAAGAGCTTTCCTTTGGCACTGCTACTGTTGGAGGCAAGAAAAGGAAATGCTAATTTCTGGAAACTAGAGTTGCTGCCCCCAAAAGAACAAGAAATAATGAGTGCTCCGAAAGAAAACACAGACAGGCATGTGGTCCTCAACCAGAAAGCAGTAACACACAAGCAATGACAACAGCAGTAACTGAAATCCTGGCCTCTTTTTCTGATGCCAAGGAAGAGCAGATAAAAATCAACCTATGTTCCTTGGATGGAAATCAAATTCTCATGCTTGATGGTTTTCACCGCTAATTTCATTGAAATGGCCCCATGCTAACTTGGACTTTCTGAATGTATTCATGCCAGTAACTCAGCCTCTGAAGGGTGCCGGAGGGACTGAGCTGGTTGGGCTGAGCGATGAGTTTGTGAGGTGGCTGCTGGCTGCCTGGCAGTCTCAGAGCCGAGTGGCCGCTGTGCGCTGGCCATTGGGGAGAGATTCTGATGGAGACTGATACTGAGAGAGTGATTAAATCTGTTTGGAAAGTTAGCCAGAAGACAGAGAAATTGAAAAGGGAATGTAGTTCATTCCTTTTGGGCACTGACTTTTCCCCATAAGTATTAACTCTTCGCTATCCCCCAAATCAGACTGGATTTTCACATTTTCAGATTAGAAACTCATGGAAAATGCCAGACTAAAAACTATCAAAGTGTTTGCAAATGCTGAAGAGAATGGGAGTAAAGCTATGAGAGTTTTCAGGAAATTGAATTTGCTTAGGTAGATTGTAACAACTCTCTTGTGAGGGCATTTGAGCCATCACCTTTAATTTGGGCCATTTAACAAAGATCCTGGGAGTGGAGAATTGAAAAGAGTGGGACTTACAGGCTTTGTCTGGGATTGTGTTGTTTTCTACCTACTCCATGTCCAGAGCGCAAGGAAATAAATCTAGGATGTTCTTAATGTATGGAGGCTCAGTTTCTTAAGACATTGGTTCTTTAGTTGCTTATTTGTGTAGTCCCTGTGAAAATAAGTATGCCTTTTTAATTTAACTGAGTGTTATTTCATTGTCTTTGATTCTTTTCACCTGGGTATGGTTGGGTTTGCAGAAGCCCAAGTGTACAACTTGTTAGCCTCTTTGGTCATGCAGAAAGGCCGTTCACCACCACTGGGACCTAGCAGTACTGATTCTGCTACTGATGGTCTCAATAAATCAATAAGACTGAATTTCTCATCCTATAGCAAATTTACCCTTACTCACACGACCATTGAAAACACAGCCAGGGCAACATAGATTTTAGACCTACTTTTTATGGTATGTTTATGTCATTTATTTTACCTGTGTTTTCTGGATGTTCTCAAATGAAACATTAGGAGACTTTTCGGGAAAACCAGGAAGCTGTTACATTTTGACTATGAGAACACCTGGGAAGAGTAAGGGTGCATAAGCAAAGCAGCTTATTAAGTGCTTATTAAGTAAAAGTAAGGGAACTAATTTGTCACACTGCATGACATTCAAAAGAACAAATGCCTCCTAGACTGAAATGCTAAGGAAGGGAACTCTAGGGAGAATGGAAAATTCCAGAGTATATTCATGATAGGAGATGCCTGAATTATAAAAAGGGATTTTGCTAGGGGGTAAAACCAAGACATTTGTCCTTTCCATGCATTTTAATTGTTACCAGCTTGAGTTTCTTGAGGCCCTAGTTTATCATCTCAGATTTCCTAACACTTTTCATGGCATGTAGCTACAGATTAGTATGAAAAGCACAACTGCGTGCTTCAGTGATTCTTCAAATGACAGTGATTTGGAAGGAAGGAATCCCCTCTGTTACCCCAAAGTGCAAAAACCATGAAACTCCAAAGTCCTGAGGCAGAAGCTCCTTATGGAAAGTGTACTAGCTGTACAGGAGTGAAGCCCATAAGCAATTTTGTTAAGTGCTGAAAACGTGGAATTGATGAGCATTCTCAATTTTTTTTTAAGAGGCCAGGTATTTGGGTGAATAGTTTGGAAAGACAGTGAGCATTGTTTAAATGCCCCCCAAATTGCACACACAGAGTCCTAACAGCAGCAACCTGCTGTCAGGCACAGGGGCAATGATTAAAGAAGTTTTTGTTAGACTGTAGTGTCATGGAATCATTATAATCAAATCTACCTGAGGAACATACCCACCAGAAGACAAAATAAACAACATATCACTGAAATCTTTTTTGTTTCCCAAATAAAAATGAGTATCTCGTAGATTCCATTTGGTGAGAAGGGAGATGATTTGAGAGATTATCTCAATAGTACATATTAACTGCTCTTACGAGATGACCGAGTGATCATATTCAGTATATTACTAAATTTCTCTATCTGTAAAATATGATTAATAGCTTACCATTTTCATGGTAATGTTTAAAGATAATGAAAAAATAATAATCACAAAATGTTTTCAGACACTCTGAAGCACAGGTCAGCAAATTATAGCCATCAGCTAAATTCTGCCTGATACTTGTTTCGGTAAATAAAGTTTTACTGAAACACAGCCATATTTATTCATTAACATATTGTCTACGGGTCCTTTCCCAAGAGCTGAGTACTTGTGACATAGAACATGTGTCCCACAAAACTGAAAATATTGCTATCTGGCTCTTTACATTGAAATGTCAATAAATCCT
Organism: Mandrillus leucophaeus; assembly: GCF_000951045.1. NCBI lineage: Eukaryota > Metazoa > Chordata > Mammalia > Primates > Cercopithecidae > Mandrillus > Mandrillus leucophaeus. The sequence goes on along the minus strand of NW_012105487.1, from coordinate 218,499 downwards.
GCTCTTAGGAAAAACAATTTTAGTTTTAGAAGCTGAACAAATGGACTTATGTAGACTCTTACATAAATGACTAAATTACATGCATTTCTAAGCCTCTTAACATATATATGTAGGCCTACGGAGCTCTTAATCAAGGCATGAGAGACAGTATGTTCAGGCAAAAAGGCTTGAACTGAATGAAGTTCAGATAGAAACTGCCAATGACTGTTCCTGGGCAATGGTCTGATAGAGGCTGTCAACTTATAGTATCTATAAGGGGCACACATGAGTACGGAACAGAGGTTGAGAAGGATTTGGCCTTGGTTAGAGGATGAGCTCTCATTAGCCAACAGTGAGATGTGTTAACTAGAAAAGCAAGTTCTGAGACTGCACCAATATCTTGAATGAGGAAAGGGATACTTCAGCTTCATTCTGTGCAGGTCAGTCCACAACTAGAAGACTCTGTTTAATTTTGTGCCCCCACATTTTTAAGGAATGAAAGACTGTTGAAGCTCATGGAGACTGAAGAGAGTGACCAGGTCTGGCTGGGGACTTGAAACTACACTATGTAAAGAATGGCACAAGAAATTGCTATGTTTGACTCAAGAAAAGAAGACTCAGGGGTACACACAAGCTGTGTTCAAATATTTGAAGAGCTTACTATTCAGCATAGCTCTTTGGTACAGTTGGAACCAAGGATAAGATGGCTTCATGGTTAGGATGTGTACAGATGGAGCTGGTTGTCACAGGAGTTTAGAATGTTGTGGAGATGATTCAAGTATCAGTTGGGTGGTTGGATTGGTGACTTCGAGAATTCCTTCAAACCCTAAAATATTTGATTCTGTGAAAAAGATGACCTCAAGGGAGCACTTCACAAGTGTTTTCCAAGCTGATTCATTCCCAGGCATGTTGGTATAATGGAGAGCTAGTGATTTTCCAGTTCTAGAAATATAAATATTTAGGTTTCAGTGTATGCCCAAGCTAGCACACCTCAAGGTGGAGCCCCAACTCAAGTTAAGATTTTGAGAGCGTCATTAGCTCCAATCACTTATTTTTCTATTTGAACTGAAATTTAAAAGCATGTTTTGATTCCCCATCTAAATATCTTGCTTCTTCTACACAGCTGTTGATAAGCTGAGGGAAACTTGGAAAGCTCATGTACTTTCTGTTGCTCTCCTCTTCTATGTGTAACAAGTGTTTAGTAGTTTTCCAATTACTGCAGCAATGTTAAGAGGATCTGTGGTAACATAATTGCAAAGTGCTCAGGAATTCTTTAAAGGAAGCAGGCTTAATCTTTGATTATCATCTTGACTACCAGCTATGGCAATAGCCTACTCCATTGATAACTTCTTATTGCTTTTCATTTTTGCTAATAGAAGAGGCTACTAGTTACATATGATTTTAGCTCTCTGGAAATAAGTGGCAAGAAATGAATAAATCATGTACTACTGTAGGTTGGCAGGCAGGGCACAAGATTACTAAATTATGCACCATGAAAAAGAGAAAGCTATAAAGAAATCAATCTTTGGCAAAGCTTGAGTAATCCATCCAATATAATTCAAATGCATGGGTTAGGGACCCTCTGTACAAGAGTTCTCATAACCTAGTTAAGTTGGTAATTAGGACACGGACAACCAAAAGGGGAAAAAATAAGAATGTTGAACAGCAGGCAAGTGAATTTTAGAATAATGAAGAAATATCAAATAGGGTAAATCAATGGAGTTAGAGGACACAATGGGGAAATGAAAAACGTTCAAAGATAAATTAATGTAGGCCCAAGGGTTATGCAAGCAATTTACTATAAATATACTAGGGAAAAGAGACAGATGTAGGTGAACAAGGAAGCACAAAATTGGTAATACATTGTTATAAGTAAGAAATGGCATAAAACAAATGGTGTGGCAAAGCAGAAGGTCAGTGAACAAGAAAGAAAAGCATGAAAGAAAAAATACAGACATTCTTTTGTAGATGACATGCTATTTAGCAAAAGTTTGTGCTATTTCACAAGCACTGTAAACATCCTTATAAATGTCATGTAAAGTAAAGTTGGCCAGCCTCATTTTCATTTATGAAAACTGAGCCTCAACTTCTTCCAAAGTCACAGAAAGCAGCAGGTTTTTACCTTTCAAGCATATATGGAGAGTTTCAGCCAATATGCCCATTTAAAGGACAGAAAATTCATGGTTCCATTAATTGTTTAATTTACCTATAAAAAAGTAAAGTGCACTAATCTCGTGTGTGCAGTTCAATTAACTTTTATGTATGAGTACAGGTTCCTGTAGCTATCTCTGAGATCAAGATACAGAGCATCTCCGGGATCCATCAAGGCTGCCTTGTGTCTTTCTCGGTGTGTCTCCCAAATAGAACCACTCTTCAGATTCCTAACACCATCAATTTTGCCTGTTCTGGAACTTCATATAAATGAAATTATACAGTATGTACATTTTTCTGTCTGTCTTCTTTCAACATCATATCCATGAGATTCATCTCATGTTCTTGCCTGTACCAACAGTCTATTATTAATCATTGCCTCTATTGCAGGACCGGCAAACTTTTTCTATAAAGGGTCAGGTGGTAAATATTTTAGGCTATGTGGATAATATGATATCTGTTGCAACTACACAATTCCGCCTTTGTAGCGCCAAAGCAGCCATCCACAATATGTCAATGATTGAGTGTAGCAGCTGTGTTTCAACAAATGTTATTTACTAGGATTTAGTCTTTGGACCATACTTTGCCAATTCCTACTCTATGGTGTTCTGTTGTATGAATACATTACTATTTATCCATTTTCTTGTTGAGGAACATTTGGAGTATTTTAGTCGTTTGCTAAAAAGACTGGGGGTCATGGTATTATGGTATTACCGGGTCATGGAATTGGTATTCTGATTGGGTTTAATAAATACTGTCAAACAGCTTTCCAAAGTAGTCGAACCAATTTATACTCCCACCAATGGAGTATGAGAGTCCTAGACGTTCTGCTTCTTTGCCAATATTTAGTATAGCTGGTCTTTTTAATTTTAATTTTTCTGGATCTGTCTAAGGGATTCTCTCTATGGCTTTAATTTATATTTCCTTGATAAGCATGATATTAAGCATCTTTCTCATATATAAGCATATATACATAAATGTAAAAGTATATCTATCTTTTATATAAATATATACATATGTGTATATATAAGTATATATATTTATATAAAAGATGTTTATACTTTATTTGTATATATATACACACATACACACACACACACACACACATATATATATTCCCAAAAGGGAGTATCCAAATGGGCCATATATATATATATAGAGAGAGAGAGAGAGAGCGTGTCCAATGGTGAATTTTTTAATTCACCACTTTTAAATGAGCTATTCATTTTATTATTGATTTGCAGAGGTTCCTTATATATCTTGAAAATAAGCTCCTTATATATATTGTGCATGTCTCCTCCCAGTTAATATTTCATTCCTAAGGCAAGATAAGCAGTTAATCTCATAATTTTTTTTTCAATAAGACGCTTTCCCTTCATCAGTGAAGTCAGCACTGAGTGGGTTGTAGCATTAACTAGGACATAAGAACAACATCTCAGAAGTTCAGGAGGCTGTGGAAAGATCAGTACATTCGAAGATGTGGAAGAGGATCCCTCCTCTCCTGAGACTGTGGTGATCTTTTATGCCTCTAAAGGGAGGCAGAGCACCAGGTTCTTGAAGGAACAGTAACCTTCAGGGAGGAAGGCAAAAGGGACTAATAGACGTAGCAGAACTGATATTTGGAACTACACCCCCAAAGCAAAGCCTTTCCTAACTCATTCACCATTCCAACTTCCCTGTGCCAAGCATGGAGGGAAATGAGTGACCTTGATATTGTTATTTATAATCTTCTTTTCAAAAAGAAGCCAATCCACATGAACCTCAGTTTTAAATGCCTGGCAGATACCCTGGAACAAGCCAAGAACGTTTTTCAGAATTCTATGTTCTGTGCTACACATTCGCTCTTTAGCTATGTATTCTCCTTCTATTAAGTTATTGCAACATAAAGGTGATTAATTAAGATGAGAAGCAGACATTGCTAAAACAGGAAGAAAAGCAAAAAAGAAATAAATGTTTCCTCAGAACCCACGAAGGAGAACAGATGTCAGCAGAAGCAGATGTATGCTTCTCCGGGGTGAAAGAAAGAATTCTTAATGCAATCAGAATCCCGGTAACATAAGTAACCAAGAAAGTAGAACATCAAAAACTTCGCAGAACTTCCTCATGTCACGTTATGCATCCATAAGTACTACCCTAAGCGCACAAACTACCAATGACAAATGCTTTAAAACTATTTTTAAAAGAGAGAAAAATGAGAATAAACTAGCGAATGCAAGGTTATGTGTATCCTCTTTTTAGAATTAGAAACCCATTCAGAAGATTTGCCTTGAGGAAGAAGTTATCAATTCTGTATCCTATTTAACTCAATCAGCTAAATGGGTAATGTCTGCTCCTGACCCACATGTGACAGGATGAATGTTTAACTCCTTCCCAAATGTCAACATGTAAGAGAACACGATGTAAATTGTTTAGGTAGACATCTTGAGAAAAGTGACTAAATGAAATAACCAAAGTGTTTTCTTCTAAACCATAATATCAGGATAACAACATTAGAAAATGTAAAACTTCTATGTGTCAACTACCAAGATAAAGATACTGGGAAAATATTTGCAGCAAATATGACTCTTAAAAGCCTGATACCTTAGTTATATAAAAAGTTCCTATATATTGATTTTTCACAATGAACACTTTAAGAGACAAGTTTTCAACAATTTTGAACTAACAATTTAGGAAAAAAATATAGAGAGTTAGCAAACATCAAAGTAATGTTAAACTTACTAGTTTGGAAAAATAACAAGGTATTCCAATTGTCACCAATCAAATTAGTAAACAGTTTTGAAATAAATAATACACATGGTGGTGGCCTGATAAAGATGAAATATACACAAGCAATTACATATGTTTGGACTATACATCATATAAGGCCTTTGGGAAGCATTAAGAATATTAATAATATTTATATGTTTTAACATAGCATTTTTAGTTATTTCAATATAATCTCCAGAAATAATCATATAAGTTGACAGTATTTTTAAATAGGTCATAATTTCCAATGACAAAAGTAATGATAATAAACCACATGACCAAGTATAAAGACATTTTAATCATTGTCATCTTCCTCTGAATAAATATTTGTCCTTAATTTAAAAAAAAAATTTTATATTCTATATGTCCAAAATTTCATATGTTCTTTTCTTCCAAATCTCTGTCTTTTGGTCTCTTAGTTTGAAATTTTCTAAAAGCATGTATCATTCTCTTTCAGTTGTCTTCAATTTCTTTTTTTTTTTTTTTTTTTTTTTTTTTTTTTGAGATGTCTGTTGCCCAGGCTGGAGTGCAGTGGTGTGATCTCAACTCACTGCAACCTCTGCCTCCTGGATTCAAGCAGTTCTCCTACCTCAGCCTCCCAAGTAGCTGAGACTACAGGTGCCCACCACTATGCCCGGCTAATTTTTGTATTTTTGTAGAGATGGGGTTTCACTATGTTGGCCAGGCTGTTCTTGAACTCCTGTCCTTGTGATCCGCCTATCTCGGCCTCCCAAAGTGCTGGGATTACAGGCGTGAGCCATCACGCCTGGCTGGTCTTTAAATATTTTATATTGTCCTCCTATCTCTCGTTATCATTCAACTATAGAGGCATAATAATATAAAGTATGGCAAATCCATTCAATGAGAAGTGACTATAAATTGTATGCAAACCATAAAAAATGATTATGTGTAATATTAAACAGCAATTTCAACAATATCATTAAATGCCTATGCAAAGAAAAAGAAGCTGAAAGGAAATACACTAGACTATACCCAATTATTGTGTTTTACTCATGGCACAGTGGGTTTTGTTTTTCTTTCTTCCTTTGAATATTCAAAACTTTTCACATTTCCTTTAATAGGATGTACTTTTTCCAGAATGAAAATGCAAATCATTAAAGTAATTGCTCTCTTCTTCAAAAGATCACTGTACTCACAACCTCTTTTAAGATTTTTTTTTTTTAAAGAGTGTCTGTTTTCTTTCCCAACATCTCTGAACAGCAGTCCTCAGAGTCCCACTATTTATATTCATTCTCTTGTTGCATTGCAGCCAAGCAAACTTTTGGTCTGTGCAGCCAGCAGAAAGGATGAGAGCAGATGAGATGATAAATCTAAATGGTTGGATGGATGAGTCCTCCTGCCTTGTTAGGAGGTATGGGCACCCAGTATATCAGCTAAGCAATTTTCAGATAGCAAACACTTGGCTGGAGCTCAGTCCTCCTGCTTGTTTGCTACTGAGTTCCCCCTTTCTTGATCTTGAAGCCTGTTACAGGATGCACGCAGTCTAGAGTTTTATCTCATTCCTGTTTCAGGCTTTGAATCTGGCTCAGATCATCTTGTTTCTATGGAAACCCCATGGTTGGTAGGCACAAATGACCTTGTCCTGATCGTGTATTCATCATCTCCAATATCCTCACCCTCCTGCACATCTTTGTTCTTGAAGTGAGAAGTAGGTTTTAAAGCCAACGGAGGTTCTATTATTGACATCCTTCTAAGATGCGCCTTCTTCAGGTGTCGAATGACGCTGCATTTGTCTGTACACCATCTCCTCAGAAATCTCCTCTTGTGTCTTATTGACATTTACTTGGAGATAGACAGGGTGGATGGAAAGGTGAAATCTAAAAGGGCAGGAGCTTACCCATGACCACTAGCTCCTAGGTAGCAGGAAAACAAATTTACTCAGTTTCCTGACTCACAGGGGTTCCTGATTGCCTGCTTTATGTTTTTTTTCAATGATTCTCTATCACTGGTGATATATATGTAATTATTAAAAATTTGTTTAACTTAGTTCATGTATTTCTAGGAGATGCTAGTCTCCGATAAATCTCAAAAAGTTAAAAAAAAATAAAAGTGATACATACTCTAATTACAACCTATTCATTGAAAATAAATGGAAAGCGAATTTAACTGCTGTTCACAAGCTTTTTGACAGGCTTTTTCTAAAAGTGACTATTTCTGTAGTTAGCTGAGAAAGCACAACAGGAGGAAAATTTTGCCTTTGATTACAACTCTTTCCTGGGAGGTAATACCACTAGGAAATTCTCTTTTTTTCTATGTATTTTTCTTACCTTCTAACCAGGCCACTACTTTTGGGGTAATAATATATCTGCAGGAAAATGGAAAATATGACCAGAAGATAAAATTATTTCACTCAATAGATATTTACAGGAACCTATCATACTGCTATTTGTATTCAAAGAAAAAAATGCCTGATGCCAAGGTGCTTACAATCCTAATAGGAAGGCATGTAAATGAAATAGTGAGATGAGTGAGCAGGTACCATTGTGTGCAGGATTTGGTAAAGGCACAGGGAGAGGAGGATGTGGACATACCTACAGGATGGGACTCTCTACCCGAAGGCTGGAAAGGGAGTAGAGAGGGTACAAGGTGGAAGATGACACTGCAGAGGCCTCATTGAAAAGAGTGTTATTTGAAAGATAAGGGAGAACCATGGAGGGCTCTACACAGACACATCCTGTGACCGCGACATTGGAAGTAGTTCTTAGTTCCTGAGTTCATCTGATGCTAAATCGCACATGAACACTAACTCCTTAAGACATACATTCTTTGGTTTGAGACCTTACCACATGTTTGGATCATGCTCTTCTGAATTGATAAACAGGCTGTTTAGTGGTGTCCATTTATATTTGATACCCTGCTTCAAATATGGCAATTTGATCAACTGAATGCAGTCTTTGAAGCCACAATAAATGTATTTTTTGCCTAAGTAGATGATGAAAATAGCGAGAGAAATCAATGAATGAAACCACTATTTGGAGGCATCCTTGTCGTATTAAAATGTAAGATGTTTGGAGTGAGCTACATGCACAGGGAGTGACTGTTCACTAAAGAGATAATGTGATAAGTGGCCTTCTTCTCCCTTAGCAATCAATGTTTATTTGTCCTTAGCAATTTTCTTAATTTTCTACTGGGCATACATTTCTCCTTCAAAATAAAATAATCTACTGGAAATGAAGTTGATCAATAGGCAAGTCAGAGGATTTGTTTCAAAAATCTGGAAATTAATAGGGACAAGTTAGTAAGGTGGAATAGATATCTTTATTGTAAATGTATGTATCATCTAAATTCAAAGTAACAGGCTTCCTGTGAATACATGTGTATAAGAGAGACACAGAGAGAGAGAGAGAGATTGAGAGAGAGACTGAGAGAGAGAGAGAGACTGAAACAAGGATGCTTTCATGTATTACAGCAATGGTTCTCAATTTTTCAAGCATCAGAAGCAGAGATCAGGCTTGTTAAAGCAAAAGTTGCTAGACCCATCCCTAGAATTTTTACTTCAGTAGGTGTGAGACAAATCCTGCACTTTGGCATTAGTTGATCCAGGAACCACATTTTGAGATCCTCTCTACCAGAGAGCTCTGGACTCATCAATCATATTTCCCCCTTATACCAGGTAGCCACGATGCTCTTACTAGCATGCAGGAGTGGACACCTAAAACATCAATAGTTACATTCGCCATTCTTTGTACACCCCTCCCCTTTTGAAATCCCTAATAAAAACTTGCTGTTTTTGTGGCTCGGGGTCACCATCATGGTCCTACCAATATGTGATGACACCCCCAGAGGCCCAGCTGTAAAATTTCTCTCTTTGTACTCTTTCTCTTTATTTCTCAGACCAGCCGACACTTAGGGAAAATAGAAAATATTGGGGGCTGGTTCCCCTGATATAGTTGGATGTAATATTTCTTGTTAATTTGTGAAGATTTTATTTATTTTTCATAAAGAATCAAAAATTTAGAGCTAAGAAGGATTTGAAACAGTATCTGACTTAATCTATTATCTATGAAAGAAGACAGGCCCCAACAAATTAATTTACTTCATTAAGGTCCCATAGACCCTTACTGATGATGCCAGGAGCAAAATATGTCTGTCTCTGAACTCCCTGACCACACAGTCTTTGCACTTTGCCACCTGGCTTTTGCAGCTTTCAATTCCAGAGTCATTAATAAATCTGTTAGTTATTATACAATTTAGGGTGCCTCATATTAGTGAGACAATTGTTTAAATTCATCTGCCACATTTTTGACATGGTTGTAAATGAAAATTAGCTACCAGTACCTGTTATTTATTGAGCACTCACTAAGTGCCTGGTGCTGTACTTCACATCCATTAGTCCTGGTTCATCTTTAACTGGCTCTGAGGAACAGGTCACACATAGTTCTTACTTTTCTGATGAAGAAACTGAGACTCAGAGAGGTTGCATGGCTTCGTCCAATTCATGCAGCTAGGAAGTGACATTAGGAGGGCAAGCATAAGTTGGGAGATAGCTGAGCCATGCTATGTAGACCCAGTAGTCAGCTCCTCCTCTCCCAAATGAGAATTGACTAAGGTATATGCCTTGGTTGTGTGGTAACAACGCAGACCCTTAGGCAAAGAATAACCAGGCGGATTTCACTTGCTGAAACAGGGATACAGTGGAGTAACTTCGGTCTCAGATTTGTTTGTTTGTTTGTTTGTTTTAAATAAGTGTTCAAGTCACTGGAATCAAGTTATGAAGTCAGAAACTGATCTGCACAAAGGCTGATATGATGGTTAATGATCTGAGTGTGACCTAAGAGCTGGACTGTTTTCCCAGGGCAGGTCAGAGCATCAGGTAGACGTCAGGTGTTTCCAGGTGTTGGGACTATAGGATGGCAGCAAGAACATGGACTTTGTTCCTGAGTTTTGCTAGGTATGGAGCTGACCTTTTGTGCTTCTGTAAGGAGAACATTTTATGTTTCTGTTTTAAAACTGTAGATAATTGCACCATGATGTGTTTTCTGATAAGTTGGGTGAACATTATAACTTGGCTATCTCACAATTGGGAGTAATAGTAGACCACTGCTGTGTAATTTTTTTTTCCTAAACATTGAAGAAAAGTGGAAGTAAAAAGAGGAAGTTTAGAAAAGGAATAAACTATCTTGCAAGCAGATAAAGTCCAAAATGATCCCACAGATAAAGTCCACACACAATTTTTATTATTTACTTTTTTAATTGTGGCAAATATATGTAATAATATTTTCCATTTTAACCATTTTATTTATGTATGTATGTATTTTTGAGCCAGGGTCTCACTCTGTCACCCAGGCTCAGTCAGTGGCACAATCAGGGTTCACTGCAGCCTCAACCCCTTCAGGTTCAAATGATCCTCTCACCTCAGCCTCCCAAGTAGCTGGGACTACAGGTGTGTGCCACCATGCTCAGCTATTTTTCTTTTATTTTTTGCAGAGACAAGGTCTCACTGTGTTGCCCAGGCTGATGTCAAACTCCTAGGCTCACACAATCCTTCTGCCTCAGCCTCCCAAAGTGCTGAGATTACAGGCATGAGCCACTGCACCCAGACTTCACCATTTTAAAATACACAATGCAATAGCATTAATTATGTTAACAATTTTGTGCAACCATTACCTCTATCTGTTCCAAAATGTTTCATTAACCCAAACAGAAACTCTGTACCCATTAAGCAGTAATTTGTCTTTCTTATTTACCCCCAACCCCTGGTAATCTCTGTTCTATTTTCTGTCTCTGAATTTGCCTATTCTGGGTACCCCATATAAGTGGAATCATGCAATATTTGTCCTTTTGTATCATGCTTTTTTCACTTAGCAAAATGTTCTCAAGGTCTGTCCATATCGTAAAATGTATCAGAACTTCATTCCTTTTTAGAGCTGTATAATTTTTCAGTGTATGTGTGTAATATATACCACATTTTGTGTATTAATTCATCTGTTGATGAAGCCTGGAGCTGTTTCTACCTTTTAGTTATTGAGAATAATGCTACTGTGAACATTGGTATACAAGTATCTGGCTGAGTCCCTGCTTTCAATGCTTTGGGGTACATACCTAGGAGTGAAATTGCTGGGTCGTATGGTAATTTTATGTTTAACTTTTTGTGAAACCACCAAACAGTTTTCCACAGTGACTGTATCATCGTACACTCCCACCAGAAATCTACGAGGGTTTCAATTTATCCACACCCTTTCCAACAGTAGTTGTTTCCTAGGATTCTTCCCTGCATTATAGCTATTCTAGCGGGTCCACATACAATGTCTTCAGCACGCTAAGTTAAAGACACCAAAGCATATGTCTAGTCTCTTAGTTGGTATTTGGGGAGATTATTTTTACACAAACCAGGGGGAAGGGAAGAACAAGGGTTGAAGAATGTGATTCATAGACCGGGGTAACAAAATAAGAAACCCAGAAATAAAGCAACACACTTACAACTATCTGATCATCGCCAAGGCTGACAAAAACAAGCAATGGAGAAAAGATTCCCTATTCAATAAATGGTGCTGTGATAGTTGGCTAGCCATATGCAGAAGAAAGAAACTTTCATTCTGCTTATGGCAAGCCAACAACCATTACCTTTCACCATATACAGAAATGAACCCAAGATGGATTAAAGATTTAATGGTTTTTTATGCAACCATAAAAAACACAGATGGAGGTGGAGGACATAATCCAAAGACCTCACACTCTAAAAATCCTAGAAGAAAACCTAGGAAATATCCTTCTCAACGTCAACCTTAGCTAAGAATTTTTGGCTAAATCTCCCAAAGCAATTGCAACAGAAGCAAAAAGTGATGAGTGGGACCTAATTAAACTTTAGAGCTTCTGCACAGCAAAAAAAAAAAAAAAAAAAGAAACCTACTAAAGAAAAGAGACAACATACAGACTGAGAGAAAATATTCTCAAACTATGCATCCAACAAAGGTCTAATATCCAGAATCTTGAAGAAGCTTAAACAAATCAATAAGCAAAAACAAATAACCCCATTAAAAAATAGGCAAAGGACATAACAGATACTTCTCAAAAGAAGACGTACATACAACCAACAAACTTACGAAAAAAATGCTCATAATCACTAATCATCAGAGAAACGCAGATCAAAACCACAGTGAGATAACATCTCACACCAGTCAGGAATGGCCATTGTTAAAAAGCGAAAAAACAGCAGATGCTGATTGGGCTGCAGAGAAAAGGAAGCACTTATACACTGTTAGTAGGAATGTAAATTGTTTCAGCCTCTGTGGAAAGCAGTTTGGAGTTCTCCTAAAAAACTTAAAACAGAACTACCACTTGACCCAGCAATCCGATTACTGGGTATCCACCCAAAGTAAAATAGATCATTGTATCAAAAAGATGCATGCACTCATATGTCCATTCCTGCACTATTCATAATAGCAAATACATAGGATCAACCTACTTGCTCATCAGTGATGGATTGGATAAAGAAGGTGTGGTACATATACATACCATGAAATATTATGCAACTATAAAAAAGAATAAAATCATGTCCTTTGTAGCAACACAGATGGAAGTGGAGGACATAATCCAAATGAATTAACACAGGAAGAAAAAAACCAAATGCCACATGTTCTCTCTTATAAGTGGGAGCTAAACATTGAGCACCCATGGACATAAACCTGGGAATAGTAAACACTGTCAACTACCAGAATGGGAAGGAGGAATGGGGATAGGGTCCAAAAAGTACCTATTGGATACTATGCTTACTACCTGGGTGCAGTATGCCCATGTGACAAACTTGCACATGGACTCCAAAATAAAAGTTTGGAAAAAAAAAAAAGCCATTGGCCATCTACAAAATCAACCAACCATAAAATAACATTCTGAATTACCTGCCATGGGGCTCAAAGTCCTTTAGGTATCATCCTTTCATTACACACATTAGGGTTATCACCATAGTGTAACGGAAAGTCTACAAAGTTTTGAATCAGGTAACTTTATGACACAGGCAACGTGTTCATAGACAACATTATTTTCTGTGTGTGTCATCTTGAAATTCATATATATATGAATATATATTCCTAAATATTGGTTTTCTCATTTATATAGCCATTGGGAATAATAAAACAATTTACCTCATTGAAAAACATTTTCAATGTGAGAATACAAAGATATCATCAATGTAAAAAAAAAGAATGTGGTCATTAGCTGCAGTCTATGAGGAGATCTTCTATCACACCGAGAATCTCTTGTGTTTGGAAACATAACTTGGTCATCTTGGCATCCTCAGCATGGAGCTCAGTGCTGAAGATGAAGTATTCAACTATGAGAGATTGAAAGTTGAAGAGTTTATTTTAAAAAAAAGGTTTTTAGCACTTTGGGAGGCCAAGGCGGGCAGATCACGAGGTCAGGAGATCAAGACCATCCTGGCTAACATGGTGAAACCCCGTGTCTACTAAAAATACAAAAAAATTAGCCAGGCGTGGGGCGGGCGCCTGTAGTCCCAGACACTTGGGAGACTGAGGCGGGAGAATGGTGTGAACTCGGGAGGCTGAGCTTGCAGTGAGCCAAGATCGCGCTACTGCACTCCAACCTGGGTGACAGAGCAAGACTCCGTCTACAAAAAAAAAAAAGTTTTCTTACTGAGAAATTATGTTAAGATATATGTTCACATAGACCTTTCCAGAAGAAAACTGAAGAGAGGTAAAGTGTAGTCTAACTCACAAATGTAAACAGAGAAGCATAATGCATATTTACTCGGCAATCTTTTCATATGAGGTCATATTATTGGAATAGGAGTTTACCAATTGGAGTTCAGCATGATTTTTCTTGCACAAAACACAAAGCGATAACTATAATTTCCACCTTTAACTTTTGAAAAAATAAAAGAACTTGATACTTGCAAACCAACAAGAGCAGAGTGCCATTTCCCCCCCTTTCTCTTTACCAACATTTTTCAGCCATTCTACTTCACCCAGTCTTTCCAAAGTACTTAATTTTTTTTCTAAATTGATATGCAATGGGTTACTCAGTTTGACAAATAACGTAAGAAAGTTTAGGGGCACCATAACAGATTCTTTGAAACCATAAAATTCAACCCTTGGCTACTAATGTTGGCAGGGGATTAGAGAGTAGCCTACCAGCCTCAAGTGTTCAAAATGACACGGACATTCTCACAGGTGTTTTAAAGAAAAACATGACAAGTTGGCTACATTTATGCATGCATAATGATTTTTATAGAATTCTATCTCGATTAAAACATAATTTAGTAGATTAAATATGCTCTCTTCTTTGAACAAGCTTTGGGAGACCAAGCTGCTGGTAGAATTATACCAGAGTTAGGATACTGCCCTCTGCGTACACCCAAATAGCAGGCCAAAATCCCAATAGAAAATGAGCATGCTTAGCTATGTTTCTGTAGTATGGAACTTATGAAGGTTCAGTTCTTGACTTCTCATATGAATCAGAGCTCTCTCTCTCTCCTTTCCAGTGTGACCCAGTTGTATTTTGAATAGGCAGATGGTTTGAAGGAAAATTCCAGATTATTAGCATTTGCATTGGAGGTTGGCAATCACCTTTATGAACCTGTTCTTGGAATAGCAGCCTTGGAAGATCCCAGAGTCAATCTCCTTTTATTTCAGATGAAAACTGACAAGAGGGAAAGAGTCCAGGAAGAAAGTTTCTATTCTCGGTGCCTTGGGCAACATGTGTACCCTCCCTCAAAAGAAGGCTTGGAGCAAAATGAACACTTAACAGGAAACTGAGGCTCATATGTTTTATGCAGTGAATCACCGGCATAATTGGAATTCTAACTTTGAAATTTGATTTCCAAATTTGACTGGCTCCACTCCTTATACATCAAATTGATCAAAGCAGAAATTACAGATTCAAATTTATGGTAGAACTAAGAAAAAGCAGAACGATGAATCAGAAGGTAAGAGGTCACGTAACTCAATTTGTTTTAGCATAAAGCATTCATGAATTTTACTGGCACCTCAACTAAAATGATGTTCCTTTAAAATAGTGTCACTTGATTATAAACATCTCGTTTTCAAAATGGAGCATATAATCCACTGTCCCTCAGATTTCTAGACTAATTCAAATATGAGTTGATCTTAATATGGATTTAGGTATTCAACAAATACTTACAGAGTGTCCACTATTGGGCAAACATTGTTCTAGGTGCTGGAGTTACAACAATGAACAAATAGGCAAAACCTTTACCCTCATGAGGCTTAGAGTCCAGTGGGAAGGAAAAGACCAAAAATAAGATAAGAAAACTTTATGGAAATATATAAACATACATAGGTATGTCTATATAATACATTGTGATATACCTAGTAAGATATACATAGTTTGCAGAGAAAAACATGACTAATTTATTTGTGCCTTACCTTGTGATACAGAATTAGAATATTATCCATACTGAATCCCTGGGCCCAGCCCTGGCCACTGTTTCTGCCATTTTATGGGGTGCATTATCTCTGCGGAGCTAAGTAATTGCTAGATCCACACTGGAGGCTGTGTGAGTAGAGAAGTGACACACCAGTTAACAGGGTGATAAATTAATGCAAATTAATTCTCCACCCTCCCAGACACTGCTCCCACTTTCTTGCCCTTCTCCATCCCCCTGCTGGTTCTCAGAGAAAAGTATGAATATTACAAATGATGTTCACTTCATGTCTCAGTGACCTAGAAAGGAATATGTGCAGTAAGGCACAGCAGTGCTTTAATGACGCTGAGCCCAAAAGCAAGGCAGTGACATAAAGAGGGGAGTGGTGTCACTAAGAGGAAGGCCCGAGCACTTTTCCGTTCTGCACCTCTTCCCAGGAGACAGGGGTGAGTAAAGGCAGCACAGGGTCACTGGGATTGCCTGAAGCCTGACCACAGGCACCAGTGCCTTTCCTCTTGGCTGGTACCATCTGTATAGGGGAATAGAAGATTTTTATCATAACAAAGGATATCTCAATGGAGTCAATTAGCCCAGCATGCCTCAGAGAGTTCTGTGATGTGAGTGGTCACTTCTTTGAACTAAAGTTGAATAAAGAAAAAAAGAAAGTGAAATCATTTCAGTTACAAAGAACCTAGCACTGCATTCTATAAGGTTTCATCATTCAGATGAGGAAGGAGAGGGGAGCCATGGTGGATGCTGTGAGGTGTCACCAGATCCCTTTGTGGGACTATATCCATCCCCCACCCTCCAGCTGTTCTGAGGATTGCTGCTCACCTCTGTCCCCTTCTTTAGGGACCTCTGTATCTGGAGGCACTTGTACCTCACCCCATCCCATAGCTGGTGACCAATTTGTTATCATAGCTCCTTAACACTAAAGAAAGAGAGACAGACTCAAGCTGCTAAAGAGCTTTCCTCAAAGTCTCACAGTCTGGTCCGTCGTCAAAGCGGTCTCCTGACTCCAAATCCATCCTCTCTCCCCTCAATCGTATACTTGCTTTATTCTCTTCTACTGCTGTGGAGAAACAGCCCCAGTTTGCCATTGAATAATAAGCGTCCCCACCATTTCCTTTCCCCATTGTTGTTATAGGGGTTCCTAATATGTGTTGCTAAGGCTTCACCTTATATCACTCAGAAGCTCTCTCCTGTGGCTTCCTCCAGAGACATTGTCCATGAAAAATGGGTAGAAATTCAGGAAACTGCTTACTTCAATTTCTCAGGTGGTGGTGGATGTTTTCTTCCTTATTCTTTGTTTTCTGCTTGGTAAGTCTGTGTGTAGGTGGTTTAATTGTGCTGAATAGACTCTTTCTCTCCTCTGTACAAAATGGGCTTTGCGGGTGGACAGGAGGAGGAAGAGAAAGATGTGAGTTTCACACAAGAGCAGAGGGATCCTTAGCCTGTCAACTGAGGCAGGAGGAATGTGTATTCCTGAGTGGTGCCTCCTGCCTTTCGAGCCTGAAAAGAGAACAGGAGCGGGAGGCGTGCTCCCCACCCTGGGATGTTCCCTTTACCGCTACCGCTTATTGCTTTACTGGATGTCATGAAGATTGCAAGATGGACGGAATTTATTTGGATAAAAAGCAGTGGATGTTGGATATAAGTAAATTAGCAACAGATAATAGATTCTGAACATAGAACACCTCTAGATCGTTATGTCAATCTACACATTCCTTGCAATGTCAAGGGAGGAGTACATTTTCTAGATAAACAATTAAAACAGTATCAAAACTTTAAAAATTCATTCCATTTTGTGGAGATCTTTCCATGATCTAACATCTCTTCTCATTAAAATGAATGCAGAGCCAGGCGCAGTGGCTCACACCTGTAATCCCCACACTCTGGGAGACCAAGGCGGGGGGATCACAAGGTCGGGAGTTCAAGACCATCCTGGCTTACATGGTGAAACCCCATCTCTACTAAAAATACAAAAATTAGCCAGGCTTGGTGGTGGGTGCCTGTAGTCCCAGCTACTCAGGAGGCTGAGGCAGAATTACTTGAACCCAGGAGGCGGAGGTTGCAGTGAGCCAAGATCATGCCATTGCACTCCAGCCAGAGAGCAAGACTCTGAAAAAGTAAAAATAAAAACAAAAGTATATGGAAGAAAATTTTACTTTTTCCTAGTGAAATGACATCCACATTATGATCATCTCATATGTGTTGTCTATTGAAAATACAGCAGCATTCTCCAGGCTGCTGAGGTATATGATCTACTGCCTGGCACACCAAATGGTCCATCACTTTAGTTGATGACAAAGAAAGACTAAGAAATTGCTCCAGATTAAGGGACACTGAGGACACATGGCAATGAAATAGAATACAGGATCCTATTCTTGATCCTGGGCTAAAGAAAATGCTATAAAGGATTTGACTGGATCAGTTGACAAAGTTGGAATTCAGACAGTAGGTACATAAAAGTATTGTACCAATGTTCAATTTACTATAGTTAATAACTGCACTATGGGTGTGTAAGAGGTTATCCTGGTTCCTAGGAAATACACCCTGAAGTATTAAGGAGTAAAAGGCCACAGTGTGTGTAACTAATTCTCAAATAGTGAGAATTATCTCAAAAGTTATATATATTAACATATGAGTATCAGCATATGTATATTCTCATATATATACTCTCACATATTATTCTCCAGTTGTATAAGTGATACATATTAGTATAAAAGTGATACATATTAGTACATAAGTAGTAATATGTACACCATCTCTCTCACATATATATATGAGAGAGAGTGACAGCAAGCTGCAGAAACAAATGAGGCAAAATGTTAACAATAGGTGATTTTGGATAAAGAGTATACAAATGTTTTTGTACCATTCTTATAAGTTTTCTATGAGTTTTGTATTATTTCCCAAATAAGGAAATAAAAGAGCTTTCTTTAACATGCAACAATGAAGTAACAAGACTGGATTTTACGTGTGGCACCTAAGAAGCTCTGTCATTATTTATACATATGTATGATATTGCATCCTCACTGATAGACTTGAGCATTTCATAAGAAATGAGTTGATTCTAGAAAGGCTAGGTGAATATTGCCAATGTTAAGGCTGAATATAAATCTTCTTGGTATTCCATGAGAGTCTGAGACTCCGTTTTATGAGAGTTTTGGCAGCATGGGCTTGTTAAGTGTGGCTCAGGGATTACTGGCTTTAAATGACTTGAGCCAGTGTCAAGTTTGAGTTGAAGGTATTGGCAAGGTGTGGAATAAATACAAATGGGGATAGAAGAGGATCTTTGGAGAGATGAGACAGTAAACATACACTGCACGGCATCAGGACAGTGAGCAATGTCCTTGGAGATGACCTCTTTTTCCAATATGTCATCATTTGGATAAAGCTTAGATTAAAGCAGGAAACAAGAAATATCTTAAGCTGGAAAAAAAAATAATAGTAGAGACAAGTTCGAAGGAAGTAAAACAATTGAGACTTATCTTTCCATTTATATAAATCCAATCCTCCCAGCCCCAGCCTTTCCCGTCTCTTCTATTAATGACTGGGGCAGAGGATCTTCCCATGGGGAGCTCCTTTTCTGAGTTGGAGATGTTGAATTTCATCTCCAAGGGGAACTGGTGAAGGTAACAAATAGAGTGGCTATGGAAAGCATTAGAGAGCCAAACCCAGATAATAGCAAAGTGATGCTCATATGAACTAAGTTTCCTGGTGTACAGAGCAGAAGCTTGTGTGCTGGATTCATATGAAAAATATCCTCTTA
This sequence comes from Mandrillus leucophaeus, assembly GCF_000951045.1. Lineage (NCBI taxonomy): Eukaryota > Metazoa > Chordata > Mammalia > Primates > Cercopithecidae > Mandrillus > Mandrillus leucophaeus. The sequence continues at coordinate 199,489 of NW_012105487.1, read as the reverse complement.
TACTTGAAGAAAAGACCTCTCATTAGCACAAAAATGAAACCTATCCTCATATTTCACTCCTACCTTCATCTCTCACAATTCACAATTTTATGATTTTTATTTTTAAAAAAGTTAATTTATAGGAAAATGCCCACTTGGTCATCAAATAATTTATCTCCTGTAGCATTTACTTACCTCAGCATGCTGCAATATTTTACACAGAGGTGGCTTAAATCCACTGCTGAAATGCAGGCACCTCTGGAAGAAAAAAAAAAATGTGTTAACAGATAAATGGCTCCCTACTTCATGCTAGTTAATCTTTGCAGCAAATAACAGAACAATCTATAAAGTATAGAAAGATGTTGAGTAGTTGGAACTTTACTCTCTGAGCTGGCATTTTGCCACATTGGGGATAAAGCCTCAGGTCTTCCTGAAAGCACCATGGGATCCGTAATATCCCAGAGTGTGTGGCTCCTCATTTTTATATGTCATCAGAAAGATGGAATGCCAAAGGTATGTCTGGGGTCCGGGTTAGTACTAGCTCAAGGGAAAGGGTACCACATAGTCAATCACTTCCCGCATAAGCCAGATCTCCCCTAAAGATTAGTCAACATGCCTGTAAAATATGAGCCTGCATTTCCCATGCTATGAGGAGCTCAAGACAAGCAGGCTAAATGTTTGTGATGTTGACATATGTTGGGGTGTTGTGACGTATGTACATTTTTATGCAGAGAAAGAGCCTACCTTAGCCATTATTAGGTACTGGCCAAAACTGCCTCATGGGAAAGGGCAACTGAGAGAATGTGAAGGGCTGGTCAACAGCATAGAGAACATGACTGTGCACCTCAGTTGTGCCCTTTGCTGGGGACTCAGTTTTTATATCAGGCAATGGAGTGGTGGGTGAGTCCCAATTTGGTGGTATAGGTCCATAGTAGAGACATGCAGAGACTAAAGTTCAGTGGAGGGCATCAGTTTGCTGAAACCTGTGTTTATAGACACATGATGGTTTAGTGTGAGGTGACCCAGGGAATTTGTGGAATCCAAAAATGAAACCTTATTTTGGGGGATCAGAACAGTTAGACTAAGAGCTCTATGGAAAAACATTCTAAGAAATATACTTCAAACTGTGAGACTCCTCGTGTGTGTGTGTGGAGGGGTGTGTGTGTGTGTGTGTGTGTATTTCAACATATATCTATTTTATCCAACTCCAAAACTCTTGTGAATTCAGTCTTCTTTGCCACAATGAGAAAGGGAACTGTAATTTGAAGGGTTTGTTAGCAGATCGGCTACTGTTTCCTAATAGTTTGTATAGTTTCTAATGACCGGAATGCCACCCAGGAGGCCTTTATAGTGGAGCTATGTCACCATAGGAGCCGTCCTAAGTGAATGTTACTTAATCACAGCCACCAAAGATGAAAAATGTAGTATTTCCTAAGAAAGCTGATGAGGCTGTAATTTTCAAATGCCACTAATGTAATGTGGAGTGGGAGGGGGCCGCCATTTCTGACCTCTCTTTTTTATCCTCTGCTTTGAATGGTTTTGGCAAAAATGAAAATTTCCAAATGGCACTCATAATAACAGAACTTGAGGCAAAGGGATACTCTTCGAGTGTGCTGTGGCATACGAAAACAGAACCTGGTGAGCACGCGGCGTGCCAGAAGGGTTCGCAGTGTTGCTTGGGGTATAGGAGAAATGTCCATGTGCAAAGTGCTGTTACCCAGTGGGCTAGCCCGAATACAAAGATAAAAAATATTTTAACATGCTTATTCAAAATCACTGACATAAAGACACTGAAATGCATGTGATCATTGTTGTCATGCAGTGAAAGTCCTTTAAATCTAGACCGCGTATCTCTTTCATGGTTTTCAGCAGCTGACTTTGGCTTCTGTCCACAGTTGAACAGGTCCTCTCTGCTTTTAATAGTGAGGTTGAACTTTTGGCTGAATTCTGGATGTGGGCTTTCACATTAATTCTGTGTTCTATAGTTCATCTGCTATGTTTTATGCTGGGGGTAAGTCTGCAGTAGCTGCAGTCATTGTGGAGCTTGGGATATAGTGGGAAAAACAGATATTGAAGATGAAATGACAAGTGTGATTAGTTTGATGTATGGGAAATTTAGGGTAAACGGGCATATGTAAGGACAGGTTGCTAATCTCATTTGGGAAGTGTTACATATCATTGCATATACAGTTATATAGATTTAAATATACTTGTAGCAGATGTACAGTAGATGTATACTCATACATGTACATATGTGTATACATACATGTACATATTTATTTATTAAAGTTGCCTGATTTAGCCAATAAAAGTATAGGATATCCAGTTAAATCTGAATGTCAGATAAACTAGTAGTTTTTGAGGCTAGGTAAATGTCATACAATATCTGGACATAATTACAATAGGGAGAGTGGTGTTTATCTGAAATTCAGATATAACGGAGTGCCTTGCACTATTTTCTGGCAACTCTGATGTATGCATATGTGTGCGTGTCTGTGTGTTTTTGCATATGTGTCTATATGTTGTGTTAATGGCATTCGCAGCAACCTAGATGGGATTGTAGACTATTATTCCAAGTGAAGTAACTCAGGAATGGAAAACCAAACATCGTATGTTCTCACTCATAAGTGGGGGCTAAGTTATGAGGATGCAAAGGCACAAGAATGATACAATGGACTTTGGAGACTTGGGGGGAAAGGGTGGGAAGGGGGTGAGGGATAAAAAACTACAAATTAGATTTATTGTATACTGCTTGGGTGATGTGTTCACCAAAATCTCACAAATCACCACTAAAGAACTTAGTTGTGCAACCAAATATGACCTGTTCCCCAAAAACTTATGAAAATAAAAATTTAAAAGATGAAAAAAAAAGAATACTTTAACTGAACCATTGAGGACCAGAGATGCTTGTAATTCTGAAACTCTATACAGAAGCATGTGTCGTGTATCTGTATATCTGTGTGTGTATCTGTAGAGGAGTATGTTTACATGAGTATGTATTTATGTGTGTATGTACCCCACACACACACACACACATGCGCGCGCGCACACATACACACGCATAACCAAGGACAAATCTAAGAGAGTGGAGTATGAGAAGTATTATAGAAAGTATCTAGAGGCCGGGCGCAGTGGCTCAAGCCTGTAATCCCAGCACTTTGGGAGGCCGAGACGGGCGGATCACGAGGTCAGGAGATCGAGACCATCCTGGCTAACCCGGTGAAACCCGTCTCTACTAAAAAATACAAAAAACTAGCCGGGCGAGGTGGCGGGTGCCTGTAGTCCCAGCTACTCAGGAGGCTGAGGCAGAAGAATGGCATAAACCCGGGAGGCGGAGCTTGCAGTGAGCTGAGATCCGGACACTGCACTCCAGCCTGGGCAACAGAGCGAGTCTCCATCTCAAAAAAAAAGAAAGTATCTGAAATAAGGCCTGTGGAAGTGAGCACTGAAGTTTTATTCTTTTCAAAATAAGAAGCCTGTTTTCATACCTTCTTTGCGACTGCTTTTCTATTTAAGTCTCTTTTGAACAGAGAGTGGTAAGTACTGGTGTCCCCACATCCTGGTACAAGCACCTGACCTGCAGACGTCAAAGAAGCCAAAGCATCCCTGGTCTCCTTTGCTTCCTTCCCTGTTCTTCCAGCAGTTTCTTCCTAGTTAGGGCTTTGATAAGCCCTCTCCCCTCAACCAGCCCCAGTAAGAAGCCATCGTGGGCATGGAAATTGGTTTGAAAATCCAAGGACATCGCTTGGATTATAAGAATACTTTAATGCAACCATTGAGGACCAGAGATGCTTGCAGTTATGGAACTCTATATAGAAGCATGTATTACGGTTTTAAATAATACAATTGATTTTTTTCAAATCATGTGCCATATCTAAACATTTGATTTTCCTTACATAGGAGTCAGCTTGTACGTGCATGTTTACATTATTGTTCTAGCTGACTTTGGAATTGTTCCTTAACACACAGATCCTCTGCTTCCTCATTCATAAAACAGAGTTGCTAAAGTTTCTGCCCCATAGGACTGTCATGAGGATTAAATGAGATAATGCAGATAAAGAACTCAGTGCAATACCTGGAAGATGTAGTAAGAGCTATAAGACTTAGGGGTGTGCCCAGTTAGAATGGCGATCATTAAAAAGTCAGGAAACAACAGGTGCTGGAGAGGATGTGGAGAAATAGGAACACTTTTACACTGTTGGTGGGATTGTAAACTAGTTCAACCATTATGGAAAACAGTATGGCGATTCCTCAAGGATCTAGAACTAGATCTACCATATGACCCAGCCATCCCATTACTGGGTATATACCCAAAGGATTATAAATTATGCTGCTACAAAGACACATGCACACGTATGTGTATTGCAGCACTATTCACAATAGCAAAGACTTGGAATCAACCCAAATGTCCATCAGTGACAGATTGGATTAAGAAAATGTGGCACATATACACCATGGAATACTATGCAGCCATAAAAAAGGATGAGTTTGTGTCCTTTGTAGGGACATGGATGCAGCTGGAAACCATCATTCTTAGCAAACTATCACAAGAACAGAAAACCAAACACCGCATGTTCTCACTCATAGGTGGGAACTGAACAATGAGATCACTTGTACTCAGGAAGGGGAACATCACACACCGGGGCCTATCATGGGGAGGGGGGAGGGGGAAGGGATTGCATTGGGAGTTATACCTGATGTAAATGACGAGTTGATGGGTGCAGCACACCAACATGGCACAAGTATACATATGTAACAAACCTGCACGTTATGAACATGTACCCTACAACTTAAAGTATAATAATAATAAATTAATTAATTAATTTAAAAAAAAAAGAAATAAAAAAAAAAAGACTTAGGGGTGTGCAAACGTGGCTCCTGCCATACAGCCTCTAATGCATCAACCACTGTCTCAGAAGTCAATTCAGACATTTCTCACATGTTCCGAGAAACGTGGGGAAGAGTCCATACCAAGGTACTCACATAAAGTTTGGGGGTGACTAAGGTTCAGCTTTGGAAGACAAAGGGGAACCCACAGTACCATAGTTCAAAGAAGACTCAGCAGGAATAAGTGTGGGCTTTCCTGAGATGTGGCCCAAAGCCAAAACCACTGCATACTCAGAGTGTTTGCTCAGTGTGCTGAGAGCATCTCGGGGCTATGAGAACAAATTTCTCTTTGATACTGACATATTAAAATACATATCCCTCAATGTTCTTTGTAGTCAAAAGATAGCCTTTGAGACACTTGTCACTAGTGAAATAGATTTTGTCATTATCAGAGGAAGCCGGGCCATACTGCATACCACAGTTAACTTCAATAACCTTTTAAGTTCTTTTTTTCTTAATTAGGGCTTACAGCACAAGAATATCTCTTACAAGGGGGAGGATTTTTTTAACTAAGAAATTTTTTAAAAATTTTTATTTTGGCTGCAAAAAAAACCAAGCTGTACATTTGGGTTTTCAAAGCCATCCTCCTTTTGAAAACCACAAAGCCAAGTGCATGCTATATAAAGATGTTATATTGTACCTTAACTTCTTGTTAACTGTCATTAACCTGTGACTTCCAAGCAAGAAATTAAAGTTTTGAAAGGGTCTTCTAGTGAAGTATGTCCAAAAGCAACAATAGAAAATATCGTTTTAAGATGCCAGGTGGTTTCAGACTCTCAACGCTGACCTTTTACCTTCAAGGCTGTGTCTTGCATTACATCCACTTCTCCTTAAGGCTACAGTAAACCTGTCAAGTCAGATTGCTGTTTGAGTTGAAACTAACGGGAACAAGCGGAAGAGTTTTACCCAAGTGATTAGTGGATTTCAGACTGCTTGTCAAAACCACTTGGTGTTATGAGAGCTGGCATAACCCCATAAGGCGTTTCTTAAACATGCCTTTATTTGGTTCATTTTCAATTTCTTCCTGTAATTGCCACACAAGCATATTTGACGGAAGAGGAACTTCAATTTCATGTTCGGAACTTTAACCTGAATTAAATGCAAAGTAGGAAATGCAAAATATTTTTAAAAGAGACACTTATACTGGCTGTTATATTGGCTAATTTGTTTATGGATTTAGTCAGATGCATGGTAATATATCCGATCAATGATGGAATTTTCATATCTCTGATGGAATAAAAATATTTGTTGACTTCTACCATTCTACAACCAATGATGTCAAAATGTGAGTTTTGATACCCTTCTCTTTTGGGCCTCATGTATGAATCTACAGGGAGAAAGGAAATTACCAAGGCTGCTAGGACTGTAGGGAAGATGGAATGGGGTGAAGTAATAGGGAGATTTGGGGCCAGTTCCATGGAATACTGTCATCTCTCAGAAACTCTATAGTATTGAGAAAATCCCACCTCATCTATAAATTTGCTAGGGCTCTTCCACATACCCAGACCTTAGTCAAAATCTGCATACTTTAACATACACTCCACTCCCTGCCAAGCATCATCAAGTTCTCACCTTTAAGAAGGGGAGCTATAACGATATTAGCCTGCTAGGGCTGCTGTAACAAAATACCACAAACTTGGTGACTTAAACAACTGACATTTATTTCAGTTCTAGAGACTAGAAGTCCAAGATCAAGGTTCAGACCAATTCAGTTTCTGGGAAGGATTCTCCACCTGACTTGCAGACAGTGGCCTTCTCTCTGTGTCCTTACATGGCAGAGAGTGAGTGAGCTCTCTGGTGTCTCTTCCTATAAGAGTGCTAGCCCTATTGGATTAGGAACCCACCCTTATGACTTCATGTAACCTTAATGGCCTCCCTAAAGACCCTATCTCCAAATACAGTCAGACTGAGAATTAGAGCTTCAACATGTGCCTCTTTAGGGGGATACAATTCAGCCATAACAATAACTAAGAACAAAAGATAGTATCTGTATTTTGGCAACTTACTATTATGCATCTAGTCTGTAAATGTTTTTATGTCGCCCACAACAAATATACATTTAGCATCAAAACAGTGAATAAACAATTTTACCAAGAAATGTACAAATTTAGCAGTGTTAAAAAAAGCTCTATGCCCTGAAGGCCAAATATTTGTAGCTGATGTTTAGCATGTTAAATGTTGACTTGTTTTTAGAATGCAGCTTTTTATGCAGATGTCTTTGCAAGAAAAATAATGTTTTGATTTTAATTGTACCCTATAAAATACTAATCATTGTTATATAGCATGACATCTAGCACTGATCAAATTATATTTCTCAAAATATAATAAATACAAACAGGTGTTTCAGCTGTTAAGTACTTTTTTTCTGTTGCCATAATTAAAAGAAATTTCATCCTAGATTTAACAGCTTAGACTCACAACCTAGAAGATGGTGGTTACAGGTTGTATATAATGAAAAGGTAATAAAAACTCAAGTGAAAGTCCTAATGCAGGTGGATTGAAAATCGACTGAAAAGCAGATCAAAGCTCTAATTCAGCCTCTCTGAGCCTTAGTTTTTCTTTTTATGAGTAAGTAACTTGGGCTAGGCAATCTTTTAGGGCCATTACAGGAATAACCATTCTCTCATCCTAAGAAACAAACTAGGAAGATGATTTGGTAAAATCAGTAAACAGATCTCACTTGGAAAAAAAGTAGTGCAAATGAGGTCAAATATCAAGTTATATTAGTGGGAAACAGTCTTTGGATTGTAAGATTATGAACAAGCCTCCCACGTGAAATTACATAAGCTGGATTTTAGAAGATATTTTATATGAAAAACAAAATCTCAGGCTGTGTCCATTCTGCCAGATGAAATAAACTTGGTGACCCCATCCAGCCTTTTTCCATCTCTAATTGCAATGCATCCGTAATTGAAAAATGTCTTCAGGGAAGTGTACTGTTGAACAGCCTTCTGCCTGAACAACATCATCCTAACACACATCTCATAAGAGATTTCACTGCTCTGACAAGTTACACATCCTAAGTGAAAAACCACAGTGATGATATTGCTGTTTGCTCAATCCCCTGCCGGAGCTGGGATTCACACCCTGAAGCTGTATTTCATGAGTGAATTCAGATTAAATCTTTGTTCTCTTTCCATCGTATGGCACAGCTGCCTTAAAATTCACCACCACCGACAGACAGAGGACTTCCTCGAGATAATGACCCACAGGAAATTTCTTTCATGAATCAGATAAGCCACTAGAACCAATCCACAATGGAGAGTTTAGGGCAGTGGCATGCCAGGTTGGCATTATAATCTCATTTGCCACATGTTTGTTGAAAAGCCTTTGTGCTGGAAACGATATTAGGCATTTGGGAAGGGGTAACCACATTATGCACTTGATCCCATGTTTGTGAAGAACTTTTCTAGACCTAATATCCTAGCTAAAATCTGCCTTATCTTTCCTTCATGACAGAGAGAAAGGATGGGAAAGTCAAAATATAAGTATATTGCTGAGTCATCGACTCCTTTTATTAGTTAATTTGCTAAATTGACCTTGACTCAGCTTCTCTGGATTAGGGTTAAAATGCCTTGTCATCATTTTTGGATCTCTGCATCCTGGAATTGCATGGCAGAATAAAAAGAGGTAGACTAGACCTCTAGTAATCTAGAGGTAGACTAGACTATAACCAGCTGCTTTCACCTCCCCATCTTTAGTCATACAGTTCCTAAGAGCTTCAGTTTCCTCATCTGTAAATTTGGAACAATAACAGCCACTCCACGGAGTGATGATGAGGTTTCTGATAGGCAAGATAACGCGGTGCTTTGGCTTGCATCCTGCTCTACCACTTGTTAACTGGGACACTCTGCTGTGTTTCCTCATCTGTAAAACAGGGATGATTTTTTTAAACACTTCTTTTTCATACAGCTGTTTGAGGATTTAATGGGTAGACAGTATATGTGAAGTATTCTGAACAGTGTTTGGTTCATGGCAAGCCCTCAATAAATGCTACCTCTTATTGGTTGATAGGATGCACCTGCGTGCTCAATTAATGTTCCCTTCCTCTTCCCTTTTTCTCCTTCATTTGCCCTCCTTGACCACACACGGAAACTGGAAAGCAGAGTTTCTCTTGTGTTAAAAATATTCCAGGTCAGGTGTGGTGGCTCACGTCTGTAATCCAGTACTTTGGGAGGCTGGGGCGGGTGGCTCACCTGAGGTCAGGAGTTCCAGACCAGCCTGACCAATGTGGTGAAACCCTGTCTTTACTAAACATACAAATTTAGCTGGGTGTGGTGGTGAATGTCTGTAATCCCAGTTACTCAAGAGGCTGAGGCAGGAGAATCACTTGAACCCTGGAGGCGGAGGTTGCAGTGAGCTGAGATTGCACCGTTACACTCCAGCCTGGGCAACAAGAGCAAAACTCTGTCAAAAAAAAAAAAAAAAAAAAAAAAAAAATCCCAAGTTTCCAGGAGCCTTCCTCTGAACACTGTTCAGGAAATGCCCTCTGGAAACTTCAAATTCATGGAGAGCTAAAGCGTTAGAAAAGAATTTCTAAAATAATAAAGATACAAACTTACAAAGCTGAGTGGCCTCGGGCAAGTCCCTCAATCTTTCTGTTCTTTTCATGTTAAGCTATAAAATCAAGGAACTGGAATACATTATCTCTGGAATCTGTTTCAACCACAATAACACTTGAGTCTGTCATTGTCAATGAGTAACAAATGTGTGCCTAAGTCCATTAACTCAGCTGGTGAAAGTATAGCACTGGGACTAAAGCTAACATGATATAAGCTGGCTAACTTCAAGGTATTTTAGGTCTGTCTCTAACACCAGCCAAGTAACTGGCATTTGTAAGCTGGGGGTCCTGTGTAGAGCAGATGAGGATATTTAACAATGGATTATTTTCAAATCTGTTAGCAACTCAGAGTTCATGGCCTATTGCCAGTGGGTGTGGAGCTTCATTTTCAACATACGCAGGACAGTAAATCTTCATATTGTAGAGAAGACTGTGTTGGAAGAAGAGACTTGGAATGGTAGTCTGTCTTCTTTGTATTCAGTTCAACTAGCTGAAGTCTATTTTAATGGTGTCTCTATTCAAATAAAAGTGTGACGGCGGAGAAAAGAGAGGCTAAGCAACATGGTAGGAATAAAAAAAGAGACTTTAAGTAGGGACATGATAGTTTGCATGGTTGGAGAAAAATTAACTCAATAGATGATTGAGTTGGCAGATTCGCTAATGTCCTACAGCATTCTTTGTATAAGTGTAGGAGATTATTTGCATTGATTGGAACTGAAGAATAACAAAGTTGAAATGGTTTTTGAGGTATTTATTGTGTCAGTGACAAATGCCAAAATTAACTCAGCAGCCGCATTGGGTTGGAACCACATGGTAGTGATGTCAGAGGAGAGTGGAGTCCAAGGGGGATGACCAGGGCCTCAATAAAGCCTGGAGTCTCAGTAATGGCAGGAAACAGGCAGCGCAAAAAGCAGCAGCACTTGGCACTTGACTGATTCTGTTGCAGGACCTAACAAAGTGATTAACATCAAATAAATGAAGATGCTCCTTGGAAAACTGTAACATTATCGAGGACTGTCAGGGAGGTTGCATGAAGTTAGCACACTGAAATGTGCCCCTCCTGGTTCACTTCCTCAGACAGAATGTTCTGGCTCTGAGTTTCGCTATCAGATGTGATTTGATCTCCAGGCCTCTCACAGGGACAGAGATATCAAGAAGTCAGGGGGTCTGACAGTGATGCATTAGGCGATAGGATGCAGAGGGTGATTATGATGCAGGTGACAGAAATGAATCGCCTACTGAATATGCTGACACCGGCGCTGCAGGAGGAGACAGAGCCAGCGCTCTTGCGATGTCAACGATGAAAAACAGGAAGACAACCCTGCCTGGAACCGTATGTCCCTGAAGGTGGGATGCTTAATGTTAGAGGTAACTTGACGATCCAAGCCACTATTATCCAGAAAACAGGACACACACCAAAAAAATATGTATCTTAACACCTTTGGGGAATACAATTTATATATTGCCTCTTCTTTATCACTTTTTAGATCTTATTGGGTATAAATTATGATAAGATTAACAAATATATGTCATGACCACCTAAATACCTGCATTTGGAAGTGTATAATAAGCATCAGTTCATCAGTAGAATCATCATTAAGATGTCTACATGGCGGCTGGGCACGGTGACTCACACCTGTAATCCCAGCACTTTGGGAGGCCAAGGCAGGCCGATCACAAGGTCAGGAGTTTGAGACCAGCCTGGCCAATATGGTGAAACCCTGTCTCTATTAAAAATTTAAAAAGTGGCCAGGCATGGTGGCAGGTGACTGTAGTCCCAGCTACTCAGGAGGCTGAGGCAGGAAAATCGCTTCAACCTGGGAGGTGGAGGTTGCAGTGAGCTGAGATTGTGGCACTGCACCCCAGCCCGGGCAACAGAGTGAGTCTCCATCTCAAAAAATAAAAAAGATGCCTACATGGCAAACGCTAAATAGGAGAAAAACCTTGATAAGTCTCTGAATAGTGGACTCTGAAATGGTGATAGTTTCACCACTCCCCTGGCATTTATATATTGCCATGTAGCTCTAGTTTTCTTCAAATGAATTAACGTCCTATCTTTACTCCTCAAATGGATCGTAAATTCCTGCAAAACAGGGGCCATTCTAACTTAAAATCCTTTGTAAATTCTCAGTGTTTCCAGCCCACAATCCTTTGCATGTGTTAGCATATCAAGAACTAAATGAAGTCATATTGATATATAATTTCACTAGATAAAAAGATGTGTAAGTTCTCTAAGATGCTTGTAGTACTCTGTTCTCATGCTGCTGATAGAGACATACCTGAGACTGGGTTATTTATAAAGAAAAGGAGGTTTAATGGACTCACAGTTCCATGTGACTGGGGAAGCCTCACAATCATGGTGGAAGGTGAAAGGCACATCTTATATGGCAGCAGGCAAGAGAGAATGAGAGACACGTGAAAGGGGGAAAACCATCAGATCTCGTGAGACTTATAAAACCCTTATAAAACCATCAGATCTCCTGAGACTTATTCACCACCATGAGAACAGTATGGGGGAAACCACCCCCCATGATTCAATTATCTCCCACCAGGCCCCTCCTACAACACGTGGGAATTATGGGAGCTACAATTCAAGAAGAGATTGGGTGGAGAGACAGCCGAACCATATCAGTGCAAGAAAAAGTGTAGGTTGTCTAGATAAGGAAATGCTGGAGCCTTGAGAAATGTTTGATGTCAGTAACTGGGGAAGTGGGTTAGGTGATGGAGACAGCGTTAAGAATGGCCCCTCAGAGGGATGGAATGGTGTTTAGGAAGGTGAAGTCAGCAGAGCCCAGGAGTAGGTGAGGAGGAGCCTGGTAAGGCCGAAAGTGAGAGGCCCTTTCAAAGGCCCTAAGAACATGGGTCATTTTCTAGTGCAATAGGAAGTCAAAATAAAACTCTCCATGAAAAGTAGAAAATTTAATCCTGTTTTCAACACCTCTGGGCTGACAGCATTAGAGAAAAATCACCAGATTCTTTGATCAGATTATTCTTTTTGAGCAATTGTAATTTCAAATGCCCCAAAAGTGATAGATTAAAAACATTTTATAGTTTTACAAACATAAGACTCACTTATATTTTATTATTTCACTTATAGTGAGCCTTATATTTATAAAAGTATAAAACCTTTTTAATGTATCACTTTTGGGGCATTTGAAATTACAGTTTCTCAAAGTAGGACCTATGTTTATAGAACTGGCATTTGTACTGTTACCTTTAAGAAACAAAAATACTGACCCAGGTTTTACTAGACTCTATTTATCCTGTAAAATCAAAGAAAATAATCAAAGAAAAATTTGTATATATAATTATTGTGAGTAAAATCACTGAACGAATACATTTATATTGGTTCTGGAAAGCAATGAGAAGCTTTACACAATTACATTTTCTCAAATTATGACTTCCTGTTGTTTTTCAGAGTTTGTAAAAAATAAATGATGTGTCATATTTAATCTTCTTTGTCCTTAGATTCACCATAATAAATATTAAGGTAGTGCATTTATTATAGGACTTTTCACTTGAAAGACAATACCCATTAATTTTAAACCTCATGTTGACAGTCCCTCCAACACAGTATTAGAATACTTCTGTCTCTATTCTACATTATGTTTATTGGGACTGGGGAGGCTAACATCACAATTACTTTCAATCTCAGGAATCAGGCTTTTCTTTACTTCGAAAATTCTCAACTATTATTAAATCTGTACATTTCTTCTCTGCTATCTTCTCCATTGTTTCTTCTGGGAGTTCTATCAAATACATGTTGGAACTTCCCAATCCTTACTCCATGTCTGATAACTATTATTTCATATTTTGTATTGCTTCATCTCTATGGCTTTTTTATTTTTCTTGTTTTATAGTTTTTCTGTCACTGGTATATCTGGAACCAGAGAAGATATGAATTCACTCAGCTATTTTCACCAAAAGTCTCAGCAAAACTACTATATGTTTACCTACTTCATGTGTTTAAACATATAACCTTGAAGGAATATCCAATAAATTTACACTTCCCAAAGCACTGAAGAACATCATTGCTTTGGGGTTTTTTTTTCTCCTTTTCTAGAAAGGGGTACATTTAAACAACATCTCAAATAAAAAAGAGGACAAAGAGACTAAAAGCAAAACTTAGGCAAATCCTTCTATATACAAAATTCTAGATTTCTGTAATACATAAATACTTTAAGCTGATAAACAAAAAGGGTAGCTACTCAGTTTAAACCAAAAACAAGTGTGGATAAAAAGGTACCTAGTCCTCCAGAGAATCAGGGCAGTGCCTAAGAATTATGTGCATTCCACACAATGGGAAATGAATATGTTCTCCACATTTTAGAGCTTTAAGGTGTGACTGCTTTAGTATGCCAGCCAATGCCTACAAAAGTGTGACAACAAAATGCATAAATCAATAAACCATCTCTCTATATACCACATACTTAATCCATTTTGAAGTGGGAGTATTTCACTGTAATAAAAATACAGAGGCATTTTCTTCCATCACTATTCTAATTAGTTCAGGCTTACCTTCTTTTATGGCTCTGTGAAATATCACTAACACATACAATAGTTACGGAAACAATACATCCCATAGATTTGAACTTATAAAACCCTGGCATGTGAAATTTGTTTCTCAGACAAATGTGAAATTCAGTACCTTTGCTGGTTGAACTACATGAGCGGGTTGGAAAAGAAGGTTTTTAAAATTCTGTCACTGGAATTAATCATGTTCCAATTTTGTATCCTTCACTTCTATAAGCAACCTTAGAGAACCCAGTCAGCCTTGTTCAGCCTTATGTTTTCAATGTGTATATTCAATGAATCTTTCTTTAGTAAACATTTATCTTTTAGAAAACACTTTTCTTAATTTATGAGCCACAACATAAACTAAGAACACAAAAGGCATAAATTAAAAATTCAAATCTGACATAGTTTAAATTCAATATTCTTAACCCTGGATCAATCAATATAATAATCTTTTTCATAATAAGAATGAATATTTGGTGACCACAAATAATAGGAAGACAAATGTAATGTGATATAGAAACATTTTATTGTGTGCCAAAAGTATTTGTTGCCTGTAAAAATACGTGCTTCCTTGATCCTTATCTGCATTTGCTTTATTCTTTTGAGCTTCTATTTGGTTCTCTAACTTTACCTATATCCTTTCTTAGTCACTGCTAATCAGATTACGACCAACAGGAGTATGGAAAAATCAAGGGACTTGAGGTTGCCCTTGAGGTCTCCAGGCATGTGTCTTTGTATTTGTGAACTTCTAGCCCATCTTATTACAGCAAATCTCAAATAGTCATTATGTTTCTTGTGTGTTTTTGCAACCAGTATTGACATGAGTCAACTTAGAGTTTGTCTGTTTGATGTTCATCTTAAGAAAATAAGAAGCAAAAGCACCAAGATGCCTATTTGTTAGGTAAGCTTTCCTCTACAAGGTTAGAGCAGGTGAAGGATCCTAGAAAAATTTCCAAGTCTCTTTTTATTTCTCTCCTCACCAAAGCACAACTAGAGCAGCTTGGGAAAGTTTATGTCCTGCCTTGCAAAGCAGAGATAGACCTGAACAAATTTCAATCTATTCCACAAGGAGTTTGTGATTGTTCTTTCAGATGGCATCTTCTAAGTCTCATCTAAAGTTTGCCATTTAGCTCTCCATGCTTTGTGACTTCATTTTCTTTTTTGAGAGCAGGGAGAATACGTTCACTTTTCTGTCATTAAAGATTATTTCAACTGTAAATGATAAATGACTTTCAGGATCCTGAATATAAAGAGCTATATGAAAACATGGCTGAACTAAACCATGAGTTATCTGGAACACTGGTTCTCAACTGGGACTGATATTGCCCGTCAGAGATATTTGGCAGTGCCTGGAGACATTAGTGATCATCACATTTGTGTGTCAGTGCTGCTGGCATCTAGTTGGTAGGGACCAAACATGCTACAAAACCTCCAAGGCAAAGGACAGAGCAGACAAAGACTCATCAGGCCCCAAATTTCAATAGGGCCGAGGTTGAGAAACCCTGACCTAGAGTTTGCCAAGAACATTTCACAATCCGAATCTTAAGCCTTTTTATTCTCCCTGGGAATTTATATTTATAAAATAAGAGGAAACTGAATCATATAAATAGAAAAGCTTGATCAGGAAAACAGTGCTTGGATATGCTTTTCTATGAGAAGAAATAGATGAGAAGTGAATGAGAATATTCCATTCTTTTGTTGTTCTTGTTTGTGTCTCTCTTTTCTTTCTCATTCTCTCTGTGTCTCTCTAGTGGATGCTGTGAAAAATGTGTCCCACTTTCACGCTACATGCTGCAGACCACATTATTTAATAACAGGAGTCTGAGCAGCCGTCTTCAGTAGTGTTTGTTTAATTTTCTATTAAGATTAGTGTATTACTTATGGAGGGTTTTTTTGATATTATATTTCATGATGCTTTGACACGTTGAGGCTTTGCTAATCCTGGAGAGACTACCTCTCCCACGGCTAGCTAACTCCTAAAAATAGTAAATAAAAGCCAGGCACGGTGGTTCACATCTGTAATCCTAGTGTGTTGGGAAGCTGAGGCGAGCAGATTGCTTGAGTTCAGGAGTTTGGGACCAACCTGGGCAACATGGCAAGAGCCCATCTCTACAAAGCATAGAAATATTAGCTAGGTATAGTGGAATGCACCTGTAGTCCAGCTGCTCAGCAGGCTGTGGTGGGAAGATCACTTGAGCCCAGAAGGCAGAGGTTGCAATGAGCTGAGATTGTGCCACTGCATTCCAACCTGGGTGACAGCATGAGACCCTGTTTCAAAAAAGAAAAAAAAAAAAACAAGATAGTAAACAATTTGCCTGTGTATTTTCATTTCATATGCAAACCAACCAGTCCAGAACTCATACTTCCAATCACCCCCTTTATCTAACTCTTACCAAGCCAATATTCCTTTGCCCTAAATCATCTCATGACCAGGTAACAGATGACTAGAGACACCGCTAGAACTCACTGATGTTATTCAAATTACCCAACCCTAAGCTTGCTCAGTGTACTTACCCTATCTTGTCCATTCTTCCCCAGAAAATCACAATATAGGCTTTTGCCCAGGCTTTTTCCTCGTCTTTCCTGCCTCCCTGAGAGCCCTGGTTCTTACCCATGTGGCCCTATCTGAGATACCTGTTCCTAGAGATCTGTGCACCTTCCTTCGTGACATTAAGGTCTGTGTCTGCATGCATTACCATACTGCACTAAGACAAATCCTGGATACATTTAAAAACAATTAGCAACCTTGGGGATTAAAATGAAAGCAAATCTTAACAAACCCATACTTCCGATCTTCCCACTAGCCCTCTGAAGTAAATGTAATCATTCCCATTTTACAAGGGAGAAACTGAAGTTCATAGGCTATTAAGTGTCTTGTCCTGAGGTATATGACTGGTAAATGATTCCAACTTGTATCTGTTAAACTCCAAGATACAGTCACTTCTATCAAGTGGCCCAGGACAAGTGGCATTTGAGTTACTCACAAGGCAATAGATATGATCTCCAAAGAATAGAATGTATATGCTCCTTAATTAATGCTTCTTTAATTTTCTAGAATGAACATGCTTTTTTCCCCCTTGGGTAATGACCATGAGCAGAACTTAGTTACAGAATAACTGATGTGGGAATATACATGATTGTGGGGAAGGGGCACAGGGCTGGGAATTTGGTGGCTTGGGTTGGAGTTCCAGCTTCCCTGCTGACCAATTACATATCCCTGGGCAAATTGTTGTTCTCTTAGGGGTTTCAGCTTGCTCTTCTGTAAACAGAAAGCCTGAATTATGT